>NC_064631.1:732412958-732713458 GCF_023864275.1 Schistocerca cancellata
TTAGTGGATCGGAAATGTGATTGTCGTATCCCAAAAGAAAATCCTGTCGTTTCCATGGAAACGTTTCTCGATTTAGAAGGAAATATCTTAGAACACATAGTATTTCATAGCGACGCAATTTCCGTGTGAATTCGTCAATGTGTGGGAGTGAGGGATGCAGTAAAGAAGGATCAGTGGATCGGAAATGTGATTGTCGTATCCCAAAAGAAAATCCTGTCCCTTCCATAGAAACGTTACTCGATTTAGAAGGAAATGTCTTAGAGCACATAGTATTTCATAGCGACGCAATTTCTGTGTGAATTCGTCAATGAGTGGGAGTGAGGGATGCAGTAAAGACGGATTAGTGGATCGGAAATGAGATTGTCGTATCCCAAAAGAAAATCCTGTCGTTTCCATAGAAACGTTACTCGATTTAGAAGGAAATGTCTTAGAACACATAGTATTTCATAGCGACGCAATTTCCGTGTGAATTCGTCAATGAGTGGGAGTGAGGGATGCAGTAAATAAGGATTAGTGGATCGGAAATGAGATTGTCGTATCCCAAAAGAAAATCCTGTCGTTTCCATAGAAACGATTCTCGATTTAGTTGGAAATGTCTTTGAACCCATAGTATTTCATAGCGGCGAAATTTCCGTGTGAATTCGTCAATGAGTGGGAGTTAGGGATGCAGTAAAGAAGGATTAGTGGATCGGAAATGAGATTGCCGTATCCCAAAAGAAAATCCTGTCGTTTCCATAGAAACGTTACTCGATGTAGAAGGAAATGTCTTAGAACCCATAGTATTTCATAGCGACGCAATTTCCGTGTGAATTCGTCAATGTGTGGGAGTGAGGGATGCAGTAAAGAAGGATTAGTGGATCGGAAATGAGATTGTTGTATCCCAAAGGAAAATCCTGTCGTTTCCATAGAAACGTTACTCGATGTAGAAGGAAATGTCTTAGAACACATAGTATTTCATAGCGACTCAATTTCCGTGTGAATTCGTCATTGAGTGGGAGTGAGGGATGCAGTAAATAAGGATTAGTGGATCGGAAATGAGATTGTCGTATCCCAAAAGAAAATCCTGTCGTTTCCATAGAAACGTTACTCGATTTAGAAGGAGAAATCATAGAACACATAGTATTTCATAGCGACGCAATTTCCGTGTGAATTCGTCTATGAGTGGGAGTGAGGGATGCAGTAAAGAAGGATTAGTGGATCGGAAATGAGATTTTCGTATCCCAAAAGAAAATCCTGTCGTTTCCATAGAAACGTTACTCGATTTAGAAGGAAATGTCTTAGAACACATAGTATTTCATAGCGACGCAATTTCCGTGTGAATTCGTTAATGTGTTGGAGTGAGGGATCCAGTAAAGAAGGATTAGTGGATCTGTAATTAGATTGTCGTATCCCAAAAGAAAAGACTGTCGTTTCCATAGAAACGTTTCTCGATTTAGAAGGAGAAGTCACAGAACACATAGCATTTCATAGCGACGCAATTTCTGTGCTAATTCGTCAATGTGAGGGAGCTAGGGATGCAATAAAGAAGGAATGGTGCATCGAGATGGAGATACTTGTATCGCAAAAGAAAATCCTGTCGTCTCCATAGAAACGTTACTGGATTTAGAAGGAGAAGTCATACAACCTATAGTATTTCAAAGCGACTCAATTTCTGTGCTAATTCGACAATGAGTGGGAGTGAGGGATGCAGTAACGAAGGATTAGTGGATCGGAAATGAGATTGTCGTATCCCAAAAGAAAATCCTGTCGTTTCCATAGAAACGTTACTCGATTTAGAAGGAGAAGTCATAGAACCCATAGTACCTCATAGCGAAAGAATTTCCGTGTGAATTCGTCAATGAGTGGGAGTGAGGGATGCAGTAAAAAAGGATTAGTGGATCGGAAATGAGATTGTCGTATCCGAAAAGAAAATCCTGTCGTTTCCATAGAAACGTTACTCGATTTAGAAGGAAATCTCTTAGAAAACATAGTATTTCATAGCGACGCAAATTCCGTGTGAATTCGTCAATGAGTGGGAGTGAGGGATGTGGTAAAGAAGGATTAGTGGATCGGAAATGAGATTGTCGTATCCCAAAAGAAAATCCTGTCGTTTTCATAGAAACGTTACTCCATTTAGAAGGAAATGTCTTAGAACTCATAGTATTTCATAGCGACGCAATTTCCGTGTGAATTCGTCAATGAGTGGGAGTCAGGGATGCAGTAAAGAAGGATTAGTGGATCGGAAATGAGATTGTCGTATCCCAAAAGAAAATCCTGTCGTTTCCACAGAAACGTTACTCGATTTAGATGGAAATGTCTTAGAACCCATAGTATTTCATAGCGACGCAATTTCCGTGTGAATTCGTCAATAAGTGGGAGTGAGGGATGCAGTAAAGAAGGATTAGTGGATCGGAAATGAGATTGTCGTATCCCAAAAGAAAATCCTGTCGTTTCCATAGAAACGTAACTCGATTTAGAAGGAAATGTCTTAGAACCCATAGTATTTCATAGTGACGCAATTTCCGTGTGAATTCGTCAATGTGTGGGAGTGAGGGATGCAGTAAAGATGGATTAGTGGATCGGAAATGAGATTGTCGTATCCCAAGGGAAAATCCTGTCGTTTCCATAGAAACGTTATTTGATTTAGAAGGAGAAGTCATAGAACACATAGTATTTCATAGCGACGCAATTTCTGTGTAAATTCGTCAATGTGAGGGAGCTAGGGATGCAATAAAGAAGGAATGGTGCATCGAGATGGAGATACTCGTATCGCAAAGGAAAATCCTGTCGTTTCCATAGAGAGGTTACTCGATTTAGATGGAGAAGTCATAGAACCTATAGTATTTCATAGCGACTCAATTTCTGTGTTAATTCGACAATGAGTGGGAGTGAGGGATGCAGTAAAGAAGGATTAGTGGATCGGAAAAGAGATTTTCGTATCCCAAAAGAAAATCCTGTCGTTTCCATAGAAACGTTACTCGATTTAGATGGAGAAGTCATAGAACACATAGTATTTCATAGCGACTCAATTTCTGTGTTAATTCATCAATGTGAGGGAGCTAGGGATGCAATAAAAAAGGAATAGTGCATCGAGAAGGAGATACTCGTATCGCAAAAGAAAATCCTGTCGTTTCCATAGAAACGTACTCGATTTAGAAGGAGAAGTCATAGAACACATAGTATTTCATAGCGACTCAATTTCTGTGTTATTTCGTCAATGAGTGGGAGTGAGGGATGCAGTAAAGAAGGATTAGTGGATCGGAAATGTGATTGTCGTATCCCAAAAGAAAATCCTGTCGCTTCCATAGAAACGTTACTCGATTTAGAAGGAAATGTCTTAGAACACATAGTATTTCATAGCGACTCAATTTCTGTTTTAATTCGTCAATGAGTGGGAGTGAGGGATGCAGTAAAGAAGGATTAGTGGATCAGAAATGAGATTGTCGTGTCCCAAAAGAAAATCCTGTTGTTTCCATAGAAACTTTACTTGATTTAGAAGGAGAAGTCATAGAACCCATAGTATTTCATAGCGACTCAATTTCTGTGTTAATTCGACAATGAGTGGGAGTGAGGGATGCAGTAAAGAAGGATTAGTGGATCGGAAATGAGATTGTCGTATCCCAAAATACAATCCTGACTTTTCCATAGAAACGTTACTCGATTTAGAAGGAGAGGTCATAGAACACATAGTATTTCATAGCGACGCAATTTCTGTGTAAATTCGTCAATGTGAGGGAGCTAGGGATGCAATAAAGAAGGAATGGTGCATCGAGATGGAGATACTCGTATCGCAAAAGAAAATCCTGTCGTTTCCATAGAGAGGTTACTCGATTTAGATGGAGAAGTCATAGAACCTATAGTATTTCATAGCGACTCAATTTCTGTGTTAATTCAACAATGAGTGGGAGTGAGGGATGCAGTAAAGAAGGATTAGTGGATCGGAAAAGAGATTTTCGTATCCCAAAAGAAAATCCTGTCGTTTCCATAGAAACGTTACTCGATTTAGATGGAGAAGTCATAGAACACATAGTATTTCATAGCGACTCAATTTCTGTGTTAATTCGTCAATGTGAGGGAGCTAGGGATGCAATAAAAAAGGAATAGTGCATCGAGAAGGAGATACTCGTATCGCAAAAGAAAATCCTGTCGTTTCCATAGAAACGTACTCGATTTAGAAGGAGAAGTCATAGAACACATAGTATTTCATAGCGTCTCAATTTCTGTGTTATTTCGTCAATGAGTGGGAGTGAGGGATGCAGTAAAGAAGGATTAGTGGATCGGAAATGTGATTGTCGTATCCCAAAAGAAAATCCTGTCGCTTCCATAGAAACGTTACTCGATTTAGAAGGAAATGTCTTAGAACACATAGTATTTCATAGCGACGCAATGTCCGTGTGAATTCGTCAATGAGTGTCAGTGAGGGATGCAGTAAAGACGGATTAGTGGATCGGAAATGAAATTGTCGTATCCCAAAAGAAAATCCTGTCATATCCATAGAAACGTTACTCGATTTAGATGGAAATGTCTTAGAACACATAGTATTTCATAGCGACGCAATTTCCGTGTGAATTCGTCAATGTGTGGGAGTGAGGGATGCAGTAAAGAAGAATTAGTGGATCGGAAATGTGATTGTCGTATCCCAAAAGAAAATCCTTTCGTTTCTATAGAAACGTTACTCGATTTAGAAGGAGAGGTCATAGAACCCATAGTATTTCATAGCGACGCAAGTTCCATGTGAATTCGTCAATGAGTGGGAGTGAGGGATGCAGTAAGAAAGGATTAGTGGATCGGAAATGTGATTGTCGTATCCCAAAAGAAAATCCTGTCGCTTCCATAGAAACGTTACTCGATTTAGAAGGAAATGTCTTAGAACACATAGTATTTCATAGCGACGCAATTTCCGTGTGAATTCGTCAATGAGTGGGAGTGAGGGATGCAGTAAAGACGGATTAGTGGATCGGAAATGAGATTGTCGTATCCAAAAAGAAAATCCTGTCGTTTCCATAGAAACGTTACTCGATTTAGAAGGAAATGTCTTAGAACACATAGTATTTCATAGCGACGCAATTTCCGTGTGAATTCGTCAATGTGTGGGAGTGAGGGATGAAGTAAAGAAGGATTAGTGGATCGGAAATGAGACTGTCGTATCCCAAAAGAAAATCCCGTCGTTTCCATAGAAACGTTACTCGATTAAGATGGAAATGTCTTAGAACACATAGTATTTCATAGCGACGCAATTTCCGTGTGAATTCGTCAATGTGTGGGAGTGAGGGATGCAGTAAAGAAGGATTAGTGGATCGGAAATGAGATTGTCGTATCCCAAAAGAAACTCCTGTCGTTTCCATAGAAATGTTACTCGATTTAGAAGGAGAGGTCATCGAACCCATAGTGTTTCATAGCGACGCAATTTTCGTGTGAATTCGTCAACGAGTGGGAGTGAGGGATGCAGTAAGAAAGGATTAGTGGATCGGAAATGTGATTGTCGTATCCCAAAAGAAAATCCTGTCGTTTCCATGGAAACGTTTCTCGATTTAGAAGGAAATATCTTAGAACACATAGTATTTCATAGCGACGCAATTTCCGTGTGAATTCGTCAATGTGTGGGAGTGAGGGATGCAGTAAAGAAGGATCAGTGGATCGGAAATGTGATTGTCGTATCCCAAAAGAAAATCCTGTCCCTTCCATAGAAACGTTACTCGATTTAGAAGGAAATGTCTTAGAACACATAGTATTTCATAGCGACGCAATTTCTGTGTGAATTCGTCAATGAGTGGGAGTGAGGGATGCAGTAAAGACGGATTAGTGGATCGGAAATGAGATTGTCGTATCCCAAAAGAAAATCCTGTCGTTTCCATAGAAACGTTACTGAATTTAGAAGGAAATGTCTTAGAACACATAGTATTTCATAGCGACGCAATTTACGTGTGAATTCGTCAATGTGTGGGAGTGAGGGATGCAGTAGAGAAGGATTAGTGGATCGAAAATGAGATTGTCGTATCCCAAAAGAAAATCCTGTCGTTTCCATAGAAACGTTACTCGATTTAGATGGAAATGTCTTAGAACACATAGTATTTCATAGCGACGCAATTTCCGTGTGAATTCGTCAATGTGTGGGAGTGAGGGATGCAGTAAAGAAGTATTAAAGGATCGGAAATGAGATTGTCGTATCCCAAAAGAAAATCCTGTCGTTTCCATAGAAATGTTACTCGATTTAGAAGGAGAGGTCATCGAACCCATAGTGTTTCATAGCGACGCAATTTTTGTGTGAATTCGTCAATGAGAGGGAGTGAGGGATGCAGTAAAGAAGGATTAGTGGATCGGAAATGAGATTGTCGTATCCCAAAAGAAAATCCTGTCGTTTCCATAGAAACGTTACTCGATTTAGAAGGAAATGTCTTAGAACACATAGTATTTCATAGCGACGCAATTTCCGTGTGAATTCGTCAATGTGTGGGAGTGAGGGATGCAGTAAAGAAGAATTAGTGGATCGGAAATGCGATTGTCGTATCCCAAACGAAAATCCTTTCGTTTCCATAGAAACGTTACTCAATTTAGAAGGAGAGGTCATAGAACCCATAGTATTTCATAGCGACGCAAGTTCCGTGTGAATTCGTCAATGAGTGGGAGTGAGGGATGCAGTAAGAAAGGATTAGTGGATCGGAAATGAGATTGTCGTATCCCAAAAGACAATCCTGTCGTTTCCATAGAAACGTTACTCGATTTAGAAGGAGAAGTCATAGAACCCATAGTATTTCATTGCGACGCAATTGCTGCGTTAATTCGTCAATGTGTGGGAGTGAGGGATGCAGTAAAGAAGGATTAGTGGATCGGTAATGTGATTGTCGTATCCCAAAACAAAATCCTGTCGTATCCATAGAAACGTTACTCGATTTAGAAGGAAATGTCTTAGAACACATAGTATTTCATAGCGACGCAATTTCCGTGTGAATTCGTCAATGTGTGGGAGTGAGGGATGCAGTAAAGAAGAATTAGTGGATCGGAAATGCGATTGTCGTATCCCAAACGAAAATCCTTTCGTTTCCATAGAAACGTTACTCGATTTAGAAGGAGAGGTCATAGAACCCATAGTATTTCATAGCGACGCAAGTTCCGTGTGAATTCGTCAATGAGTGGGAGTGAGGGATGCAGTAAGAAAGGATTAGTGGATCGGAAATGAGATTGTCGTATCCCAAAAGACAATCCTGTCGTTTCCATAGAAACGTTACTCGATTTAGAAGGAGAAGTCATAGAACACATAGTATTTCATAGCGACGCAATTTCCGTGTGAATTCGGCAATGAGTGGGAGTGAGGGATGCAGTAAAGTAGGATTAGTGGATCGGATATGAGATTGTCGTATCCCAAAAGAAAATCCTTTCGTTTCCATAGAAACGTTACTCGATTTAGATGGAGAAGTCATAGAACCCATAGTATTTCATAGCGACGCAATTTCTGTGTTAATTCGTCAATGTGAGAAGGCTAGGGATGCAATAAAGAAGGAATAGTGCATCGAGAAGGAGATACTCGTATCGCAAAAGAAAATCCTGTCGTTTCCATAGAAACGTACTCGATTTAGAAGGAGAAGTCATAGAACACATAGTATTTCATAGCGACTCAATTTCTGTGTTATTTCGTCAATGAGTGGGAGTGAGGGATGCAGTAAAGAAGGATTAGTGGATCGGAAATGAGATTGTGGTATCCCAAAAGAAAATCCTGTCGTTTCCATAGAAATGTTACTCGATTTAGAAGGAGAAGTCATAGAAGGCATAGTATTTCATAGCGACGCAATTTCCGTGTGAATTCGTCAATGAGTGGGAGTGAGGGATGCAGTAAAGAAGGATTAGTGGATCGGAAATGAGATTGCCGTATCCCAAAAGAAAATCCTGTCGTTTCCATAGAAACGTTACTCGATTTAGAAGGAGAAGTCATAGAACACATAGTATTACATAGCGACGTAATTTCCGTGTGAATTCGTCAATGTGTGGGAGTGAGGGATGCAGTAAAGAAGGATTAGTGGATCGGAAATGTGTTTGCCGTATCCCAAAAGAAAATCCTGTCGTTTCCATAGAAACGTTACTCGATTTAGAAGGAAATGTCTTAGAACAATTAGTATTTCATAGCGACGCAATTTCCGTGTGAATTCGTCAATGAGTGGGAGTGAGGGATGAAGTAAAGAAGGATTAGTGGATCGGAATAGAGACTGTCGTATCCCAAAAGAAAATCCTGTCGTTTCCATAGAAACGTTACTCGATTTAGATGGAAATATCTTAGAACACATAGTATTTCATAGCGACGCAATTTCCGTGTGAATTCGTCAATGTGTGGGAGTGAGGGATGCAGTAAAGAAGGATTAGTGGATCGGAAGTGAGATTGTCGTATCCCAAAAGAAAATCCTGTCGTTTCCATAGAAACGTTACTTGATTTAGAAGGAGAAGTCATAGAACCCATAGTATTTCATTGCGACGCAATTGCTGTGTTAATTCGTCAATGTGTGGGAGTGAGGGATGCAGTAAAGAAGGATTAGTGGATCGGTAATGTGATTGTCGTATCCCAAAAGAAAATACTGTCGTTTCCATAGAAACGTTACTCGATTTAGAAGGAAATGTCTTAGAACACATAGTATTTCATAGCGACGCAATTTCGGTGTGAATTCGTCAATGTGTGGGAGTGAGGGATGCAGTAAAGAAGAATTAGTGGATCGGAAATGTGATTGTCGTATCCCAAAAGAAAATCCTGTCGCTTCCATAGAAACGTTACTCGATTTAGAAGGAAATGTCTTAGAACACATAGTATTTCATAGCGACGCAATTTCCGTGTGAATTCGTCAATGAGTGGGAGTGAGGGATGCAGTAAAGACGGATTAGTGGGTCGGAAATGAGATTGTCGTATCCCAAAAGAAAATCCTGTCGTTTAAATAGAAACGTTACTCGATTTAGAAGGAAATGTCTTAGAACACATAGTATTTCATAGCGACGCAATTTACGTGTGAATTCGTCAATGTGTGGGAGTGTGGGATGCAGTAGAGAAGGATTAGTGGATCGGAAATGTGTTTATCGTATCCCAAAAGAAAATCCTGTCGTTTCCATAAAAACGTTATTCGATTTAGAAGGAAATGTCTTAGAACACATAGTATTTCATAGCGACGCAATTTCCGTGTGAATTCGTCAATGAGTGGGAGTGAGGGATGAAGTAAAGAAGGATTAGTGGATCGGAAATGAGACTGTCGTATCCCAAAAGAAAATCCTGTCGTTTCCATAGAAACGTTACTAGATTTAGATGGAAATGTCTTAGAACACATAGTATTTCATAGCGACGCAATTTCCGTGTGAATTCGTCAATGTGTGGGAGTGAGGGATGCAGTAAAGAAGGATTAGTGGATCGGAAATGAGATTGTCGGAAATCACATAGTATTTCATAGCGACGCAATTTACGTGTGAATTCGTCAATGTGTGGGAGTGAGGGATGCAGTAGAGAAGGATTAGTGGATCGGAAATGAGATTGTCGTATCCCAAAAGAAAATCCTGTCGTTTCCATAGAAACGTTACTCGATTTAGAAGGAAATGTCTTAGAACACATAGTATTTCATAGCGACGCAATTTCCGTGTGAATTCGTGAATGTGTGGGAGTGAGGGATGAAGTAAAGAAGGATTAGTGGATCGGAAATGAGACTGTCGTATCCCAAAAGAAAATCCTGTCGTTTCCATAGAAACGTTACTCGATTTAGATGGAAATGTCTTAGAACACATAGTATTTCATAGCGACGCAATTTCCGTGTGAATTCGTCAATGTGTGGGAGTGAGGGATGCAGTAAAGAAGTATTAAAGGATCGGAAATGAGATTGTCGTATCCCAAAAGAAAATCCTGTCGTTTCCATAGAAACGTTACTCGATTTAGAAGGAAATGTCTTAGAACACATAGTATTTCATAGCGACGCAATTTCCGTGTGAATTCGTCAATGAGTGGGAGTGAGGGATGAGGTAAAGAAGGATTAGTGGATCGGAATAGAGACTGTCGTATCCCAAAAGAAAATCCTGTCGTTTCCATAGAAACGTTACTCGATTTAGATGGAAATATCTTAGAACACATAGTATTTCATAGCGACGCAATTTCCGTGTGAATTCATCAATGTGTGGGAGTGAGGGATGCAGTAAAGAAGGATTAGTGGATCGGAAATGAATTGTCGTATCCCAAAAGAAAATCCTGTCGTTTCCATAGAAACGTTACTCGATTTAGAGGGAGAAGTCATAGAACCCATAGTATTTCATTTCGACGCAATTGCTGTGTTAATTCGTCAATGTGTGGGAGTGAGGGATGCAGTAAAGAAGGATTAGTGGATCGGTAATGTGATTGTCGTATCCCAAAAGAAAATACTGTCGTTTCCATAGAAACGTTACTCGATTTAGAAGGAAATGTCTTAGAACACTTAGTATTTCATAGCGACGCAATTTCGGTGTGAATTCGTCAATGTGTGGGAGTGAGGGATGCAGTAAAGAAGAATTAGTGGATCGGAAATGTGATTGTCGTATCCCAAAAGAAAATCCTGTCGCTTCCATAGAAACGTTACTCGATTTAGAAGGAAATGTCTTAGAACACATAGTATTTCATAGCGACGCAATTTCCGTGTGAATTCGTCAATGAGTGGGAGTGAGGGATGCAGTAAAGACGGATTAGTGGGTCGGAAATGAGATTGTCGTGTCCCAAAAGAAAATCCTGTCGTTTAAATAGAAACGTTACTCGATTAAGAAGGAAATGTCTTAGAACACATAGTATTTCATAGCGACGCAATTTACGTGTGAATTCGTCAATGTGTGGGAGTGTGGGATGCAGTAGAGAAGGATTAGTGGATCGGAAATGTGTTTATCGTATCCCAAAAGAAAATCCTGTCGTTTCCATAAAAACGTTATTCGATTTAGAAGGAAATGTCTTAGAACACATAGTATTTCATAGCGACGCAATTTCCGTGTGAATTCGTCAATGAGTGGGAGTGAGGGATGAAGTAAAGAAGGATTAGTGGATCGGAAATGAGACTGTCGTATCCCAAAAGAAAATCCTGTCGTTTCCATAGAAACGTTACTAGATTTAGATGGAAATGTCTTAGAACACATAGTATTTCATAGCGACGCAATTTCCGTGTGAATTCGTCAATGTGTGGGAGTGAGGGATGCAGTAAAGAAGGATTAGTGGATCGGAAATGAGATTGTCGGAAATCACCTAGTATTTCATAGCGACGCAATTTCCGTGTGAATTCGTCAATGAGTGGGAGTGAGGGATGAAGTAAAGAAGGATTAGTGGATCGGAAATGAGACTGTCGTATCCCAAAAGAAAATCCTGTCGTTTCCATAGAAACGTTACTAGATTTAGATGGAAATGTCTTAGAACACATAGTATTTCATAGCGACGCAATTTCCGTGTGAATTCGTCAATGTGTGGGAGTGAGGGATGAAGTAAAGAAGGATTAGTGGATCGGAAATGAGACTGTCGTATCCCAAAAGAAAATCCTGTCGTTTCCATAGAAACGTTACTCGATTTAGATGGAAATGTCTTAGAACACATAGTATTTCATAGCGACGCAATTTCCGTGTGAATTCGTCAATGTGTGGGAGTGAGGGATGCAGTAAAGAAGTATTAAAGGATCGGAAATGAGATTGTCGTATCCCAAAAGAAAATCCTGTCGTTTCCATAGAAATGTTACTCGATTTAGAAGGAGAGGTCATCGAACCCATAGTGTTTCATAGCGACGCAATTTTCGTGTGAATTCGTCAATGAGAGGGAGTGAGGGATGCAGTAAAGAAGGATTAGTGGATCGGATATGAGATTGTCGTATCCCAAAAGAAAATCCTGTCGTTTCCATAGAAACGTTACTCGATTTAGAAGGAAATGTCTTAGAACACATAGTATTTCATAGCGACGCAATTTCCGTGTGAATTCGTCAATGTGTGGGAGTGAGGGATGCAGTAAAGAAGGATTAGTGGTTCGGAAATGAGATTGTCGTATCCCAAAAGAAAATCCTGTCGTTTCCATAGAAACGTTACTCGATTTAGAAGGAGAAGTCATAGAACCCATAGTATTTCATTGCGACGCAATTGCTGCGTTAATTCGTCAATGTGTGGGAGTGAGGGATGCAGTAAAGAAGGATTAGTGGATCGGTAATGTGATTGTCGTATCCCAAAAGAAAATCCTGACGTTTCCATAGAAACGTTACTCGATTTAGAAGGAAATGTCTTAGAACACATAGTATTTCATAGCGACGCAATTTCCGTGTGAATTCGTCAATGTGTGTGAGTGAGGGATGCAGTAAAGAAGAATTAGTGGATCGGAAATGCGATTGTCGTATCCCAAACGAAAATCCTTTCGTTTCCATAGAAACGTTACTCGATTTAGAAGGAGAGGTCATAGAACCCATAGTATTTCATAGCGACGCAAGTTCCGTGTGAATTCGTCAATGAGTGGGAGTGAGGGATGCAGTAAGAAAGGATTAGTGGATCGGAAATGAGATTGTCGTATCCCAAAAGACAATCCTGTCGTTTCCATAGAAACGTTACTCGATTTAGAAGGAGAAGTCATAGAACACATAGTATTTCATAGCGACGCAATTTCCGTGTGAATTCGGCAATGAGTGGGAGTGAGGGATGCAGTAAAGAAGGATTAGTGGATCGGATATGCGATTGTCGTATCCCAAAAGAAAATCCTGTCGCTTCCATAGAAACGTTACTCGATTTAGAAGGAAATGTCTTAGAACACATAGTATTTCATAGCGACGCAATTTCCGTGTGAATTCGTCAATGAGTGTCAGTGAGGGATGCAGTAAAGACGGATTAGTGGATCGGAAATGAGATTGCCGTATCCCAAAAGAAAATCCTGTCGTTTCCATAGAAACGTTACTCGATTTAGATGGAGAAGTCATAGAACCCATAGTATATCATAGCGACGCAATTTCTGTGTTAATTCGTCAATGTGAGAAGGCTAGGGATGCAATAAAGAAGCAATAGTGCATCGAGAAGGAGATACTCGTATCGCAAACGAAAATCCTGTCGTTTCCATAGAAACGTTACTCGATTTAGAAGGAGAAGTCATAGAACACATAGTATTTCATAGCGACTCTATTTCTGTGTTATTTCGTCAATGAGTGGGAGTGAGGGATGCAGTAAAGAAGGATTAGTGGATCGGAAATGAGATTGTGGTATCCCAAAAGAAAATCCTGTCGTCTCCATAGAAATGTTACTCGATTTAGAAGGAGAAGTCATAGAAGGCATAGTATTTCATAGCGACGCAATTTCCGTGTGAATTCGTCAATGAGTGGGAGTGAGGGATGCAGTAAAGAAGGATTAGTGGATCGGAAATGAGATTGTCGTATCCCAAAAGACAATCCTGTCGTTTCCATAGAAACGTTACTCGAATTAGAAGGAGAAGTCATAGAACACATAGTATTTCATAGCGACGCAATTTCCGTGTGAATTCGGCAATGAGTGGGAGTGAGGGATGCAGTAAAGAAGGATTAGTGGACCGGATATGAGATTGTCGTATCCCAAAAGAAAATCCTGTCGTTTCCATAGAAACGTTACTCGATTTAGATGGAGAAGTTATAGAACCCATAGTATTTCATGGCGACGCAATTTCTGTGTTAATTCGTCAATGTGAGAAGGCTAGGGATGCAATAAAGAAGGAATAGTGCATCGAGAAGGAGATACTCGTATCGCAAAAGAAAATCCTGTCGTTTCCATAGAAACGTTACTCGATTTAGAAGGAGAAGTCATAGAACACATAGTATTTCATAGCGACTCAATTTCTGTGTTATTTCGTCAATGAGTGGGAGTGAGGGATGCAGTAAAGAAGGATTAGTGGATCGGAAATGAGATTGTGGTATCCCAAAAGAAAATCCTGTCGTTTCCATTGAAATGTTATTCGATTTAGAAGGAGAAGTCATAGAAGGCATAGTATTTCATAGCGACGCAATTTCCGTGTGAATTCGTCAATGAGTGGGAGTGAGGGATGCAGTAAAGAAGGATTAGTGGATCGGAAATGAGATTGTCGTATCCCAAAAGAAAATCCTGTCGTTTCCATAGAAACGTTACTCGATTTAGAAGGAGAAGTCATAGAACACATAGTATTTCATAGCGACGTAATTTCCGTGTGAATTCGTCAATGTGTGGGAGTGAGGGATGCAGTAAAGAAGGATTAGTGGATCGGAAATGTGTTTGCCGTATCCCAAAAGAAAATCCTGTCGTTTCGATAGAAACGTTACTCGATTTAGAAGGAAATGTCTTAGAACACATAGTATTTCATAGCGACGCAATTTCAGTGTGAATTCGTCAATGAGTGGGAGTGAGGGATGAAGTAAAGAAGGATTAGTGGATCGGAATAGAGACTGTCGTATCCCAAAAGAAAATCCTGTCGTTTCCATAGAAACGTTACTCGATTTAGAAGGAGATGTCTTAGAACACATAGTATTTCATAGCGACGCAATTTCCGTGTGAATTCGTCAATGAGTGGGAGTGAGGGATGCAGTAAAGACGGATTAGTGGGTCGGAAATGAGATTGTCGTATCCCAAAAGAAAATCCTGTCGTTTAAATAGAAACGTTACTCGATTTAGAAGGAAATGTCTTAGAACACATAGTATTTCATAGCGACGCAATTTACGTGTGAATTCGTCAATGTGTGGGAGTGTGGGATGCAGTAGAGAAGGATTAGTGGATCTGAAATGTGTTTATCGTATCCCAAAAGGAAATCCTGTCGTTTCCATAAAAACGTTATTCGATTTAGAAGGAAATGTCTTAGAACACATAGTATTTCATAGCGACGCAATTTCCGTGTGAATTCGTCAATGAGTGGGAGTGAGGGATGAAGCAAAGAAGGATTAGTGGATCGGAAATGAGACTGTCGTATCCCAAAAGAAAATCCTGTCGTTTCCATAGAAACGTTACTAGATTTAGATGGAAATGTCTTAGAACACATAGTATTTCATAGCGACGCAATTTCCGTGTGAATTCGCCAATGTGTGTTAGTGAGGGATACAGTAAAGAAGGATTAGTGGATCGGAAATGAGATTGTCGTATCCCAAAAGAAAATCCTGTCGTTTCCATAGAAATGTTACTCGATTTAGAAGGAGAGGTCATCGAACACATAGTGTTTCATAGCGTCGCAATTTTCGTGTGAATTCGTCAATGAGTGGGAGTGAGGGATGCAGTAAAGAAGGATTAGTGGATCGGAAATGAGATTGTCGTATCCCAAAAGAAAATCCTGTCGTTTCCATAGAAACGTTACTCGATTTAGAAGGAAATGTCTTAGAACACATAGTATTTGATAGCGACGCAATTTCCGTGTGAATTCGTCAATGTGTGGGAGTGAGGGATGCAGTAAAGAAGGATTAGTGGATCGGAAATGAGATTGTCGTATCCCAAAAGAAAATCCTGTCGTTTCCATAGAAACGTTACTCGATTTAGAAGGAGAAGTCATAGAACCCATAGTATTTCATTGCGACGCAATTGCTGTGTTAATTCGTCAATGTGTGGGAGTGAGGGATGCAGTAAAAAAGGATTAGTGGATCGGTAATGTGATTGTCGTATCCCAAAAGAAAATCCTGTCGTTTCCATAGAAACGTTACTCGATTTAGAAGGAAATGTCTTAGAACACATAGTATTTCATAGCGACGCAATTTCCGTGTGAATTCGTCAATGTGTGGGAGTGAGGGATGCAGTAAAGAAGAATTAGTGGATCGGAAATGTGATTGTCGTATCCCAAAAGAAAATCCTTTCGTTTCCATAGAAACGTTACTCGATTTAGAAGGAGAGGTCATAGAACCCATAGTATTTCATAGCGACGCAAGTTCCGTGTGAATTCGTCAATGGGTGGGAGTGAGGAATGCAGTAAGAAAGGATTAGTGGATCGGAAATGAGATTGTCGTATCCCAAAAGAAAATCCTGTCGTTTCCATAGAAAAGTTACTCGATTTAGAAGGAAATGTCTTAGAACACATAGTATTTCATAGCGACGCAATTTCCGTGTGAATTCGTCAATGAGTGGGAGTGAGGGATGCAGTAAAGATGGATTAGTGGATCGGAAATGAGATTGTCGTATCCCAAAAGAAAATCCTGTCGATTCCATAGAAACGTTACTCGATTTAGAAGGAAATGTCCTAGAACACATAGTATTTCATAGCGACGCAATTTCCGTGTGAATTCGTCAATGTGTGATAGTGAGGGATGCAGTAAAGAAGGATTAGTGGATCGGAAATGTGATTGTCGTATCCCAAAAGAAAATCCTGTCGTTTCCATAGAAACGTTACTCGATTTAGAAGGAAATGTCTTAGAACACATAGTATTTCATAGCGACGCAATTTCCGTGTGAATTCGACAATGTGTGGGAGTGAGGGATGCAGTAAAGAAGAATTAGTGGATCGGAAATGTGATTGTCGTATCCCAAAAGAAAATCCTTTCGTTTCCATAGAAACGTTACTCGATTTAGAAGGAGAGGTCATAGAACCCATAGTATTTCATAGCGACGCAAGTTCCGTGTGAATTCGTCAATGAGTGGGAGTGAGGGATGCAGTAAGGAAGGATTAGTGGATCGGAAATGAGATTGACGTTTCCCAAAAGAAAATCCTGTCGTTTCCATAGAAACTTTACTCGATTTAGAAAGAAATGTCTTAGAACACATAGTATTTCATAGCGACGCAATTTCCGTGTGAATTCGTCAATGTGTTGGAGTGAGGGATCCAGTAAAGAAGGATTAGTGGATCGGAAATGAGATTGTCGTATCCCAAAAGAAAATCCTGTCGTTTCCATAGAAACGTTACACGATTTAGAAGGAGAAGTCATAGAACCCATAGTATTTCATTGCGACGCAATTGCTGTGTTAATTCGTCAATGTGTGGGAGTGAGGGATGCAGTAAAGAAGGATTAGTGGATCGGTAATGTGATTGACGTATCCCAAAAGAAAATACTGTCGTTTTCATAGAAACGTTACTCGATTTAGAAGGAAATGTCTTAGAACACATAGTATTTCATAGCGACGCAAATTCCGTGTGAATTCGTCAATGTGTGGGAGTGAGGATGCAGTAAAGAAGAATTAGTGGATCGGAAATGTGATTGTCGTATCCCAAAAGAAAATCCTGTCGCTTCCATAGAAACGTTAATCGATTTAGAAGGAGATGTCTTAGAACACATAGTATTTCATAGCGACGCAATTTCCGTGTGAATTCGTCAATGGGTGGGAGTGAGGGATGCAGTAAAGACGGATTAGTGGGTCGGAAATGAGATTGTCGTATCCCAAAAGAAAATCCTGTCGTTTAAATAGAAACGTTACTCGATTTAGAAGGAAATGTCTTAGAACACATAGTATTTCATAGCGACGCAATTTACGTGTGAATTCGTCAATGTGTGGGAGTGTGGGATGCAGTAGAGAAGGATTAGTGGATCGGAAATGTGTTTATCGTATCCCAAAAGAAAATCCTGTCGTTTCCATAGAAATGTTACTCGATTTAGAAGGAGAGGTCATCGAACCCATAGTGTTTCATAGCGACGCAATTTTCGTGTGAATTCGTCAATGAGTGGGAGTGAGGGATGCAGTAAAGAAGGATTAGTGGATCGGAAATGAGATTGTCGTATCCCAAAAGAAAATCCTGTCGTTTCCATAGAAACGTTACTCGATTTAGAAGGAAATGTCTTAGAACACATAGTATTTGATACCGACGCAATTTCCGTGTGAATTCGTCAATGTGTGGGAGTGAGGGATGCAGTAAAGAAGGATTAGTGGATCGGAAATGAGATTGTCGTATCCCAAAAGAAAATCCTGTCGTTTCCATAGAAACGTTACTCGATTTAGAAGGAGAAGTCATAGAACCCATAGTATTTCATTGCGACGCAATTGCTGTGTTAATTCGTCAATGTGTGGGAGTGAGGGATGCAGTAAAAAAGGATTAGTGGATCGGAAATGAGATTGTCGTATCCCAAAAGAAAATCCTGTCGTTTACATAGAAACGTTACTCGATTTAGAAGGAAATGTCTTAGAACACATAGTATTTCATAGCGACGCAATTTCCGTGTGAATTCGTCAATGTGTGGGAGTGAGGGATGCAGTAAAGAAGAATTAGTGGATCGGAAATGTGATTGTCGTATCCCAAAAGAAAATCCTGTCGCTTCCATAGAAACGTTAATCGATTTAGAAGGAGATGTCTTAGAACACATAGTATTTCATAGCGACGCAATTTCCGTGTGAATTCGTCAATGAGTGGGAGTGAGGGATGCAGTAAAGACGGATTAGTGGGTCGGAAATGAGATTGTCGTATCCCAAAAGAAAATCCTGTCGTTTAAATAGAAACGTTACTCGATTTAGAAGGAAATGTCTTAGAACACATAGTATTTCATAGCGACGCAATTTACGTGTGAATTCGTCAATGTGTGGGAGTGTGGGATGCAGTAGAGAAGGATTAGTGGATCGGAAATGTGTTTATCGTATCCCAAAAGGAAATCCTGTCGTTTCCATAAAAACGTTATTCGATTTAGAAGGAAATGTCTTAGAACACATAGTATTTCATAGCGACGCAATTTCCGTGTGAATTCGTCAATGAGTGGGAGTGAGGGATGAAGCAAAGAAGGATTAGTGGATCGGAAATGAGACTGTCGTATCCCAAAAGAAAATCCTGTCGTTTCCATAGAAACGTTACTAGATTTAGATGGAAATGTCTTAGAACACATAGTATTTCATAGCGACGCAATTTCCGTGTGAATTCGCCAATGTGTGTTAGTGAGGGATACAGTAAAGAAGGATTAGTGGATCGGAAATGAGATTGTCGTATCCCAAAAGAAAATCCTGTCGTTTCCATAGAAATGTTACTCGATTTAGAAGGAGAGGTCATCGAACACATAGTGTTTCATAGCGTCGCAATTTTCGTGTGAATTCGTCAATGAGTGGGAGTGAGGGATGCAGTAAAGAAGGATTAGTGGATCGGAAATGAGATTGTCGTATCCCAAAAGAAAATCCTGTCGTTTCCATAGAAACGTTACTCGATTTAGAAGGAAATGTCTTAGAACACATAGTATTTGATAGCGACGCAATTTCCGTGTGAATTCGTCAATGTGTGGGAGTGAGGGATGCAGTAAAGAAGGATTAGTGGATCGGAAATGAGATTGTCGTATCCCAAAAGAAAATCCTGTCGTTTCCATAGAAACGTTACTCGATTTAGAAGGAGAAGTCATAGAACCCATAGTATTTCATTGCGACGCAATTGCTGTGTTAATTCGTCAATGTGTGGGAGTGAGGGATGCAGTAAAAAAGGATTAGTGGATCGGTAATGTGATTGTCGTATCCCAAAAGAAAATCCTGTCGTTTCCATAGAAACGTTACTCGATTTAGAAGGAAATGTCCTAGAACACATAGTATTTCATAGCGACGCAATTTCCGTGTGAATTCGTCAATGTGTGATAGTGAGGGATGCAGTAAAGAAGGATTAGTGGATCGGAAATGTGATTGTCGTATCCCAAAAGAAAATCCTGTCGTTTCCATAGAAACGTTACCCGATTTAGAAGGAAATGTCTTAGAACACATAGTATTTCATAGCGACGCAATTTCCGTGTGAATTCGACAATGTGTGGGAGTGAGGGATGCAGTAAAGAAGAATTAGTGGATCGGAAATGTGATTGTCGTATCCCAAAAGAAAATCCTTTCGTTTCCATAGAAGCGTTACTCGATTTAGAAGGAGAGGTCATAGAACCCATAGTATTTCATAGCGACGCAAGTTCCGTGTGAATTCGTCAATGAGTGGGAGTGAGGGATGCAGTAAGGAAGGATTAGTGGATCGGAAATGAGATTGACGTTTCCCAAAAGAAAATCCTGTCGTTTCCATAGAAACTTTACTCGATTTAGAAAGAAATGTCTTAGAACACATAGTATTTCATAGCGACGCAATTACCGTGTGAATTCGTCAATGTGTTGGAGTGAGGGATCCAGTAAAGAAGGATTAGTGGATCGGAAATGAGATTGTCGTATCCCAAAAGAAAATCCTGTCGTTTCCATAGAAACGTTACACGATTTAGAAGGAGAAGTCATAGAACCCATAGTATTTCATTGCGACGCAATTGCTGTGTTAATTCGTCAATGTGTGGGAGTGAGGGATGCAGTAAAGAAGGATTAGTGGATCGGTAATGTGATTGACGTATCCCAAAAGAAAATACTGTCGTTTTCATAGAAACGTTACTCGATTTAGAAGGAAATGTCTTAGAACACATAGTATTTCATAGCGACGCAATTTCCGTGTGAATTCGTCAATGTGTGGGAGTGAGGATGCAGTAAAGAAGAATTAGTGGATCGTAAATGTGATTGTCGTATCCCAAAAGAAAATCCTGTCGCTTCCATAGAAACGTTAATCGATTTAGAAGGAGATGTCTTAGAACACATAGTATTTCATAGCGACGCAATTTCCGTGTGAATTCGTCAATGAGTGGGAGTGAGGGATGCAGTAAAGACGGATTAGTGGGTCGGAAATGAGATTGTCGTATCCCAAAAGAAAATCCTGTCGTTTAAATAGAAACGTTACTCGATTTAGAAGGAAATGTCTTAGAACACATAGTATTTCATAGCGACGCAATTTACGTGTGAATTCGTCAATGTGTGGGAGTGTGGGATGCAGTAGAGAAGGATTAGTGGATCGGAAATGTGTTTATCGTATCCCAAAAGAAAATCCTGTCGTTTCCATAGAAATGTTACTCGATTTAGAAGGAGAGGTCATCGAACCCATAGTGTTTCATAGCGACGCAATTTTCGTGTGAATTCGTCAATGAGTGGGAGTGAGGGATGCAGTAAAGAAGGATTAGTGGATCGGAAATGAGATTCTCGTATCCCAAAAGAAAATCCTGTCGTTTCCATAGAAACGTTACTCGATTTAGAAGGAAATGTCTTAGAACACATAGTATTTGATACCGACGCAATTTCCGTGTGAATTCGTCAATGTGTGGGAGTGAGGGATGCAGTAAAGAAGGATTAGTGGATCGGAAATGAGATTCTCGTATCCCAAAAGAAAATCCTGTCGTTTCCATAGAAACGTTACTCGATTTAGAAGGAGAAGTCATAGAACCCATAGTATTTCATTGCGACGCAATTGCTGTGTTAATTCGTCAATGGGTGGGAGTGAGGGATGCAGTAAAAAAGGATTAGTGGATCGGTAATGTGATTGTCGTATCCCAAAAGAAAATCCTGTCGTTTCCATAGAAACGTTACTCGATTTAGAAGGAAATGTCTTAGAACACATAGTATTTCATAGCGACGCAATTTCCGTGTGAATTCGTCAATGTGTGGGAGTGAGGGATGCAGTAAAGAAGAATTAGTGGATCGGAAATGTGATTGTCGTATCCCAAAAGAAAATCCTTTCGTTTCCATAGAAACGTTACTCGATTTAGAAGGAGAGGTCATAGAACCCATAGTATTTCATAGCGACGCAAGTTCCGTGTGAATTCGTCAATGGGTGGGAGTGAGGGATGCAGTAAGAAAGGATTAGTGGATCGGAAATGAGATTGTCGTATCCCAAAAGAAAATCCTGTCGTTTCCATAGAAAAGTTACTCGATTTAGAAGGAAATGTCTTAGAACACATAGTATTTCATAGCGACGCAATTTCCGTGTGAATTCGTCAATGAGTGGGAGTGAGGGATGCAGTAAAGATGGATTAGTGGATCGGAAATGAGATTGTCGTATCCCAAAAGAAAATCCTGTCGATTCCATAGAAACGTTACTCGATTTAGAATGAAATGTCCTAGAACACATAGTATTTCATAGCGACGCAATTTCCGTGTGAATTCGTCAATGTGTGATAGTGAGGGATGCAGTAAAGAAGGATTAGTGGATCAGAAATGTGATTGTCGTATCCCAAAAGAAAATCCTGTCGTTTCCATAGAAACGTTACTCGATTTAGAATGAAATGTCTTAGAACACATAGTATTTCATAGCGACGCAATTTCCGTGTGAATTCGTCAATGTGTGGGAGTGAGGGATGCAGTAAAGAAGAATTAGTGGATCGGAAATGTGATTGTCGTATCCCAAAAGAAAATCCTTTCGTTTCCATAGAAACGTTACTCGATTTAGAAGGAGAGGTCATAGAACCCATAGTATTTCATAGCGACGCAAGTTCCGTGTGAATTCGTCAATGAGTGGGAGTGAGGGATGCAGTAAGGAAGGATTAGTTGATCGGAAATGAGATTGACGTATCCCAAAAGAAAATCCTGTCGTTTCCATAGAAACATTACTCGATTTAGAAAGAAATGTCTTAGAACACATAGTATTTCATAGCGACGCAATTTCCGTGTGAATTCGTCAATGTGTTGGAGTGAGGGATCCAGTAAAGAAGGATTAGTGGATCGGAAATGAGATTGTCGTATCCCATCAGAAAATCCTGTCGTTTCCATAGAAACGTTACACGATTTAGAAGGAGAAGTCATAGAACCCATAGTATTTCATTGCGACGCAATTGCTGTGTTAATTCGTCAATGTGTGGGAGTGAGGGATGCAGTAAAAAAGGATTAGTGGATCGGTAATGTGATTGTCGTATCCCAAAAGAAAATCCTGTCTTTTCCATAGAAACGTTACTCGATTTAGAATGAAATGTCTTAGAACACATAGTATTTCATAGCGACGCAATTTCCGTGTGAATTCGTCAGTGTGTGGGAGTGAGGGATGCAGTAAAGAAGAATTAGTGGATCGGAAATGTGATTGTCGTATCCCAAAAGAAAATCCTTTCGTTTCCATAGAAACGTTACTCGATTTAGAAGGAGAGGTCATAGAACCCATAGTATTTCATAGCGACGCAAGTTCCGTGTGAATTCGTCAATGGGTGGGAGTGAGGGATGCAGTAAGAAAGGATTAGTGGATCGGAAATGAGATTGTCGTATCCCAAAAGAAAATCCTGTCGTTTCCATAGAAACGTTACTCGATTTAGAAGGAAATGTCTTAGAACACATAGTATTTCATAGCGACGCAATTTCCGTGTGAATTCGTCAATGAGTGGGAGTGAGGGATGCAGTAAAGATGGATTAGTGGATCGGAAATGAGATTGTCGTATCCCAAAAGAAAATCCTGTCGATTCCATAGAAACGTTACTCGATTTAGAAGGAAATGTCCTAGAACACATAGTATTTCATAGCGACGCAATTTCCGTGTGAATTCGTCAATGTGTGATAGTGAGGGATGCAGTAAATAAGGATTAGTGGATCGGAAATGAGATTGTCGTATCCCTAAAGAAAATCCTGCCGTTTCCATAGAAACGTTACTCGATTTAGAAGGAGCAATCATAGAACACATAGTATTTCATAGCGACGCAATTTCCGTGTTAATTCGTCAATGAGTAGGAGTGAGGGATTCAGTAAAGAAGGATTAGTGGATCGGAAATGAGATTTTCGTATCCCAAAAGAAAATCCTGTCGTTTCCATAGAAACGTTACTCGATTTAGAAGGAAATGTCTTGGAACACATAGTATTTCATAGCGACGCAATTTCCGTGTGAATTCGTCAATGAGTTGGAGTGAGGGATCCAGTAAAGAAGGAATAGTGGATCGGAAATGAGATTGTCGTATCCCAAAAGAAAATCCTGTCGTTTCCATAGAAACGTTACTCGATTTAGAAGGAGAAGTCATAGAACCCATAGTATTTCATAGCGACGCAATTTCCGTGTGAATTCGTCAAGGAGTGGGAGTGAGGGATGCAGTAAAGAAGGAATAGTGGATCGGAAATGAGATTGTCGTATCCCAAAAGAAAATCCTGCCGTTTCCATAGAAACGTTACTCGATTTAGAAGGAAATGTCTTAGAACACATAGTATTTCATAGCGACTCAATTTCTGTGTTAATTCGTCAATGAGTGGGAGTGAGGGATGCAGTAAAGAAGGATTAGTGGATCAGAAATGAGATTGTCGTATCCCAAAAGAAAATCCTGCTGTTTCCATAGAAACTTTACTTGATTTAGAAGGAGAAGTCATAGAACCCATAGTATTTCATAGCGACTCAATTTCTGTGTTAATTCGACAATGAGTGGGAGTGAGGGATGCAGTAAAGAAGGATTAGTGGATCGGAAATGAGATTGTCGTATCCCAAAAGAAAATCCTGTCGTTTCCATAGAAACGTTACTCGATTTAGAAGGAAATGTCTTAGAACACATAGTATTTCATAGCGACGCAATTTCCGTGTGAATTCGTCAATGTGTGGGAGTGAGGGATGCAGTAAAGAAGAATTAGTGGATCGGAAATGTGATTGTCGTATCCCAAAAGAAAATCCTTTCGTTTCCATAGAAACGTTACTCGATTTAGAAGGAGAGGTCATAGAACCCATAGTATTTCATAGCGACGCAAGTTCCGTGTGAATTCGTCAATGGGTGGGAGTGAGGGATGCAGTAAGAAAGGATTAGTGGATCGGAAATGAGATTGTCGTATCCCAAAAGAAAATCCTGTCGTTTCCATAGAAAAGTTACTCGATTTAGAAGGAAATGTCTTAGAACACATAGTATTTCATAGCGACGCAATTTCCGTGTGAATTCGTCAATGAGTGGGAGTGAGGGATGCAGTAAAGATGGATTAGTGGATCGGAAATGAGATTGTCGTATCCCAAAAGAAAATCCTGTCGATTCCATAGAAACGTTACTCGATTTAGAAGGAAATGTCCTAGAACACATAGTATTTCATAGCGACGCAATTTCCGTGTGAATTCGTCAATGTGTGATAGTGAGGGATGCAGTAAAGAAGGATTAGTGGATCAGAAATGTGATTGTCGTATCCCAAAAGAAAATCCTGTCGTTTCCATAGAAACGTTACTCGATTTAGAAGGAAATGTCTTAGAACACATAGTATTTCATAGCGACGCAATTTCCGTGTGAATTCGTCAATGTGTGGGAGTGAGGGATGCAGTAAAGAAGAATTAGTGGATCGGAAATGTGATTGTCGTATCCCAAAAGAAAATCCTTTCGTTTC
The DNA here is from genome assembly GCF_023864275.1 of Schistocerca cancellata. Classification (NCBI taxonomy): domain Eukaryota; kingdom Metazoa; phylum Arthropoda; class Insecta; order Orthoptera; family Acrididae; genus Schistocerca; species Schistocerca cancellata. The sequence continues at coordinate 732,437,872 of NC_064631.1, forward strand.
CATAGAAACGTTACTCGATTTAGAAGGAGAGGTCATAGAACCCATAGTATTTCATAGCGACGCAAGTTCCGTGTGAATTCGTCAATGAGTGGGAGTGAGGGATGCAGTAAGGAAGGATTAGTTGATCGGAAATGAGATTGACGTATCCCAAAAGAAAATCCTGTCGTTTCCATAGAAACATTACTCGATTTAGAAAGAAATGTCTTAGAACACATAGTATTTCATAGCGACGCAATTTCCGTGTGAATTCGTCAATGTGTTAGAGTGAGGGATCCAGTAAAGAAGGATTAGTGGATCGGAAATGAGATTGTCGTATCCCAAAAGAAAATCCTGTCGTTTCCATAGAAACGTTACACGATTTAGAAGGAGAAGTCATAGAACCCATAGTATTTCATTGCGACGCAATTGCTGTGTTAATTCGTCAATGTGTGGGAGTGAGGGATGCAGTAAAAAAGGATTAGTGGATCGGTAATGTGATTGTCGTATCCCAAAAGAAAATCCTGTCTTTTCCATAGAAACGTTACTCGATTTAGAATGAAATGTCTTAGAACACATAGTATTTCATAGCGACGCAATTTCCGTGTGAATTCGTCAGTGTGTGGGAGTGAGGGATGCAGTAAAGAAGAATTAGTGGATCGGAAATGTGATTGTCGTATCCCAAAAGAAAATCCTTTCGTTTCCATAGAAACGTTACACGATTTAGAAGGAGAGGTCATAGAACCCATAGTATTTCATAGCGACGCAAGTTCCGTGTGAATTCGTCAATGGGTGGGAGTGAGGGATGCAGTAAGAAAGGATTAGTGGATCGGAAATGAGATTGTCGTATCCCAAAAGAAAATCCTGTCGTTTCCATAGAAACGTTACTCGATTTAGAAGGAAATGTCTTAGAACACATAGTATTTCATAGCGACGCAATTTCCGTGTGAATTCGTCAATGAGTGGGAGTGAGGGATGCAGTAAAGATGGATTAGTGGATCGGAAATGAGATTGTCGTATCCCAAAAGAAAATCCTGTCGATTCCATAGAAACGTTACTCGATTTAGAAGGAAATGTCCTAGAACACATAGTATTTCATAGCGACGCAATTTCCGTGTGAATTCGTCAATGTGTGATAGTGAGGGATGCAGTAAATAAGGATTAGTGGATCGGAAATGAGATTGTCGTATCCCAAAAGAAAATCCTGCCGTTTCCATAGAAACGTTACTCGATTTAGAAGGAGAAATCATAGAACACATAGTATTTCATAGCGACGCAATTTCCGTGTTAATTCGTCAATGAGTAGGAGTGAGGGATTCAGTAAAGAAGGATTAGTGGATCGGAAATGAGATTTTCGTATCCCAAAAGAAAATCCTGTCGTTTCCATAGAAACGTTACTCGATTTAGAAGGAAATGTCTTGGAACACATAGTATTTCATAGCGACGCAATTTCCGTGTGAATTCGTCAATGGGTTGGAGTGAGGGATCCAGTAAAGAAGGAATAGTGGATCGGAAATGAGATTGTCGTATCCCAAAAGAAAATCCTGTCGTTTCCATAGAAACGTTACTCGATTTAGAAGGAGAAGTCATAGAACCCATAGTATTTCATAGCGACGCAATTTCCGTGTGAATTCGTCAAGGAGTGGGAGTGAGGGATGCAGTAAAGAAGGATTAGTGGATCGGAAATGAGATTGTCGTATCCCAAAAGAAAATCCTACCGTTTCCATAGAAACGTTACTCGATTTAGAAGGAAATGTCTTAGAACACATAGTATTTCATAGCGACTCAATTTCTGTTTTAATTCGTCAATGAGTGGGAGTGAGGGATGCAGTAAAGAAGGATTAGTGGATCAGAAATGAGATTGTCGTATCCCAAAAGACAATCCTGTCGTTTCCATAGAAACGTTACTCGATTTAGAAGGAGAAGTCATAGAACACATAGTATTTCATAGCGACGCAATTTCTGTGTAAATTCGTCAATGTGAGGGAGCTAGGGATGCAATAAAGAAGGAATGGTGCATCGAGATGGAGATACTCGTAAGGCAAAAGAAAATCCTGTCGTTTCCATAGAGACGTTACTCGATTTAGAAGGAGAAGTCATAGAACCTATAGTATTTCATAGCGACTCAATTTCTGTGTTAATTCGACAATGAGTGGAAGTGAGGGATGCAGTAAAGAAGGATTAGTGGATCGGAAATGAGATTGTCGTATCCCAAAAGAAAATCCTGTCGTTTCCTTTGAAATGTTACTCGATTTAGAAGGAGAAGTCATAGAACGCATAGTATTTCATAGCGACGCAATTTCCGTGTGAATTTGTCAATGAGTGGGAGTGAGGGATGCAGTAAAGTAGGATTAGTGGATCGGAAATGAGATTGTCGTATCCCAAAGAAAATCCTGTCGTTTCCATAGAAACGTTACTCGATTTAGAAGGAGAAGTCATAGAACACATATTATTTCATAGCGACGCAATTTCCGTGTGAATTCGTCAATGTGTGGGAGTGAGGGATGCAGTAAAGAAGGATTAGTGGATCGGAAATGTGATTGTCGTATCCCAAAAGAAAATCCTGTCGCTTCCATAGAAACGTTACTCGATTTAGAAGGAATAGTCTTAGAACACATAGTATTTCATAGCGACGCAATTTCCGTGTGAATTCGTCAATGAGTGTCAGTGAGTGATGCAGTAAAGACGGATTAGTGGATCGGAAATGAGATTGTCGTATCCCAAAAGAAAATCCTGTCGTTTCCATAGAAACGTTACTCGATTTAGAAGGAAATGTCTTAGAACACATAGTATTTTATAGCGACGCAATTTCCGTGTGAATTCGTCAATGTGTGGGAGTGAGGGATGCAGTAAAGAAGAATTAGTGGATCGGAAATGTGATTGTCGTATCCCAAAAGAAAATCCTTTCGTTTCCATAGAAACGTTACTCGATTTAGAAGGAGAGGTCATAGAACCCAGAGTGTTTCATAGCGACGCAAGTTCCATGTGAATTCGTCAATGAGTGGGAGTGAGGAATGCAGTAAGAAAGGATTAGTGGATCGGAAATGTGATTGTCGTATCCCAAAAGAAAATCCAGTCGTTTCCATGGAAACGTTTCTCGATTTAGAAGGAAATGTCTTAGAACACATAGTATTTCATAGCGACGCAATTTCCGTGTGAATTCGTCAATGTGTGGGAGGGAGGGATGCAGTAAAGAAGGATTAGTGGATCGGAAATGTGATTGTCGTATCCCAAAAGAAAATCCTGTCGCTTCCATAGAAACGTTACTCGATTTAGAAGGAAATGTCTTAGAACATATAGTATATCATAGCGACGCAATTTCCGTGTGAATTCGTCAATGAGTGGGAGTGAGGGATGCAGTAAAGACGGATTAGAGGATCGGAAATGAGATTGTCGTATCCCAAAAGAAAATCCTGTCGTTTCCATAGAAACGTTACTCGATTTAGAAGGAAATGTCTTAGAACACATAGTATTTCATAGCGACGCAATTTACGTGTGAATTCGTCAATGTGTGGGAGTGAGGGATGCAGTAGAGAAGGATTAGTGGATCGGAAATGTGTTTGTCGTATCCCAAAAGAAAATCCTGTCGTTTCCATAGAAACGTTACTCGATTTAGAAGGAAATGTCTTAGAACACATAGTATTTCATAGAAACGCAATTTCCGTGTGAAATCGTCAATGAGTGGGAGTGAGGGATGAAGTAAAGAAGGATTAGTGGATCGGAAATGAGATTATCGTATCCCAAAAGAAAATCCTGTCGTCTCCATAGAAATGTTACTCGATTTAGAAGGAGAGGTCATCGAACCCATAGTGTTTCATAGCGACGCAATTTTCGTGTGAATTCGTCAATGAGTGGGAGTGAGGGATGCAGTAAGAAAGGATTAGCGGATCGGAAATGTGATTGTCGTATCCCAAAAGAAAATCCTGTCGTTTCCATGGAAACGTTTCTCGATTTAGAAGGAAATGTCTTAGAACACATAGTATTTCATAGCGACGCAATTTCCGTGTGAATTCGTCAATGTGTGGGAGTGAGGGATGCAGTAAAGAAGGATCAGTGGATCGGAAATGTGATTGTCGTATCCCAAAAGAAAATCCTGTCCCTTCCATAGAAACGTTACTCGATTTAGAAGGAAATGTCTTAGAACACATAGTATTTCATAGCGACGCAATTTCCGTGTGAATTCGTCAATGAGTGGGAGTGAGGGATGAAGTAAAGAAGGATTAGTGGTTCGGAAATGAGACTGTCGTATCCCAAATGAAAATCCCGTCGTTTCCATAGAAACGTTCCTCGATTTAGATGGAAATGTCTTAGAACACATAGTATTTCATAGCGACGCAATTTCCGTGTAAATTCGTCAATGTGTGGGAGTGAGGGATGCAGTAAAGAAGTATTAAAGGATCGGAAATGAGATTGTCGTATCCCAAAAGAAAATCCTGTCGTTTCCATAGAAATGTTACTCGATTTAGAAGGAGAGGTCATCGAACCCATAGTGTTTCATAGCGACGCAATTTTCGTGTGAATTCGTCAATGAGAGGGAGTGAGGGATGCAGTAAAGAAGGATTAGTGGATCGGAAATGAGATTGTCGTATCCCAAAAGAAAATCCTGTCGTTTCCATAGAAACGTTACTCGATTTAGAAGGAAATGTCTTAGACCACATAGTATTTCATAGCGACGCAATTTCCGTGTGAATTCGTCAATGTGTGGGAGTGGGGGATGCAGTAAAGAAGGATTAGTGGATCGGAAATGAGATTGTCGTATCCCAAAAGAAAATCCTGTCGTTTCCATAGAAACGTTACTCGATTTAGAAGGAGAAGTCATAGAACCCATAGTATTTCATTGCGGCGCAATTGCTGCGTTAATTCGTCAATGTGAGGGAGTGAGGGATGCAGTAAAGAAGGATTAGTGGATCGGTAATGTGATTGTCGTATCCCAAAAGAAAATCCTGTCGTTTCCATAGAAACGTTACTCGATTTAGAAGGAAATGTCTTAGAACACATAGTATTTCATAGCGACGCAATTTCCGTGTGAATTCGTCAATGTGTGGGAGTGAGGGATGCAGTAAAGAAGAATTAGTGGATCGGAAATGCGATTGTCGTATCCCAAACGAAAATCCTTTCGTTTCCATAGAAACGTTACTCGATTTAGAAGGAGAGGTCATAGAACCCATAGTATTTCATAGCGACGCAAGTTCCGTGTGAATTCGTCAATGAGTGGGAGTGAGGGATGCAGTAAGAAAGGATTAGTGGATCGGAAATGAGATTGTCGTTTCCCAAAAGACAATCCTGTCGTTTCCATAGAAACGTTACTCTATTTAGAAGGAGATGTCATAGAACACATAGTATTTCATAGCGACGCAATTTCCGTGTGAATTCGGCAATGAGTGGGAGTGAGGGATGCAGTAAAGAAGGATTAGTGGATCGGATATGAGATTGTCGTATCCCAAAAGAAAATCCTGTCGTTTCCATAGAAACGTTACTCGATTTAGATGGAGAAGTCATAGAACCCATAGTATTTCATAGCGACGCAATTTCTGTGTTAATTCGTCAATGTGAGAAGGCTAGGGATGCAATAAAGAAGGAATAGTGCATCGAGAAGGAGATACTCGTATCGCAAAATAAAATCCTGTCGTTTCCATAGAAACGTTACTCGATTTAGAAGGAGAAGTCATAGAAGGCATAGTATTTCATAGCGACGCAATTTCCGTGTGAATTCGTCAATGGGTGGGAGTGAGGAATGCAGTAAGAAAGGATTAGTGGATCGGAAATGAGATTGTCGTATCCCAAAAGAGAATCCTGTCGTTTCCATAGAAAAGTTACTCGATTTAGAAGGAAATGTCTTAGAACACATAGTATTTCATAGCGACGCAATTTCCGTGTGAATTCGTCAATGAGTGGGAGTGAGGGATGCAGTAAAGATGGATTAGTGGATCGGAAATGAGATTGTCGTATCCCAAAAGAAAATCCTGTCGATTCCATAGAAACGTTACTCGATTTAGAAGGAAATGTCCTATAACACATAGTATTTCATAGCGACGCAATTTCCGTGTGAATTCGTCAATGTGTGATAGTGAGGGATGCAGTAAAGAAGGAATAGTGGATCGGAAATGTGATTGTCGTATCCCAAAAGAAAATCCTGTCGTTTCCATAGAAACGTTACTCGATTTAGAAGGAAATGTCTTAGAACACATAGTATTTCATAGCGACGCAATTTCCGTGTGAATTCGACAATGTGTGGGAGTGAGGGATGCAGTAAAGAAGAATTAGTGGATCGGAAATGTGATTGTCGTATCCCAAAAGAAAATCCTTTCGTTTCCATAGAAACGTTACTCGATTTAGAAGGAGAGGTCATAGAACCCATAGTATTTCATAGCGACGCAAGTTCCGTGTGAATTCGTCAATGAGTGGGAGTGAGGGATGCAGTAAGGAAGGATTAGTGGATCGGAAATGAGATTGACGTTTCCCAAAAGAAAATCCTGTCGTTTCCATAGAAACTTTACTCGATTTAGAAAGAAATGTCTTAGAACACATAGTATTTCATAGCGACGCAATTTCCGTGTGAATTCGTCAATGTGTTGGAGTGAGGGATCCAGTAAAGAAGGATTAGTGGATCGGAAATGAGATTGTCGTATCCCAAAAGAAAATCCTGTCGTTTCCATAGAAACGTTACACGATTTAGAAGGAGAAGTCATAGAACCCATAGTATTTCATTGCGACGCAATTGCTGTGTTAATTCGTCAATGTGTGGGAGTGAGGGATGCAGTAAAGAAGGATTAGTGGATCGGTAATGTGATTGACGTATCCCAAAAGAAAATACTGTCGTTTTCATAGAAACGTTACTCGATTTAGAAGGAAATGTCTTAGAACACATAGTATTTCATAGCGACGCAATTTCCGTGTGAATTCGTCAATGTGTGGGAGTGAGGATGCAGTAAAGAAGAATTAGTGGATCGGAAATGTGATTGTCGTATCCCAAAAGAAAATCCTGTCGCTTCCATAGAAACGTTAATCGATTTAGAAGGAGATGTCTTAGAACACATAGTATTTCATAGCGACGCAATTTCCGTGTGAATTCGTCAATGAGTGGGAGTGAGGGATGCAGTAAAGACGGATTAGTGGGTCGGAAATGAGATTGTCGTATCCCAAAAGAAAATCCTGTCGTTTAAATAGAAACGTTACTCGATGTAGAAGGAAATGTCTTAGAAAACATAGTATTTCATAGCGACGCAATTTACGTGTGAATTCGTCAATGTGTGGGAGTGTGGGATGCAGTAGAGTAGGATTAGTGGATCGGAAATGTGTTTATCGTATCCCAAAAGAAAATCCTGTCGTTTCCATGAAAACGTTATTCGATTTAGAAGGAAATGTCTTAGAACACATAGTATTTCATAGCGACGCAATTTCCGTGTGAATTCGTCAATGAGTGGGAGTGAGGGATGAAGCAAAGAAGGATTAGTGGATCGGAAATGAGACTGTCGTATCCCAAAAGAAAATCCTGTCGTTTCCATAGAAACGTTACTAGATTTAGATGGAAATGTCTTAGAACACATAGTATTTCATAGCGACGCAATTTCCGTGTGAATTCGTCAATGTGTGTTAGTGAGGGATACAGTAAAGAAGGATTAGTGGATCGGAAATGAGATTGTCGTATCCCAAAAGAAAATCCTGTCGTTTCCATAGAAATGTTACTCGATTTAGAAGGAGAGGTCATCGAACCCATAGTGTTTCATAGCGACGCAATTTTCGTGTGAATTCGTCAATGAGTGGGAGTGAGGGATGCAGTAAAGAAGGATTAGTGGATCGGAAATGAGATTGTCGTATCCCAAAAGAAAATCCTGTCGTTTCCATAGAAACGTTACTCGATTTAGAAGGAAATGTCTTAGAACACATAGTATTTGATACCGACGCAATTTCCGTGTGAATTCGTCAATGTGTGGGAGTGAGGGATGCAGTAAAGAAGGATTAGTGGATCGGAAATGAGATTGTCGTATCCCAAAAGAAAATCCTGTCGTTTCCATAGAAACGTTACTCGATTTAGAAGGAGAAGTCATAGAACCCATAGTATTTCATTGCGACGCAATTGCTGTGTTAATTCGTCAATGTGTGGGAGTGAGGGATGCAGTAAAAAAGGATTAGTGGATCGGTAATGTGATTGTCGTATCCCAAAAGAAAATCCTGTCGTTTCCATAGAAACGTTACTCGATTTAGAAGGAAATGTCTTAGAACACATAGTATTTCATAGCGACGCAATTTCCGTGTGAATTCGTCAATGTGTGGGAGTGAGGGATGCAGTTAAGAAGAATTAGTGGATCGGAAATGTGATTGTCGTATCCCAAAAGAAAATCCTTTCGTTTCCATAGAAACGTTACTCGATTTAGAAGGAGAGGTCATAGAACCCATAGTATTTCATAGCGACGCAAGTTCCGTGTGAATTCGTCAATGGGTGGGAGTGAGGGATGCAGTAAGAAAGGATTAGTGGATCGGAAATGAGATTGTCGTATCCCAAAAGAAAATCCTGTCGTTTCCATAGAAAAGTTACTCGATTTAGAAGGAAATGTCTTAGAACACATAGTATTTCATAGCGACGCAATTTCCGTGTGAATTAGTCAATGAGTGGGAGTGAGGGATGCAGTAAGGATGGATTAGTGGATCGGAAATGAGATTGTCGTATCCCAAAAGAAAATCCTGTCGATTCCATAGAAACGTTACTCGATTTAGAAGGAAATGTCCTAGAACACATAGTATTTCATAGCGACGCAATTTCCGTGTGAATTCGTCAATGTGTGATAGTGAGGGATGCAGTAAAGAAGGATTAGTGGATCAGAAATGTGATTGTCGTATCCCAAAAGAAAATCCTGTCGTTTCCATAGAAACGTTACTCGATTTAGAAGGAAATGTCTTAGAACACATAGTATTTCATAGCGACGCAATTTCCGTGTGAATTCGTCAATGTGTGGGAGTGAGGGATGCAGTAAAGAAGAATTAGTGGATCGGAAATGTGATTGTCGTATCCCAAAAGAAAATCCTTTCGTTTCCATAGAAACGTTACTCGATTTAGAAGGAGAGGTCATAGAACCCATAGTATTTCATAGCGACGCAAGTTCCGTGTGAATTCGTCAATGAGTGGGAGTGAGGGATGCAGTAAGGAAGGATTAGTTGATCGGAAATGAGATTGACGTATCCCAAAAGAAAATCCTGTCGTTTCCATAGAAACATTACTCGATTTAGAAAGAAATGTCTTAGAACACATAGTATTTCATAGCGACGCAATTTCCGTGTGAATTCGTCAATGTGTTGGAGTGAGGGATCCAGTAAAGAAGGATTAGTGGATCGGAAATGAGATTGTCGTATCCCAAAAGAAAATCCTGTCGTTTCCATAGAAACGTTACACGATTTAGAAGGAGAAGTCATAGAACCCATAGTATTTCATTGCGACGCAATTGCTGTGTTAATTCGTCAATGTGTGGGAGTGAGGGATGCAGTAAAAAAGGATTAGTGGATCGGTAATGTGATTGTCGTATCCCAAAAGAAAATCCTGCCTTTTCCATAGAAACGTTACTCGATTTAGAATGAAATGTCTTAGAACACATAGTATTTCATAGCGACGCAATTTCCGTGTGAATTCGTCAGTGTGTGGGAGTGAGGGATGCAGTAAAGAAGAATTAGTGGATCGGAAATGTGATTGTCGTATCCCAAAAGAAAATCCTTTCGTTTCCATAGAAACGTTACTCGATTTAGAAGGAGAGGTCATAGAACCCATAGTATTTCATAGCGACGCAAGTTCCGTGTGAATTCGTCAATGGGTGGGAGTGAGGGATGCAGTAAGAAAGGATTAGTGGATCGGAAATGAGATTGTCGTATCCCAAAAGAAAATCCTGTCGTTTCCATAGAAACGTTACTCGATTTAGAAGGAAATGTCTTAGAACACATAGTATTTCATAGCGACGCAATTTCCGTGTGAATTCGTCAATGAGTGGGAGTGAGGGATGCAGTAAAGATGGATTAGTGGATCGGAAATGAGATTGTCGTATCCCAAAAGAAAATCCTGTCGATTCCATTGAAACGTTACTCGATTTAGAAGGAAATGTCCTAGTACACATAGTATTTCATAGCGACGCAATTTCCGTGTGAATTCGTCAGTGTGTGGGAGTGAGGGATGCAGTAAATAAGGATTAGTGGATCGGAAATGAGATTGTCGTATCCCAAAAGAAAATCCTGCCGTTTCCATAGAAACGTTACTCGATTTAGAAGGAGAAATCATAGAACACATAGTATTTCATAGCGACGCAATTTCCGTGTTAATTCGTCAATGAGTAGGAGTGAGGGATTCAGTAAAGAAGGATTAGTGGATCGGAAATGAGATTTTCGTATCCCAAAAGAAAATCCTGTCGTTTCCATAGAAACGTTACTCGATTTAGAAGGAAATGTCTTGGAACACATAGTATTTCATAGCGACGCAATTTCCGTGTGAATTCGTCAATGGGTTGGAGTGAGGGATCCAGTAAAGAAGGAATAGTGGATCGGAAATGAGATTGTCGTATCCCAAAAGAAGATCCTGTCGTTTCCATAGAAACGTTACTCGATTTAGAAGGAGAAGTCATAGAACCCATAGTATTTCATAGCGACGCAATTTCCGTGTGAATTCGTCAAGGAGTGGGAGTGAGGGATGCAGTAAAGAAGGATTAGTGGATCGGAAATGAGATTGTCGTATCCCAAAAGAAAATCCTGCCGTTTCCATAGAAACGTTACTCGATTTAGAAGGAAATGTCTTAGAACACATAGTATTTCATAGCGACTCAATTTCTGTTTTAATTCGTCAATGAGTGGGAGTGAGGGATGCAGTAAAGAAGGATTAGTGGATCAGAAATGAGATTGTCGTATCCCAAAAGAAAATCCAGTTGTTTCCATAGAAACTTTACTTGATTTAGAAGGAGAAGTCATAGAACCCATAGTATTTCATAGCGACTCAATTTCTGTGTTAATTCGACAATGAGTGGGAGTGAGGGATGCAGTAAAGAAGGATTAGTGGATCGGAAATGAGATTGTCGTATCCCAAAAGACAATCCTGTCGTTTCCATAGAAACGTTACTCGATTTAGAAGGAGAAGTCATAGAACACATAGTATTTCATAGCGACGCAATTTCTGTGTAAATTCGTCAATGTGAGGGAGCTAGGGATGCAATAAAGAAGGAATGGTGCATCGAGATGGAGATACTCGTAAGGCAAAAGAAAATCCTGTCGTTTCCATAGAGACGTTACTCGATTTAGAAGGAGAAGTCATAGAACCTATAGTATTTCATAGCGACTCAATTTCTGTGTTAATTCGACAATGAGTGGAAGTGAGGGATGCAGTAAAGAAGGATTAGTGGATCGGAAATGAGATTGTCGTATCCCAAAAGAAAATCCTGTCGTTTCCTTTGAAATGTTACTCGATTTAGAAGGAGAAGTCATAGAACGCATAGTATTTCATAGCGACGCAATTCCGTGTGAATTTGTCAATGAGTGGGAGTGAGGGATGCAGTAAAGTAGGATTAGTCGATCGGAAATGAGATTGTCGTATCCCAAAGAAAATCCTGTCGTTTCCATAGAAACGTTACTCGATTTAGAAGGAGAAGTCATAGAACACATAGTATTTCATAGCGACGCAATTTCCGTGTGAATTCGTCAATGTGTGGGAGTGAGGGATGCAGTAAAGAAGGATTAGTGGATCGGAAATGTGATTGTCGTATCCCAAAAGAAAATCCTGTCGCTTCCATAGAAACGTTACTCGATTTAGAAGGAATAGTCTTAGAACACATAGTATTTCATAGCGACGCAATTTCCGTGTGAATTCGTCAATGAGTGTCAGTGAGGGATGCAGTAAAGACGGATTAGTGGATCGGAAATGAGATTGTCGTATCCCAAAAGAAAATCCTGTCGTTTCCATAGAAACGTTACTCGATTTAGAACTAAATGTCTTAGAACACATAGTATTTAATAGCGACGCAATTTCCGTGTGAATTCGTCAATGTGTGGGAGTGAGGGATGCAGTAAAGAAGAATTAGTGGATCGGAAATGTGATTGTCGTATCCCAAAAGAAAATCCTTTCGTTTCCATAGAAACGTTACTCGATTTAGAAGGAGAGGTCATAGAACCCAGAGTGTTTCATAGCGACGCAAGTTCCATGTGAATTCGTCAATGAGTGGGAGTGAGGGATGCAGTAAGAAAGGATTAGTGGATCGGAAATGTGATTGTCGTATCCCAAAAGAAAATCCAGTCGTTTCCATGGAAACGTTTCTCGATTTAGAAGGAAATGTCTTAGAACACATAGTATTTCATAGCGACGCAATTTCCGTGTGAATTCGTCAATGTGTGGGAGTGAGGGATGCAGTAAAGAAGGATTAGTGGATCGGAAATGTGATTGTCGTATCCCAAAAGAAAATCCTGTCGCTTCCATAGAAACGATACTCGATTTAGAAGGAAATGTCTTAGAACACATAGTATTTCATAGCGACGCAATTTCCGTGTGAATTCGTCAATGAGTGGGAGTGAGGGATGCAGTAAAGACGGATTAGAGGATCGGAAATGAGATTGTCGTATCCCAAAAGAAAATCCTGTCGTTTCCATAGAAACGTTACTCGATTTAGAAGGAAATGTCTTAGAACACATAGTATTTCATAGCGACGCAATTTACGTGTGAATTCGTCAATGTGTGGGAGTGAGGGATGCAGTAGAGAAGGATTAGTGGATCGGAAATGTGTTTGTCGTATCCCAAAAGAAAATCCTGTCGTTTCCATAGAAACGTTACTCGATTTAGAAGGAAATGTCTTAGAACACATAGTATTTCATAGCGACGCAATTTCCGTGTGAATTCGTCAATGAGTGGGAGTGAGGGATGAAGTAAAGAAGGATTAGTGGATCGGAAATGAGATTGTCGTATCCCAAAAGAAAATCCTGTCGTTTCCATAGAAACGTTACTCGATTTAGAAGGAGAAGTCATAGAACCCATAGTATTTCATTGCGGCGCAATTGCTGCGTTAATTCGTCAATGTGAGGGAGTGAGGGATGCAGTAAAGAAGGATTAGTGGATCGGTAATGTGATTGTCGTATCCCAAAAGAAAATCCTGTCGTTTCCATAGAAACGTTACTCGATTTAGAAGGAAATGTCTTAGAACACATAGTATTTCATAGCGACGCAATTTCCGTGTGAATTCGTCAATGTGTGGGAGTGAGGGATGCAGTAAAGAAGAATTAGTGGATCGGAAATGCGATTGTCGTATCCCAAACGAAAATCCTTTCGTTTCCATAGAAACGTTACTCGATTTAGAAGGAGAGGTCATAGAACCCATAGTATTTCATAGCGACGCAAGTTCCCTGTGAATTCGTCAATGAGTGGGAGTGAGGGATGCAGTAAGAAAGGATTAGTGGATCGGAAATGAGATTGTCGTTTCCCAAAAGACAATTCTGTCGTTTCCATAGAAACGTTACTCAATTTAGAAGGAGATGTCATAGAACACATAGTATTTCATAGCGACGCAATTTCCGTGTGAATTCGGCAATGAGTGGGAGTGAGGAATGCAGTAAAGAAGGATTAGTGGATCGGATATGAGATTGTCGTATCCCAAAAGAAAATCCTGTCGTTTCCATAGAAACGTTACTCGATTTAGATGGAGAAGTCATAGAACCCATAGTATTTCATAGCGACGCAATTTCTGTGTTAATTCGTCAATGTGAGAAGGCTAGGGATGCAATAAAGAAGGAATAGTGCATCGAGAAGGAGATACTCGTATCGCAAAATAAAATCCTGTCGTTTCCATAGAAACGTTACTCGATTTAGAAGGAGAAGTCATAGAAGGCATAGTATTTCATAGCGACGCAATTTCCGTGTGAATTCGTGAATGAGTGGGAGTGAGGGATGCTGTAAAGAAGGATTAGTGGATCGGAAATGAGATTGTCGTATCCCAAAAGAAAATCCTGTCGTTTCCATAGAAACGTTACTCGATTTAGAAGGAGAAGTCATAGAACACATAGTATTTCATAGCGACGTAATTTCCGTGTGAATTCGTCAATGTGTGGGAGTGAGGAATGCAGTAAAGAAGGATTAGTGGATCGGAAATGTGTTTGCCGTATCCCAAAAGAAAATCCTGTCGTTTCCATAGAAACGTTACTCGATTTAGAAGGAAATGTCTTAGAACACATAGTATTTCATAGCGACGCAATTTCCGTGTGAATTCGTCAATGAGTGGGAGTGAGGGATGAAGTAAAGAAGGATTAGTGGATCGGAATAGAGACTGTCGTATCCCAAAAGAAAATCCTGTCGTTTCCATAGAAACGTTACTCGATTTAGATGGAAATGTCTTAGAACACATAGTATTTCATAGCGACGCAATTTCCGTGTGAATTCGTCAATGTGTGGGAGTGAGGGATGCAGTAAAGAAGGATTAGTGGATCGGAAATGAGATTGTCGAACACCAAAAGAAAATCCTGTCGTTTCCATAGAAACGTTACTCGATTTAGAAGGAGAATTCATAGAACCCATAGTATTTCATTGCGACGCAATTGCTGTGTTAATTCGTCAATGTGTGGGAGTAAGGGATGCAGTAAAGAAGGATTAGTGGATCGGTAATGTGATTGTCGTATCCCAAAAGAAAATACTGTCGTTTCCATAGAAACGTTACTCGATTTAGAAGGAAATGTCTTAGAACACATAGTATTTCATAGCGACGCAATTTCCGTGTGAATTCGTCAATGTGTGGGAGTGAGGGATGCAGTAAAGAAGAATTAGTGGATCGGAAATGTGATTGTCGTATCCCAAAAGAAAATCCTGTCGCTTCCATAGAAACGTTACTCGATTTAGAAGGAAATGTCTTAGAACACATAGTATTTCATAGCGACGCAATTTCCGTGTGAATTCGTCAATGAGTGGGAGTGAGGGATGCAGTAAAGACGGATTAGTGGGTCGGAAATGAGATTGTCGTATCCCAAAAGAAAATCCTGTCGTTTAAATAGTAACGTTATTCGATTTAGAAGGAAATGTCTTAGAACACATAGTATTTCATAGCGACGCAATTTACGTGTGAATTCGTCAATGTGTGGGAGTGTGGGATGCAGTAGAGAAGGATTAGTGGATCGGAAATGTGTTTATCGTATCCCAAAAGAAAATCCTGTCGTTTCCATAAAAACGTTATTCGATTTAGAAGGAAATGTCTTAGAACACATAGTATTTCATAGCGACGCAATTTCCGTGTGAATTCGTCAATGAGTGGGAGTGAGGGATGAAGTAAAGAAGGATTAGTGGATCGGAAATGAGACTGTCGTATCCCAAAAGAAAATCCTGTCGTTTCCATAGAAACGTTACTCGATTTAGATGGAAATGTCTTAGAACACATAGTATTTCATAGCGACGCAATTTCCGTGTGAATTCGTCAACGTGTGTTAGTGAGGGATACAGTAAAGAAGGATTAGTGGATCGGAAATGAGATTGTCGTATCCCAAAAGAAAATCCTGTCGTTTCCATAGAAATGTTACTCGATTTAGAAGGAGAGGTCATCGAACCCATAGTGTTTCATAGCGACGCAATTTTCGTGTGAATTCGTCAATGAGTGGGAGTGAGGGATGCAGTAAAGAAGATTAGTGGATCGGAAATGAGATTGTCGTATCCCAAAAGAAAATCCTGTCGTTTCCATAGAAACGTTATTCGATTTAGAAGGAAATGTCTTAGAACACATAGTATTTGATAGCGACGCAATTTCCGTGTGAATTCGTCAATGTGTGGGAGTGTGGGATGCAGTACAGAAGGATTAGTGGATCGGAAATGAGATTGTCGTATCCCAAAAGAAAATCCTGTCGTTTCCATAGAAACGTTACTCGATTTAGAAGGAGAAGTCATAGAACCCATAGTATTTCATTGCGACGCAATTTCTGTGTTAATTCGTCAATGTGTGGGAGTGAGGGATGCAGTAAAAAAGGATTAGTGGATCTGTAATGTGATTGTCGTATCCCAAAAGAAAATCCTGTCGTTTCCATAGAAACGTTACTCGATTTAGAAGGAAATGTCTTAGAACACATAGTATTTCATAGCGACGCAATTTCCGTGTGAATTCGTCAATGTGTGGGAGTGAGGGATGCAGTAAAGAAGAATTAGTGGATCGGAAATGTGATTGTCGTATCCCAAAAGAAAATCCTTTCGTTTCCATAGAAACGTTACTCGATTTAGAAGGAGAGGTCATAGAACCCATAGTATTTCATAGCGACGCAAGTTCCGTGTGAATTCGTCAATGTGTGGGAGTGAGGGATGCAGTAAGAAAGGATTAGTGGATCGGAAATGAGACTGTCGTATCCCAAAGGAAAATCCTGTCGTTTCCATAGAAACGTTACTCGATTTAGAAGGAAATGTCTTACAACACATAGTATTTCATAGCGACGCAATTTCCGTGTGAATTCGTCAATGAGTGGGAGTGAGGGATGCAGTAAAGATGGATTAGTGGATCGGAAATGAGATTGTCGTATCCCAAAAGAAAATCCTGTCGATTCCATAGAAACGTTACTCGATTTAGAAGGAAATGTCCTAGAACACATAGTATTTCATAGCGACGCTATTTCCGTGTGAATTCGTCAATGTGTGATAGTGAGGGATGCAGTAAAGAAGGATTAGTAGATCGGAAATGTGATTGTCGTATCCCAAAAGAAAATCCTGTCGTTTCCATAGAAACGTTACTCGATTTAGAAGGAAATGTCTTAGAACACATAGTATTTCATAGCGACGCAATTTCCGTGTGAATTCGTCAATGTGTGGGAGTGAGGGATGCAGTAAAGAAGAATTAGTGGATCGGAAATGTGACTGTCGTATCCCAAAAGAAAATCCTTTCGTTTCCATAGAAACGTTACTCGATTTAGAAGGAGAGTTCATAGAACCCATAGTATTTCATAGCGACGCAAGTTCCGTGTGAATTCGTCAATGAGTGGGAGTGAGGGATGCAGTAAGGAAGGATTAGTGGATCGGAAATGAGATTGTCGTATCCCAAAAGAAAATCCTGTCGTTTCCATAGAAACGTTACTCGATTTAGAAAGAAATGTCTTAGAACACAAAGTATTTCATAGCGACGCAATTTCCGTGTGAATTCGTCAATGTGTGGGAGTGAGGGATGCAGTAAAGAAGAATTAGTGGATCGGAAATGTGATTGTCGTATCCCAAAAGAAAATCCTTTCGTTTCCATAGAAACGTTACTCGATTTAGAATGAGAGGTCATAGAACCCATAGTATTTCATAGCGACGCAAGTTCCGTGTGAATTCGTCAATGAGTGGGAGTGAGGGATGCAGTAAAGAAGGATTAGTGGATCGGAAATTAGATTGTCGATAACCAAAAGAAAATCCTGTCGTTTAGATAGAAACGTTACTCGGTTTAGAAGTAAATGTCTTAGAACACATAGCATTTCATAGCGACGCAATTTCCGTGTGAATTCGTCAATGTGTGGGAGTGAGGGATGCAGTAAAGAAGGATTAGTGGATCGGAAATGTGATTGTCGTATCCCAAATGAAAATCCTGTCGTTTCCATAGACACATTACTCGATATAGAAGGAAATGTCTTAGAACACATAGTATTTCATAGCGACGCAATTTCCGTGTGAATTCGTCAATGAGTGGGAGTGAGGGATGCAGTAAAGAAGGATTAGTGGATCGGAAATGAGAATGTCGTATCCCAAAAGAAAATCCTGTCGTTTCCATAGAAACGTTACTCGATTTAGAAGGAAATGTCTTAGAACACATAGTATTTCATAGCGACACAATTTCCGTGTGAATTCGTCAATGTGTGGGAGTGAGGGATGCAGTAAAGAAGGATTAGTGGATCGGAAATGTGATTGTCGTATCCCAAAAGAAAATCCTCTCGTTTCCATAGGGCGTTACTCGATTTAGAAGGAGAAGTCATAGAACCCATAGTATTTCATAGCGACGCAATTTCCGTGTGAATTGGTCATGTGTGGGAGTGAGGGATGCAGTAAAGAAGGATTAGTGGATCGGAAATGAGATTGTCGTAGCCCAAAAGAAAATCCTGTCGTTTCCATAGAAACGTTACTCGATTTAGAAGGTGAAGTCATAGAACCCATAGTATTTCATAGCGACGCAATTTCCGTGTGAATTCGTCAATGTGTGGGAGTGAGGGATGCAGTAAAGAAGGATTAGTGGATCGGAAATGTGATTGTCGTATCCCAAAAGAAAATCCTTTCGTTTCCATAGAAACGTTACTCGATTTAGAATGAGAGGTCATAGAACCCATAGTATTTCATAGCGACGCAAGTTCCGTGTGAATTCGTCAATGAGTGGGAGTGAGGGATGCAGTAAGGAAGGATTAGTGGATCGGAAATGAGATTGTCGTATCCCAAAAGAAAATCCTGTCGTTTCCATAGAAACGTTACTCGATTTAGAAGGAAAAGTCATAGAACCCATAGTATTTCATAGCGACGCAATTTCCGTGTGAATTCGTCAATGTGTGGGAGTGAGGGATGCAGTAAAGAAGGATTAGTGGATCGGAAATGTGATTGTCGTATCCCAAATGAAAATCCTGTCGTTTCCATAGAAACGTTACTCGATTTAGAAGGAAATGTCTTAGAACACATAGTATTTCATAGCGACGCAATTTCCGTGTGAATTCGTCAATGAGTGGGAGTGAGGGATGCAGTAAAGAAGGATTAGTGGATCGGAAATGAGAATGTCGTATCCCAAAAGAAAATCCTGTCGTTTCCATAGAAACGTTACTCGATTTAGAAGGAAATGTCTTAGAACACATAGTATTTCATAGCGACGCAATTTCCGTGTGAATTCGTCAATGTGTGGGAGTGAGGGATGCAGTAAAGAAGGATTAGTGGATCGGAAATGTGATTGTCGTATCCCAAAAGAAAATCCTCTCGTTTCCATAGGGCGTTACTCGATTTAGAAGGAGAAGTCATAGAACCCATAGTATTTCATAGCGACGCAATGTCCGTGTGAATTCGTCAATGAGTGGGAGTGAGGGATGCAGTAAAGACGGATTAGTGGATCGGAAATGAGATTGTCGAACACCAAAAAAAATCCTGTCGTTTAGATAGAAACGTTACTCGATTTAGAAGTAAATGTCTTAGAACACATAGCATTTCATAGCGACGCAATTTCCGTGTGAATTCGTCAATGTGTGGGAGTGAGGGATGCAGTAAAGAAGGATTAGTGGATCGGAAATGAGATTGTCGTATCCCAAAAGAAAATCCTGTCGTTTCCATAGAAACGTTACTCTATTTAGAAGGAAAATTCATAGAACCCATAGTATTTCATAGCGACGCAATTTCCGTGTGAATTCGTCAATGTGTGGGAGTGAGGGATGCAGTAAAGAAGGATTAGTGGATCGGAAATGTGATTGTCGTATCCCAAATGAAAATCCTGTCGTTTCCATAGAAACGTTACTCGATTTAGAAGGAGAGGTCATAGAACCCATAGTATTTCATAGCGACGCAAGTTCCGTGTGAATTCGTCAATGAGTGGGAGTGAGGGATGCAGTAAGAAAGGATTAGTGGATCGGAAATGAGATTGTCGTTTCCCAAAAGACAATCCTGTCGTTTCCATAGAAACGTTACTCAATTTAGAAGGAGATGTCATAGAACACATAGTATTTCATAGCGACGCAATTTCCGTGTGAATTCGGCAATGAGTGGGAGTGAGGGATGCAGTAAAGAAGGATTAGTGGATCGGATATGAGATTGTCGTATCCCAAAAGAAAATCCTGTCGTTTCCATAGAAACGTTACTCGATTTAGATGGAGAAGTCATAGAACCCATAGTATTTCATAGCGACGCAATTTCTGTGTTAATTCGTCAATGTGAGAAGGCTAGGGATGCAATAAAGAAGGAATAGTGCATCGAGAAGGAGATACTCGTATCGCAAAATAAAATCCTGTCGTTTCCATAGAAACGTTACTCGATTTAGAAGGAGAAGTCATAGAAGGCATGGTATTTCATAGCGACGCAATTTCCGTGTGAATTCGTGAATGAGTGGGAGTGAGGGATGCTGTAAAGAAGGATTAGTGGATCGGAAATGAGATTGTCGTATCCCAAAAGAAAATCCTGTCGTTTCCATAGAAACGTTACTCGATTTAGAAGGAGAAGTCATAGAACACATAGTATTTCATAGCGACGTAATTTCCGTGTGAATTCGTCAATGTGTGGGAGTGAGGAATGCAGTAAAGAAGGATTAGTGGATCGGAAATGTGTTTGCCGTATCCCAAAAGAAAATCCTGTCGTTTCCATAGAAACGTTACTCGATTTAGAAGGAAATGTCTTAGAACACATAGTATTTCATAGCGACGCAATTTCCGTGTGAATTCGTCAATGAGTGGGAGTGAGGGATGAAGTAAAGAAGGATTAGTGGATCGGAATAGAGACTGTCGTATCCCAAAAGAAAATCCTGTCGTTTCCATAGAAACGTTACTCGATTTAGATGGAAATGTCTTAGAACACATAGTATTTCATAGCGACGCAATTTCCGTGTGAATTCGTCAATGTGTGGGAGTGAGGGATGCAGTAAAGAAGGATTAGTGGATCGGAAATGAGATTGTCGAACACCAAAAGAAAATCCTGTCGTTTCCATAGAAACGTTACTCGATTTAGAAGGAGAATTCATAGAACCCATAGTATTTCATTGCGACGCAATTGCTGTGTTAATTCGTCAATGTGTGGGAGTAAGGGATGCAGTAAAGAAGGATTAGTGGATCGGTAATGTGATTGTCGTATCCCAAAAGAAAATACTGTCGTTTCCATAGAAACGTTACTCGATTTAGAAGGAAATGTCTTAGAACACATAGTATTTCATAGCGACGCAATTTCCGTGTGAATTCGTCAATGTGTGGGAGTGAGGGATGCAGTAAAGAAGAATTAGTGGATCGGAAATGTGATTGTCGTATCCCAAAAGAAAATCCTGTCGCTTCCATAGAAACGTTACTCGATTTAGAAGGAAATGTCTTAGAACACATAGTATTTCATAGCGACGCAATTTCCGTGTGAATTCGTCAATGAGTGGGAGTGAGGGATGCAGTAAAGACGGATTAGTGGGTCGGAAATGAGATTGTCGTATCCCAAAAGAAAATCCTGTCGTTTAAATAGTAACGTTATTCGATTTAGAAGGAAATGTCTTAGAACACATAGTATTTCATAGCGACGCAATTTACGTGTGAATTCGTCAATGTGTGGGAGTGTGGGATGCAGTAGAGAAGGATTAGTGGATCGGAAATGTGTTTATCGTATCCCAAAAGAAAATCCTGTCGTTTCCATAAAAACGTTATTCGATTTAGAAGGAAATGTCTTAGAACACATAGTATTTCATAGCGACGCAATTTCCGTGTGAATTCGTCAATGAGTGGGAGTGAGGGATGAAGTAAAGAAGGATTAGTGGATCGGAAATGAGACTGTCGTATCCCAAAAGAAAATCCTGTCGTTTCCATAGAAACGTTACTTGATTTAGATGGAAATGTCTTAGAACACATAGTATTTCATAGCGACGCAATTTCCGTGTGAATTCGTCAACGTGTGTTAGTGAGGGATACAGTAAAGAAGGATTAGTGGATCGGAAATGAGATTGTCGTATCCCAAAAGAAAATCCTGTCGTTTCCATAGAAATGTTACTCGATTTAGAAGGAGAGGTCATCGAACCCATAGTGTTTCATAGCGACGCAATTTTCGTGTGAATTCGTCAATGAGTGGGAGTGAGGGATGCAGTAAAGAAGAATTAGTGGATCGGAAATGAGATTGTCGTATCCCAAAAGAAAATCCTGTCGTTTCCATAGAAACGTTATTCGATTTAGAAGGAAATGTCTTAGAACACATAGTATTTGATAGCGACGCAATTTCCGTGTGAATTCGTCAATGTGTGGGAGTGTGGGATGCAGTACAGAAGGATTAGTGGATCGGAAATGAGATTGTCGTATCCCAAAAGAAAATCCTGTCGTTTCCATAGAAACGTTACTCGATTTAGAAGGAGAAGTCATAGAACCCATAGTATTTCATTGCGACGCAATTTCTGTGTTAATTCGTCAATGTGTGGGAGTGAGGGATGCAGTAAAAAAGGATTAGTGGATCTGTAATGTGATTGTCGTATCCCAAAAGAAAATCCTGTCGTTTCCATAGAAACGTTACTCGATTCAGAAGGAAATGTCTTAGAACACATAGTATTTCATAGCGACGCAATTTCCGTGTGAATTCGTCAATGTGTGGGAGTGAGGGATGCAGTAAAGAAGAATTAGTGGATCGGAAATGTGATTGTCGTATCCCAAAAGAAAATCCTTTCGTTTCCATAGAAACGTTACTCGATTTAGAATGAGAGGTCATAGAACCCATAGTATTTCATAGCGACGCAAGTTCCGTGTGAATTCGTCAATGAGTGGGAGTGAGGGATGCAGTAAAGAAGGATTAGTGGATCGGAAATTAGATTGTCGATAACCAAAAGAAAATCCTGTCGTTTAGATAGAAACGTTACTCGGTTTAGAAGTAAATGTCTTAGAACACATAGCATTTCATAGCGACGCAATTTCCGTGTGAATTCGTCAATGTGTGGGAGTGAGGGATGCAGTAAAGAAGGATTAGTGGATCGGAAATGAGATTGTCGTATCCCAAAAGAAAATCCTGTCGTTTCCATAGAAACGTTACTCGATTTAGAAGGAAAAGTCATAGAACCCGTAGTATTTCATAGCGACGCAATTTCCGTGTGAATTCGTCAATGTGTGGGAGTGAGGGATGCAGTAAAGAAGGATTAGTGGATCGGAAATGTGATTGTCGTATCCCAAATGAAAATCCTGTCGTTTCCATAGACACATTACTCGATATAGAAGGAAATGTCTTAGAACACATAGTATTTCATAGCGACGCAATTTCCGTGTGAATTCGTCAATGAGTGGGAGTGAGGGATGCAGTAAAGAAGGATTAGTGGATCGGAAATGAGAATGTCGTATCCCAAAAGAAAATCCTGTCGTTTCCATAGAAACGTTACTCGATTTAGAAGGAAATGTCTTAGAACACATAGTATTTCATAGCGACACAATTTCCGTGTGAATTCGTCAATGTGTGGGAGTGAGGGATGCAGTAAAGAAGGATTAGTGGATCGGAAATGTGATTGTCGTATCCCAAAAGAAAATCCTCTCGTTTCCATAGGGCGTTACTCGATTTAGAAGGAGAAGTCATAGAACCCATAGTATTTCATAGCGACGCAATTTCCGTGTGAATTGGTCATGTGTGGGAGTGAGGGATGCAGTAAAGAAGGATTAGTGGATCGGAAATGAGATTGTCGTATCCCAAAAGAAAATCCTGTCGTTTCCATAGAAACGTTACTCGATTTAGAAGGTGAAGTCATAGAACCCATAGTATTTCATAGCGACGCAATTTCCGTGTGAATTCGTCAATGTGTGGGAGTGAGGGATGCAGTAAAGAAGGATTAGTGGATCGGAAATGTGATTGTCGTATCCCAAAAGAAAATCCTTTCGTTTCCATAGAAACGTTACTCGATTTAGAATGAGAGGTCATAGAACCCATAGTATTTCATAGCGACGCAAGTTCCGTGTGAATTCGTCAATGAGTGGGAGTGAGGGATGCAGTAAGGAAGGATTAGTGGATCGGAAATGAGATTGTCGTATCCCAAAAGAAAATCCTGTCGTTTCCTTAGAAACGTTACTCGATTTAGAAGGAAAAGTCATAGAACCCATAGTATTTCATAGCGACGCAATTTCCGTGTGAATTCGTCAATGTGTGGGAGTGAGGGATGCAGTAAAGAAGGATTAGTGGATCGGAAATGTGATTGTCGTATCCCAAATGAAAATCCTGTCGTTTCCATAGAAACGTTACTCGATTTAGAAGGAAATGTCTTAGAACACATAGTATTTCATAGCGACGCAATTTCCGTGTGAATTCGTCAATGAGTGGGAGTGAGGGATGCAGTAAAGAAGGATTAGTGGATCGGAAATGAGAATGTCGTATCCCAAAAGAAAATCCTGTCGTTTCCATAGAAACGTTACTCGATTTAGAAGGAAATGTCTTAGAACACATAGTATTTCATAGCGACGCAATTTCCGTGTGAATTCGTCAATGTGTGGGAGTGAGGGATGCAGTAAAGAAGGATTAGTGGATCGGAAATGTGATTGTCGTATCCCAAAAGAAAATCCTCTCGTTTCCATAGGGCGTTACTCGATTTAGAAGGAGAAGTCATAGAACCCATAGTATTTCATAGCGACGCAATTTCCGTGTGAATTCGTCAATGAGTGGGAGTGAGGGATGCAGTAAAGACGGATTAGTGGATCGGAAATGAGATTGTCGAACACCAAAAAAAATCCTGTCGTTTAGATAGAAACGTTACTCGATTTAGAAGTAAATGTCTTAGAACACATAGCATTTCATAGCGACGCAATTTCCGTGTGTATTCGTCAATGTGTGGGAGTGAGGGATGCAGTAAAGAAGGATTAGTGGATCGGAAATGAGATTGTCGTATCCCAAAAGAAAATCCTGTCGTTTCCATAGAAACGTTACTCTATTTAGAAGGAAAAGTCATAGAACCCATAGTATTTCATAGCGACGCAAATTCCGTGTGAATTCGTCAATGTGTGGGAGTGAGGGATGCAGTAAAGAAGGATTAGTGGATCGGAAATGTGATTGTCGTATCCCAAATGAAAATCCTGTCGTTTCCATAGAAACGTTACTCGATTTAGAAGGAAATGTCTTAGAACACATAGTATTTCATAGCGACGCAATTTCCGTGTGAATTCGTCAATGAGTGGGAGTGAGGAATGCAGTAAAGAAGGATTAGTGGTTCGGAAATGAGAATGTCGTATCCCAAAAGAAAATCGTGTCGTTTCCATAGAAACGTTACTCGATTTAGAAGGAAATGTCTTAGAACACATAGTATTTCATAGCGACGCAATTTCCGTGTGAATTCGTCAATGTGTGGGAGTGAGGGATGCAGTAAAGAAGGATTAGTGGATCGGAAATGTGATTGTCGTATCCCAAAAGAAAATCCTCTCGTTTCCATAGGGCGTTACTCGATTTAGAAGGAGAAGTCATAGAACCCATAGTATTTCATAGCGACGCAATTTCCGTGTGAATTGGTCATGTGTGGGAGTGAGGGATGCAGTAAAGAAGGATTAGTGGATCGGAAATGAGATTGTCGTATCCCAAAAGAAAATCCTGTCGTTTCCATAGAAACGTTACTCGATTTAGAAGGAAATGTCTTAGAACACATAGTATTTCATAGCGACGCAATTTCCGTGTGAATTCGTCAATGTGTGGGAGTGAGGGATGCAGTAAAGAAGGATTAGTGGATCGGAAATGTGATTGTCGTATCCCAAAAGAAAATCCTCTCGTTTCCATAGGGCGTTACTCGATTTAGAAGGAGAAGTCATAGAACCCATAGTATTTCATAGCGACGTAATTTCCGTGTGAATTGGTGATGTGTGGGAGTGAGGGATGCAGTAAAGAAGGATTAGTGGATCGGAAATGAGATTGTCGTATCCCAAAAGAAAATCCTGTCGTTTCCATAGAAAAGTTACTCGATTTAGAAGGTGAAGTCATAGAACCCATAGTATTTCATAGCGACGCAATTTCCGTGTGAATTCGTCAATGTGTGGGAGTGAGGGATGCAGTAAAGAAGGATTAGTGGATCGGAAATGTGATTGTCGCATCCCAAAAGAAAATCCTTTCGTTTCCATAGAAACGTTACTCGATTTAGAATGAGAGGTCATAGAACCCATAGTATTTCATAGCGACGCAAGTTCCGTGTGAATTCGTCAATGAGTGGGAGTGAGGGATGCAGTAAGGAAGGATTAGTGGATCGGAAATGAGATTGTCGTATCCCAAAAGAAAATCCAGTCGTTTCCATAGAAACGTTACTCGATTTAGAAGGAAAAGTCATAGAACCCATAGTATTTCATAGCGACGCATTTTTCCGTGTGAATTCGTCAATGTGTGGGAGTGTGGGATGCAGTAAAGAAGGATTAGTGGATCGGAAATGTGATTGTCGTATCCCAAATGAAAATCCTGTCGTTTCCATAGAAACGTTACTCGATTTAGAAGGAAATGTCTTAGAACACATAGTATTTCATAGCGACGCAATTTCCGTGTGAATTCGTCAATGAGTGGGAGTGAGGGATGCAGTAAAGAAGGATTAGTGGATCGGAAATGAGAATGTCGTATCCCAAAAGAAAATCCTGTCGTTTCCATAGAAACGTTACTCGATTTAGAAGGAAATATCTTAGAACACATAGTATTTCATAGCGACGCAATTTCCGTGTGAATTCGTCAATGTGTGGGAGTGAGGGATGCAGTAAAGAAGGATTAGTGGATCGGAAATGTGATTGTCGTATCCCAAAAGAAAATCCTCTCGTTTCCATAGGGCGTTACTCGATTTAGAAGGAGAAGTCATAGAACCCATAGTATTTCATAGCGACGCAATTTCCGTGTGAATGCGTCAATGAGTGGGAGTGAGGGATGCAGTAAAGAAGGATTAGTGGATCGGAAATGAGATTGTCGTATCCCAAAAGAAAATCCTGTCGTTTCCATAGAAACGTTACTCTATTTAGAAGGAAATGTCTTAGAACACATAGTATTTCATAGCGACGCAATTTCCGTGTGAATTCGTCAATGAGTGGGAGTGAGGAATGCAGTAAAGAAGGATTAGTGGTTCGGAAATGAGAATGTCGTATCCCAAAAGAAAATCCTGTCGTTTCCATAGAAACGTTACTCGATTTAGAAGGAAATGTCTTAGAACACATAGTATTTCATAGCGACGCAATTTCCGTGTGAATTCGTCAATGTGTGGGAGTGAGGGATGCAGTAAAGAAGGATTAGTGGATCGGAAATGTGATTGTCGTATCCCAAAAGAAAATCCTCTCGTTTCCATAGGGCGTTACTCGATTTAGAAGGAGAAGTCATAGAACCCATAGTATTTCATAGCGACGCAATTTCCCTGTGAATTGGTCATGTGTGGGAGTGAGGGATGCAGTAAAGAAGGATTAGTGGATCGGAAATGAGATTGTCGTATCCCAAAAGAAAATCCTGTCGTTTCCATAGAAACGTTACTCGATTTAGAAGGTGAAGTCATAGAACACATAGTATTTCATAGCGACGCAATTTCCGTGTGAATTCGTCAATGTGTGGGAGTGAGGGATGCAGTAAAGAAGGATTAGTGGATCGGAAATGTGATTGTCGTATCCCAAAAGAAAATCCTCTCGTTTCCATAGGGCGTTACTCGATTTAGAAGGAGAAGTCATAGAACCCATAGTATTTCATAGCGACGCAATTTCCGTGTGAATTGGTCATGTGTGGGAGTGAGGGATGCAGTAAAGAAGGATTAGTGGATCGGAAATGAGATTGTCGTATCCCAAAAGAAAATCCTGTCGTTTCCATAGAAAAGTTACTCGATTTAGAAGGTGAAGTCATAGAACCCATAGTATTTCATAGCGACGCAATTTCCGTGTGAATTCGTCAATGTGTGGGAGTGAGGGATGCAGTAAAGAAGGATTAGTGGATCGGAAATGTGATTGTCGTATCCCAAAAGAAAATCCTTTCGTTTCCATAGAAACGTTACTCGATTTAGAATGAGAGGTCATAGAACCCATAGTATTTCATAGCGACGCAAGTTCCGTGTGAATTCGTCAATGAGTGTCAGTGAGGGATGCAGTAAGGAAGGATTAGTGGATCGGAAATGAGATTGTCGTATCCCAAAAGAAAATCCAGTCGTTTCCATAGAAACGTTACTCGATTTAGAAGGAAAAGTCATAGAACCCATAGTATTTCATAGCGACGCAATTTCCGTGTGAATTCGTCAATGTGTGGGAGTGAGGGATGCAGTAAAGAAGGATTAGTGGATCGGAAATGTGATTGTCGTATCCCAAATGAAAATCCTGTCGTTTCCATAGAAACGTTACTCGATTTAGATGGAAATGTCTTAGAACACATAGTATTTCATAGCGACGCAATTTCCGTGTGAATTCGTCAATGAGTGGGAGTGAGGGATGCAGTAAAGAAGGATTAGTGGATCGGAAATGAGAATGTCGTATCCCAAAAGAAAATCCTGTCGTTTCCATAGAAACGTTACTCGATTTAGAAGGAAATATCTTAGAACACATAGTATTTCATAACGACGCAATTTCCGTGTGAATTCGTCAATGTGTGGGAGTGAGGGATGCAGTAAAGAAGGATTAGTGGATCGGAAATGTGATTGTCGTATCCCAAAAGAAAATCCTCTCGTTTCCATAGGGCGTTACTCGATTTAGAAGGAGAAGTCATAGAACCCATAGTATTTCATAGCGACGCAATTTCCGTGTGAATGCGTCAATGAGTGGGAGTGAGGGATGCAGTAAAGAAGGATTAGTGGATCGGAAATGAGATTGTCGAACACCAAAAAAAATCCTGTCGTTTAGATAGAAACGTTACTCGATTTAGAAGTAAATGTCTTAGAACACATAGCATTTCATAGCGACGCAATTTCCGTGTGAATTCGTCAATGTGTGGGAGTGAGGGATGCAGTAAAGAAGGATTAGTCGATCGGAAATGAGATTGTCGTATCCCAAAAGAAAATCCTGTCGTTTCCATAGAAACGTTACTCTATTTAGAAGGAAAAGTCATAGAACCCATAGTATTTCATAGCGACGCAATTTCCGTGTGAATTCGTCAATGTGTGGGAGTGAGGGATGCAGTAAAGAAGGATTAGTGGATCGGAAATGTGATTGTCGTATCCCAAATGAAAATCCTGTCGTTTCCATAGAAACGTTACTCGATTTAGAAGGAAATGTCTTAGAACACATAGTATTTCATAGCGACGCAATTTCCGTGTGAATTCGTCAATGAGTGGGAGTGAGGAATGCAGTAAAGAAGGATTAGTGGTTCGGAAATGAGAATGTCGTATCCCAAAAGAAAATCCTGTCGTTTCCATAGAAACGTTACTCGATTTAGAAGGAAATGTCTTAGAACACATAGTATTTCATAGCGACGCAATTTCCGTGTGAATTCGTCAATAAGTGGGTGTGAGAGATGCAGTAAAGAAGGATTAGTGGATCGGAAATGAGATTGTCGTATCCCAAAAAAAAAAATCCTGTCGTTTCCATAGAAACGTTACTCGATTTAGAAGGAAATGTCTTAGAGCACGTAGTATTTCATAGCGACGCAATTTCCGTGTGAATTCGTCAATGAGTGGGAGTGAGGGATGCAGTAAAGATGGATTAGTGGATCGGAAATGAGATTGTCGTATCCCAAAAGAAAATCCTGTCGATTCCATAGAAACGTTACTCGATTTAGAAGGAAATGTCCTAGAACACATAGTATTTCATAGCGACGCAATTTCCGTGTGAATTCGTCAATGTGTGATAGTGAGGGATGCAGTAAAGAAGGATTAGTGGATCGGAAATGTGATTGTCGTATCCCAAAAGAAAATCCTGTCGTTTCCATAGAAACGTTACTCGATTTAGAAGGAAATGTCTTAGAACACATAGTATTTCATAGCGACGCAATTTCCGTGTGAATGCGTCAATGAGTGGGAGTGAGGGATGCAGTAAAGAAGGATTAGTGGATCGGAAATGAGATTGTCGAACACCAAAAAAAATCCTGTCGTTTAGATAGAAACGTTACTCGATTTAGAAGTAAATGTCTTAGAACACATAGCATTTCATAGCGACGCAATTTCCGTGTGAATTCGTCAATGTGTGGGAGTGAGGGATGCAGTAAAGAAGGATTAGTGGATCGGAAATGAGATTGTCGTATCCCAAAAGAAAATCCTGTCGTTTCCATAGAAACGTTACTCTATTTAGAAGGAAAAGTCATAGAACCCATAGTATTTCATAGCGACGCAATTTCCGTGTGAATTCGTCAATGTGTGGGAGTGAGGGATGCAGTAAAGAAGGATTAGTGGATCGGAAATGTGATTGTCGTATCCCAAATGAAAATCCTGTCGTTTCCATAGAAACGTTACTCGATTTACAAGGAAATGTCTTAGAACACATAGTATTTCATAGCGACGCAATTTCCGTGTGAATTCGTCAATGAGTGGGAGTGAGGAATGCAGTAAAGAAGGATTAGTGGTTCGGAAATGAGAATGTCGTATCCCAAAAGAAAATCCTGTCGTTTCCATAGAAACGTTACTCGATTTAGAAGGAAATGTCTTAGAACACATAGTATTTCATAGCGACGCAATTTCCGTGTGAATTCGTCAATAAGTGGGTGTGAGAGATGCAGTAAAGAAGGATTAGTGCATCGGAAATGAGATTGTCGTATCCCAAAAAAAAATCCTGTCGTTTCCATAGAAACGTTACTCGATTTAGAAGGAAATGTCTTAGAGCACGTAGTATTTCATAGCGACGCAATTTCCGTGTGAATTCGTCAATGAGTGGGAGTGAGGGATGCAGTAAAGATGGATTAGTGGATCGGAAATGAGATTGTCGTATGCCAAAAGAAAATCCTGTCGATTCCATAGAAACGTTACTCGATTTAGAAGGAAATGTCCTAGAACACATAGTATTTCATAGCGACGCAATTTCCGTGTGAATTCGTCAATGTGTGATAGTGAGGGATGCAGTAAAGAAGGATTAGTGGATCGGAAATGTGATTGTCGTATCCCAAAAGAAAATCCTGTCGTTTCCATAGAAACGTTACTCGATTTAGAAAGAAATGTCTTAGAACACATAGTATTTCATAGCGACGCAATTATCGTGTGAATTCGTCAATGTGTGGGACTGAGGGATGCAGTAAAGAAGAATTAGTGGATCGGAAATGTGATTGTCGTAACCCAAAAGAAAATCCTTTCGTTTCCATAGAAACGTTACTCGATTTAGAATGAGAGGTCATAGAACCCATAGTATTTCATAGCGACGCAAGTTCCGTGTGAATTCGTCAATGAGTGGGAGTGAGGGATGCAGTACGGAAGGATTAGTGGATCGGAAATGAGTTGGTCGTATCCCAAAAGAAAATCCTGTCGTTTCCATAGAAACGTTACTCGATTTAGAAGGTGAAGTCATAGAACCCATAGTATTTCATAGCGACGCAAGTTCCGTGTGAATTCGTCAATGAGTGTCAGTGAGGGATGCAGTAAGGAAGGATTAGTGGATCGGAAATGAGATTGTCGTATCCCAAAAGAAAATCCAGTCGTTTCCATAGAAACGTTACTCGATTTAGAAGGAAATGTCTTAGAACACATAGTATTTCATAGCGACGCAATTTCCGTGTGAATGCGTCAATGAGTGGGAGTGAGGGATGCAGTAAAGAAGGATTAGTGGATCGGAAATGAGATTGTCGAACACCAAAAAAAATCCTGTCGTTTAGATAGAAACGTTACTCGATTTAGAAGTAAATGTCTTAGAACACATAGCATTTCATAGCGACGCAATTTCCGTGTGAATTCGTCAATGTGTGGGAGTGAGGGATGCAGTAAAGAAGGATTAGTGGATCGGAAATGAGATTGTCGTATCCCAAAAGAAAATCCTGTCGTTTCCATAGAAACGTTACTCGATTTAGAAGGTGAAGTCATAGAACACATAGTATTTCATAGCGACGCAATTTCCGTGTGAATTCGTCAATGTGTGGGAGTGAGGGATGCAGTAAAGAAGGATTAGTGGATCGGAAATGTGATTGTCGTATCCCAAAAGAAAATCCTCTCGTTTCCATAGGGCGTTACTCGATTTAGAAGGAGAAGTCATAGAACCCATAGTATTTCATAGCGACGCAATTTCCGTGTGAATTCGTCAATGAGTGGGAGTGAGGGATGCAGTAAAGAAGGATTAGTGGATCGGAAATGAGAATGTCGTATCCCAAAAGAAAATCCTGTCGTTTCCATAGAAACGTTACTCGATTTAGAAGGAAATATCTTAGAACACATAGTATTTCATAACGACGCAATTTCCGTGTGAATTCGTCAATGTGTGGGAGTGAGGGATGCAGTAAAGAAGGATTAGTGGATCGGAAATGTGATTGTCGTATCCCAAAAGAAAATC
Organism: Schistocerca cancellata; assembly: GCF_023864275.1. Taxonomy (NCBI): domain Eukaryota; kingdom Metazoa; phylum Arthropoda; class Insecta; order Orthoptera; family Acrididae; genus Schistocerca; species Schistocerca cancellata. The sequence goes on from NC_064631.1 coordinate 732,469,798, forward strand.
CTCTCGTTTCCATAGGGCGTTACTCGATTTAGAAGGAGAAGTCATAGAACCCATAGTATTTCATAGCGACGCAATTTCCGTGTGAATGCGTCAATGAGTGGGAGTGAGGGATGCAGTAAAGAAGGATTAGTGGATCGGAAATGAGATTGTCGAACACCAAAAAAAATCCTGTCGTTTAGATAGAAACGTTACTCGATTTAGAAGTAAATGTCTTAGAACACATAGCATTTCATAGCGACGCAATTTCCGTGTGAATTCGTCAATGTGTGGGAGTGAGGGATGCAGTAAAGAAGGATTAGTGGATCGGAAATGAGATTGTCGTATCCCAAAAGAAAATCCTGTCGTTTCCATAGAAACGTTACTCTATTTAGAAGGAAAAGTCATAGAACCCATAGTATTTCATAGCGACGCAATTTCCGTGTGAATTCGTCAATGTGTGGGAGTGAGGGATGCAGTAAAGAAGGATTAGTGGATCGGAAATGTGATTGTCGTATCCCAAATGAAAATCCTGTCGTTTCCATAGAAACGTTACTCGATTTAGAAGGAAATGTCTTAGAACACATAGTATTTCATAGCGACGCAATTTCCGTGTGAATTCGTCAATGAGTGGGAGTGAGGAATGCAGTAAAGAAGGATTAGTGGTTCGGAAATGAGAATGTCGTATCCCAAAAGAAAATCCTGTCGTTTCCATAGAAACGTTACTCGATTTAGAAGGAAATGTCTTAGAACACATAGTATTTCATAGCGACGCAATTTCCGTGTGAATTCGTCAATAAGTGGGTGTGAGAGATGCAGTAAAGAAGGATTACTGGATCGGAAATGAGATTGTCGTATCCCAAAAAAAAAAATCCTGTCGTTTCCATAGAAACGTTACTCGATTTAGAAGGAAATGTCTTAGAGCACGTAGTATTTCATAGCGACGCAATTTCCGTGTGAATTCGTCAATGAGTGGGAGTGAGGGATGCAGTAAAGATGGATTAGTGGATCGGAAATGAGATTGTCGTATCCCAAAAGAAAATCCTGTCGATTCCATAGAAACGTTACTCGATTTAGAAGGAAATGTCCTAGAACACATAGTATTTCATAGCGACGCAATTTCCGTGTGAATTCGTCAATGTGTGATAGTGAGGGATGCAGTAAAGAAGGATTAGTGGATCGGAAATGTGATTGTCGTATCCCAAAAGAAAATCCTGTCGTTTCCATAGAAACGTTACTCGATTTAGAAGGAAATGTCTTAGAACACATAGTATTTCATAGCGACGCAATTTCCGTGTGAATGCGTCAATGAGTGGGAGTGAGGGATGCAGTAAAGAAGGATTAGTGGATCGGAAATGAGATTGTCGAACACCAAAAAAAATCCTGTCGTTTAGATAGAAACGTTACTCGATTTAGAAGTAAATGTCTTAGAACACATAGCATTTCATAGCGACGCAATTTCCGTGTGAATTCGTCAATGTGTGGGAGTGAGGGATGCAGTAAAGAAGGATTAGTGGATCGGAAATGAGATTGTCGTATCCCAAAAGAAAATCCTGTCGTTTCCATAGAAACGTTACTCTATTTAGAAGGAAAAGTCATAGAACCCATAGTATTTCATAGCGACGCAATTTCCGTGTGAATTCGTCAATGTGTGGGAGTGAGGGATGCAGTAAAGAAGGATTAGTGGATCGGAAATGTGATTGTCGTATCCCAAATGAAAATCCTGTCGTTTCCATAGAAACGTTACTCGATTTACAAGGAAATGTCTTAGAACACATAGTATTTCATAGCGACGCAATTTCCGTGTGAATTCGTCAATGAGTGGGAGTGAGGAATGCAGTAAAGAAGGATTAGTGGTTCGGAAATGAGAATGTCGTATCCCAAAAGAAAATCCTGTCGTTTCCATAGAAACGTTACTCGATTTAGAAGGAAATGTCTTAGAACACATAGTATTTCATAGCGACGCAATTTCCGTGTGAATTCGTCAATAAGTGGGTGTGAGAGATGCAGTAAAGAAGGATTAGTGCATCGGAAATGAGATTGTCGTATCCCAAAAAAAAATCCTGTCGTTTCCATAGAAACGTTACTAGATTTAGAAGGAAATGTCTTAGAGCACGTAGTATTTCATAGCGACGCAATTTCCGTGTGAATTCGTCAATGAGTGGGAGTGAGGGATGCAGTAAAGATGGATTAGTGGATCGGAAATGAGATTGTCGTATGCCAAAAGAAAATCCTGTCGATTCCATAGAAACGTTACTCGATTTAGAAGGAAATGTCCTAGAACACATAGTATTTCATAGCGACGCAATTTCCGTGTGAATTCGTCAATGTGTGATAGTGAGGGATGCAGTAAAGAAGGATTAGTGGATCGGAAATGTGATTGTCGTATCCCAAAAGAAAATCCTGTCGTTTCCATAGAAACGTTACTCGATTTAGAAAGAAATGTCTTAGAACACATAGTATTTCATAGCGACGCAATTATCGTGTGAATTCGTCAATGTGTGGGACTGAGGGATGCAGTAAAGAAGAATTAGTGGATCGGAAATGTGATTGTCGTAACCCAAAAGAAAATCCTTTCGTTTCCATAGAAACGTTACTCGATTTAGAATGAGAGGTCATAGAACCCATAGTATTTCATAGCGACGCAAGTTCCGTGTGAATTCGTCAATGAGTGGGAGTGAGGGATGCAGTACGGAAGGATTAGTGGATCGGAAATGAGTTGGTCGTATCCCAAAAGAAAATCCTGTCGTTTCCATAGAAACGTTACTCGATTTAGAAGGAGAAGTCATAGAACACATAGTATTTCATAGCGACGCAATTTCCGTGTGAATTCGTCAATGAGTGGGAGTGAGGGATGCAGTAAAGAAGGATTAGTGGATCGGAAATGAGATTGTCGTATCCCAAAAGAAAATCCTGTCGTTTCCATAGAAACGTTACTCGATTTAGAGGGTAAAGTCATAGAACCCATAGTATTTCATAGCGACGCAATTTCCGTGTGAATTCGTCAATGAGTGGGAGTGAGGGATGCAGTAAAGAAGGATTTGTGGATCGGAAATGAGATTGTCGAATACCAAAAGAAAATCCTGTCGTTTAGATAGAAACGTTACTCGATTTCGAAGTAAATGTCTTAGAACACATAGCATTTCATAGCGACGCAATTTCCGTGTGAATTCGTCAATGTGTTGGAGTGAGGGATGCAGTAAAGAAGGATTAGTGGATCGGAAATGAGATTGTCGTATCCCAAAAGAAAATCCTGTCGATTCCATAGAAACGTTACTCGATTTAGAAGGAAATGTCCTAGAACACATAGTATTTCATAGCGACGCAATTTCCGTGTGAATTCGTCAATGTGTGATAGTGAGGGATGCAGTAAAGAAGGATTAGTGGATCGGAAATGTGATTGTCGTATCCCAAAAGAAAATCCTGTCGTTTCCATAGAAACGTTACTCGATTTAGAAGGAAATGTCTTAGAACACATAGTATTTCATAGCGACGCAATTTCCGTGTGAATGCGTCAATGAGTGGGAGTGAGGGATGCAGTAAAGAAGGATTAGTGGATCGGAAATGAGATTGTCGAACACCAAAAAAAATCCTGTCGTTTAGATAGAAACGTTACTCGATTTAGAAGTAAATGTCTTAGAACACATAGCATTTCATAGCGACGCAATTTCCGTGTGAATTCGTCAATGTGTGGGAGTGAGGGATGCAGTAAAGAAGGATTAGTGGATCGGAAATGAGATTGTCGTATCCCAAAAGAAAATCCTGTCGTTTCCATAGAAACGTTACTCTATTTAGAAGGAAAAGTCATAGAACCCATAGTATTTCATAGCGACGCAATTTCCGTGTGAATTCGTCAATGTGTGGGAGTGAGGGATGCAGTAAAGAAGGATTAGTGGATCGGAAATGTGATTGTCGTATCCCAAATGAAAATCCTGTCGTTTCCATAGAAACGTTACTCGATTTACAAGGAAATGTCTTAGAACACATAGTATTTCATAGCGACGCAATTTCCGTGTGAATTCGTCAATGAGTGGGAGTGAGGAATGCAGTAAAGAAGGATTAGTGGTTCGGAAATGAGAATGTCGTATCCCAAAAGAAAATCCTGTCGTTTCCATAGAAACGTTACTCGATTTAGAAGGAAATGTCTTAGAACACATAGTATTTCATAGCGACGCAATTTCCGTGTGAATTCGTCAATAAGTGGGTGTGAGAGATGCAGTAAAGAAGGATTAGTGCATCGGAAATGAGATTGTCGTATCCCAAAAAAAAATCCTGTCGTTTCCATAGAAACGTTACTAGATTTAGAAGGAAATGTCTTAGAGCACGTAGTATTTCATAGCGACGCAATTTCCGTGTGAATTCGTCAATGAGTGGGAGTGAGGGATGCAGTAAAGATGGATTAGTGGATCGGAAATGAGATTGTCGTATGCCAAAAGAAAATCCTGTCGATTCCATAGAAACGTTACTCGATTTAGAAGGAAATGTCCTAGAACACATAGTATTTCATAGCGACGCAATTTCCGTGTGAATTCGTCAATGTGTGATAGTGAGGGATGCAGTAAAGAAGGATTAGTGGATCGGAAATGTGATTGTCGTATCCCAAAAGAAAATCCTGTCGTTTCCATAGAAACGTTACTCGATTTAGAAAGAAATGTCTTAGAACACATAGTATTTCATAGCGACGCAATTATCGTGTGAATTCGTCAATGTGTGGGACTGAGGGATGCAGTAAAGAAGAATTAGTGGATCGGAAATGTGATTGTCGTAACCCAAAAGAAAATCCTGTCGTTTCCATAGAAACGTTACTCGATTTAGAATGAGAGGTCATAGAACCCATAGTATTTCATAGCGACGCAAGTTCCGTGTGAATTCGTCAATGAGTGGGAGTGAGGGATGCAGTACGGAAGGATTAGTGGATCGGAAATGAGTTGGTCGTATCCCAAAAGAAAATCCTGTCGTTTCCATAGAAACGTTACTCGATTTAGAAGGAGAAGTCATAGAACACATAGTATTTCATAGCGACGCAATTTCCGTGTGAATTCGTCAATGAGTGGGAGTGAGGGATGCAGTAAAGAAGGATTAGTGGATCGGAAATGAGATTGTCGTATCCCAAAAGAAAATCCTGTCGTTTCCATAGAAACGTTACTCGATTTAGAGGGTAAAGTCATAGAACCCATAGTATTTCATAGCGACGCAATTTCCGTGTGAATTCGTCAATGAGTGGGAGTGAGGGATGCAGTAAAGAAGGATTTGTGGATCGGAAATGAGATTGTCGAATACCAAAAGAAAATCCTGTCGTTTAGATAGAAACGTTACTCGATTTCGAAGTAAATGTCTTAGAACACATAGCATTTCATAGCGACGCAATTTCCGTGTGAATTCGTCAATGTGTTGGAGTGAGGGATGCAGTAAAGAAGGATTAGTGGATCGGAAATGAGATTGTCGTATCCCAAAAGAAAATCCTGTCGTTTCCATAGAAACGTTACTCGATTTAGAAGGAAAAGTCATAGAACCCATAGTATTTCATAGCGACGCAATTTCCGTGTGAATTCGTCAATGTGTGGGAGTGAGGGATGCAGTAAAGAAGGATTAGTGGATCGGAAATGAGAATGTCGTATCCCAAAAGAAAATCCTGTCGTTTCCATAGAAACGTTACTCGATTTAGAAGGAAATGACTTAGAACACATAGTATTTCATAGCGACGCAATTTCCGTGTGAATTCGTCAATAAGTGGGAGTGAGAGATGCAGTAAAGATGGATTAGTGGATCGGAAATGAGATTGTCGTATCCCAAAAGAAAATCCTGTCGTTTCCATAGAAACGTTATTCGATTTAGAAGGAAATGTCTTAGAGCACGTAGTATTTCATAGCGACGCAATTTCCGTGTGAATTCGTCAATGAATGGGAGTGAGGGATGCAGTAAAGATGGATTAGTGGATCGGAAATGAGATTGTCGTACCCAAAAGAAAATCCTGTCGATTCCATAGAAACGTTACTCGATTTAGAAGGAAATGTCCTAGAACACATAGTATTACATAGCGACGCAATTTCCGTGTGAATTCGTCAATGTGTGATAGTGAGGGATGCAGTAAAGAAGGATTAGTGGATCGGAAATGTGATTGTCGTATCCCAAAAGAAAATCCTGTCGTTTCCATAGAAACGTTACTCGATTTAGAAGGAAATGTCTTAGAACACATAGTATTTCATAGCGACGCAATTTCCGTGTGAATTCGTCAATGAGTGGGAGTGAGGGATGCAGTAAAGAAGGATTAGTGGATCGGAAATGAGAATGTCGTGTCCCAAAAGAAAATCCTGTCGTTTCCATAGAAACGTTACTCGATTTAGAAGGAAATGTCTTAGAACACATAGTATTTCATAGCGACGCAATTTCCGTGTGAATTCGTCAATAAGTGGGAGTGAGAGATGCAGTAAAGAAGGATTAGTGGATCGGAAATGAGATTGTCGTATCCCAAAAGAAAATCCTGTCGTTTCCATAGAAACGTTACTCGATTTAGAAGGAAATGTCTTAGAGCACGTAGTATTTCATAGCGACGCAATTTTCGTGTGAATTCGTCAATTTGTGGGAGTGAGGGATGCAGTAAAGAAGGATTAGTGGATCGGAAATGAGATTGTCGTATCCCAAAAGAAAATCCTGTCGTTTCCATAGAAACGTTAGTCGATTTAGAAGTAAGTGCCTTAGAACACATAGTATTTCATAGCGACGCAATTTCCGTGTGAATTCGTCAATGTGTGGGAGTGAGGGATGCAGTAAAGAAGGATTAGTGGATCGGAAATGTGATTGTCGTATCCCAAAAGAAAATCCTCTCGTTTCCATAGGGCGTTACTCGATTTAGAAGGAGAAGTCATAGAACCCATAGTATTTCATAGCGACGCAATTTCCGTGTGAATTCGTCAATGAGTGGGAGTGAGGGATGCAGTAAAGAAGGATTAGTGGATCGGAAATGAGATTGTCGTATCCCAAAAGAAAATATTGTCGTTTCCATAGAAACGTTACTCGATTTAGAAGGTGAAGTCATAGAACCCATAGTATTTCATAGCGACGCAATTTCCGTGTGAATTCGTCAATGAGTGGGAGTGAGGGATGCAGTAAAGAAGGATTAGTGGATCGGAAATGAGATTGTCGAATACCAAAAGAAAATCCTGTCGTTTAGATAGAAACGTTACTCGATTTAGAAGTAAATGTCTTAGAACACATAGCATTTCATAGCGACGCAATTTCCGTGTGAATTCGTCCATGTGTGGGAGTGAGGGATGCAGTAAAGAAGGATTAGTGGATCGGAAATGAGATTGTCGTATCCCAAAAGAAAATCCTGTCGTTTCCATAGAAACGTTACTCGATTTAGAAGGAAAAGTCATAGAACCCATAGTATTTCATAGCGACGCAATTTCCGTGTGAATTCGTCAATGTGTGGGAGTGAGGAATGCAGTAAAGAAGGATTAGTGGATCGGAAATGAGAATGTCGTATCCCAAAAGAAAATCCTGTCGTTTCCATAGAAACGTTACTCGATTTAGAAGGAAATGTCTTAGAACACAAAGTATTTCATAGCGACGCAATTTCCATGTGAATTCGTCAATAAGTGGGAGTGAGAGATGCAGTAAAGAAGGATTAGTGGATCGGAAATGAGATTTTCGTATCCCAAAAGAAAATCCTGTCGTCTCCATAGAAACGTTACTCGATTTAGAAGGAAATGTCTTAGAGCACGTAGTATTTCATAGCGACGCAATTTCCGTGTGAATTCGTCAATGAGTGGTAGTGAGGGATGCAGTAAAGAAGGATTAGTGAATCGGAAATGAGATTGTCGTATCCCAAAAGAAAATCCTGTCGATTCCATAGAAACGTTACTCGATTTAGAAGGAAATGACCTAGAACACATAGTATTTCATAGCGACGCAATTTCCGTGTGAATTCGTCAATGTGTGATAGTGAGGGATGCAGTAAAGAAGGATTAGTGGATCGGAAATGTGATTGTCGTATCCCAAAAGAAAATCCTGTCGTTTCCTTAGAAATGTTACTCGATTTAGAAGGAAATGTCTTAGAACACATAGTATTTCATAGCGACGCAATTTCCGTGTGAATTCGTCAATGTGTGATAGTGAGGGATGCAGTAAAGAAGGATTAGTGGATCGGAAATGTGATTGTCGTATCCCAAAAGAAAATCCTGTCGTTTCCATAGAAACGTTACTCGATTTAGAAGGAAATGTCTTAGAACACATAGTATTTCATAGCGACGCAATTTCCGTGTGAATTCGTCAATGAGTGGGAGTGAGGGATGCAGTAAAGAAGGATTAGTGGATCGGAAATGAGAATGTCGTGTCCCAAAAGAAAATCCTGTCGTTTCCATAGAAACGTTACTCGATTTAGAAGGAAATGTCTTAGAACACATAGTATTTCATAGCGACGCAATTTCCGTGTGAATTCGTCAATGAGTGGGAGTGAGGGATGCAGTAAAGAAGGATTAGTGGATCGGAAATGAGATTGTCGTATCCCAAAAGAAAATCCTGTCGTTTCCATAGAAACGTTACTCGATTTAGAGGGTAAAGTCATAGAACCCATAGTATTTCATAGCGACGCAATTTCCGTGTGAATTCGTCAATGAGTGGGAGTGAGGGATGCAGTAAAGAAGGATTTGTGGATCGGAAATGAGATTGTCGAATACCAAAAGAAAATCCTGTCGTTTAGATAGAAACGTTACTCGATTTCGAAGTAAATGTCTTAGAACACATAGCATTTCATAGCGACGCAATTTCCGTGTGAATTCGTCAATGTGTTGGAGTGAGGGATGCAGTAAAGAAGGATTAGTGGATCGGAAATGAGATTGTCGTATCCCAAAAGAAAATCCTGTCGTTTCCATAGAAACGTTACTCGATTTAGAAGGAAAAGTCATAGAACCCATAGTATTTCATAGCGACGCAATTTCCGTGTGAATTCGTCAATGTGTGGGAGTGAGGGATGCAGTAAAGAAGGATTAGTGGATCGGAAATGAGAATGTCGTATCCAAAAAGAAAATCCTGTCGTTTCCATAGAAACGTTACTCGATTTAGAAGGAAATGACTTAGAACACATAGTATTTCATAGCGACGCAATTTCCGTGTGAATTCGTCAATAAGTGGGAGTGAGAGATGCAGTAAAGATGGATTAGTGGATCGGAAATGAGATTGTCGTATCCCAAAAGAAAATCCTGTCGTTTCCATAGAAACGTTATTCGATTTAGAAGGAAATGTCTTAGAGCACGTAGTATTTCATAGCGACGCAATTTCCGTGTGAATTCGTCAATGAATGGGAGTGAGGGATGCAGTAAAGATGGATTAGTGGATCGGAAATGAGATTGTCGTACCCAAAAGAAAATCCTGTCGATTCCATAGAAACGTTACTCGATTTAGAAGGAAATGTCCTAGAACACATAGTATTTCATAGCGACGCAATTTCCGTGTGAATTCGTCAATGTGTGATAGTGAGGGATGCAGTAAAGAAGGATTAGTGGATCGGAAATGTGATTGTCGTATCCCAAAAGAAAATCCTGTCGTTTCCATAGAAACGTTACTCGATTTAGAAGGAAATGTCTTAGAACACATAGTATTTCATAGCGACGCAATTTCCGTGTGAATTCGTCAATGAGTGGGAGTGAGGGATGCAGTAAAGAAGGATTAGTGGATCGGAAATGAGAGTGTCGTGTCCCAAAAGAAAATCCTGTCGTTTCCATAGAAACGTTACTCGATTTAGAAGGAAATGTCTTAGAACACATAGTATTTCATAGCGACGCAATTTCCGTGTGAATTCGTCAATAAGTGGGAGCGAGAGATGCAGTAAAGAAGGATTAGTGGATCGGAAATGAGATTGTCGTATCCCAAAGGAAAATCCTGTCGTTTCCATAGAAACGTTACTCGATTTAGAAGGAAATGTCTGAGAGCACGTAGTATTTCATAGCGACGCAATTTTCGTGTGAATTCGTCAATTTGTGGGAGTGAGGGATGCAGTAAAGAAGGATTAGTGGATCGGAAATGAGATTGTCGTATCCCAAAAGAAAATCCTGTCGTTTCGATAGAAACGTTAGTCGATTTAGAAGTAAGTGCCTTAGAACACATAGTATTTCATAGCGACGCAATTTCCGTGTGAATTCGTCAATGTGTGGGAGTGAGGGATGCAGTAAAGAAGGATTAGTGGATCGGAAATGTGATTGTCGTATCCCAAAAGAAAATCCTCTCGTTTCCATAGGGCGTTACTCGATTTAGAAGGAGAAGTCATAGAACCCATAGTATTTCATAGCGACGCAATTTCCGTGTGAATTCGTCAATGAGTGGGAGTGAGGGATGCAGTAAAGAAGGATTAGTGGATCGGAAATGAGATTGTCGTATCCCAAAAGAAAATATTGTCGTTTCCATAGAAACGTTACTCGATTTAGAAGGTGAAGTCATAGAACCCATAGTATTTCATAGCGACGCAATTTCCGTGTGAATTCGTCAATGAGTGGGAGTGAGGGATGCAGTAAAGAAGGATTAGTGGATCGGAAATGAGATTGTCGAATACCAAAAGAAAATCCTGTCGTTTAGATAGAAACGTTACTCGATTTAGAAGTAAATGTCTTAGAACACATAGCATTTCATAGCGACGCAATTTCCGTGTGAATTCGTCCATGTGTGGGAGTGAGGGATGCAGTAAAGAAGGATTAGTGGATCGGAAATGAGATTGTCGTATCCCAAAAGAAAATCCTGTCGTTTCCATAGAAACGTTACTCGATTTAGAAGGAAAAGTCATAGAACCCATAGTATTTCATAGCGACGCAATTTCCGTGTGAATTCGTCAATGTGTGGGAGTGAGGAATGCAGTAAAGAAGGATTAGTGGATCGGAAATGAGAATGTCGTATCCCAAAAGAAAATCCTGTCGTTTCCATAGAAACGTTACTCGATTTAGAAGGAAATGTCTTAGAACACAAAGTATTTCATAGCGACGCAATTTCCATGTGAATTCGTCAATAAGTGGGAGTGAGAGATGCAGTAAAGAAGGATTAGTGGATCGGAAATGAGATTGTCGTATCCCAAAAGAAAATCCTGTCGTTTCCATAGAAACGTTACTCGATTTAGAAGGAAATGTCTTAGAGCACGTAGTATTTCATAGCGACGCAATTTCCGTGTGAATTCGTCAATGAGTGGTAGTGAGGGATGCAGTAAAGAAGGATTAGTGAATCGGAAATGAGATTGTCGTATCCCAAAAGAAAATCCTGTCGATTCCATAGAAACGTTACTCGATTTAGAAGGAAATGACCTAGAACACATAGTATTTCATAGCGACGCAATTTCCGTGTGAATTCGTCAATGTGTGATAGTGAGGGATGCAGTAAAGAAGGATTAGTGGATCGGAAATGTGATTGTCGTATCCCAAAAGAAAATCCTGTCGTTTCCTTAGAAATGTTACTCGATTTAGAAGGAAATGTCTTAGAACACATAGTATTTCATAGCGACGCAATTTCCGTGTGAATTCGTCAATGTGTGATAGTGAGGGATGCAGTAAAGAAGGATTAGTGGATCGGAAATGTGATTGTCGTATCCCAAAAGAAAATCCTGTCGTTTCCATAGAAACGTTACTCGATTTAGAAGGAAATGTCTTAGAACACATAGTATTTCATAGCGACGCAATTTCCGTGTGAATTCGTCAATGAGTGGGAGTGAGGGATGCAGTAAAGAAGGATTAGTGGATCGGAAATGAGAATGTCGTGTCCCAAAAGAAAATCCTGTCGTTTCCATAGAAACGTTACTCGATTTAGAAGGAAATGTCTTAGAACACATAGTATTTCATAGCGACGCAATTTCCGTGTGAATTCGTCAATAAGTGGGAGTGAGAGATGCAGTAAAGAAGGATTAGTGGATCGGAAATGAGATTGTCGTATCCCAAAAGAAAATCCTGTCGTTTCCATAGAAACGTTACTCGATTTAGAAGGAAATGTCTTAGAGCACGTAGTATTTCATAGCGACGCAATTTTAGTGTGAATTCGTCAATTTGTGGGAGTGAGGGATGCAGTAAAGAAGGATTAGTGGATCGGAAATGAGATTGTCGTATCCCAAAAGAAAATCCTGTCGTTTCGATAGAAACGTTAGTCGATTTAGAAGTAAGTGCCTTAGAACACATAGTATTTCATAGCGACGCAATTTCCGTGTGAATTCGTCAATGTGTGGGAGTGAGGGATGCAGTAAAGAAGGATTAGTGGATCGGAAATGTGATTGTCGTATCCCAAAAGAAAATCCTCTCGTTTCCATAGGGCGTTACTCGATTTAGAAGGAGAAGTCATAGAACCCATAGTATTTCATAGCGACGCAATTTCCGTGTGAATTCGTCAATGAGTGGGAGTGAGGGATGCAGTAAAGAAGGATTAATGGATCGGAAATGAGATTGTCGTATCCCAAAAGAAAATATTGTCGTTTCCATAGAAACGTTACTCGATTTAGAAGGTGAAGTCATAGAACCCATAGTATTTCATAGCGACGCAATTTCCGTGTGAATTCGTCAATGAGTGGGAGTGAGGGATGCAGTAAAGAAGGATTAGTGGATCGGAAATGAGATTGTCGAATACCAAAAGAAAATCCTGTCGTTTAGATAGAAACGTTACTCGATTTAGAAGTAAATGTCTTAGAACACATAGCATTTCATAGCGACGCAATTTCCGTGTGAATTCGTCCATGTGTGGGAGTGAGGGATGCAGTAAAGAAGGATTAGTGGATCGGAAATGAGATTGTCGTATCCCAAAAGAAAATCCTGTCGTTTCCATAGAAACGTTACTCGATTTAGAAGGAAAAGTCATAGAACCCATAGTATTTCATAGCGACGCAATTTCCGTGTGAATTCGTCAATGTGTGGGAGTGAGGAATGCAGTAAAGAAGGATTAGTGGATCGGAAATGAGAATGTCGTATCCCAAAAGAAAATCCTGTCGTTTCCATAGAAACGTTACTCGATTTAGAAGGAAATGTCTTAGAACACAAAGTATTTCATAGCGACGCAATTTCCATGTGAATTCGTCAATAAGTGGGAGTGAGAGATGCAGTAAAGAAGGATTAGTGGATCGGAAATGAGATTGTCGTATCCCAAAAGAAAATCCTGTCGTTTCCATAGAAACGTTACTCGATTTAGAAGGAAATGTCTTAGAGCACGTAGTATTTCATAGCGACGCAATTTCCGTGTGAATTCGTCAATGAGTGGTAGTGAGGGATGCAGTAAAGAAGGATTAGTGAATCGGAAATGAGATTGTCGTATCCCAAAAGAAAATCCTGTCGATTCCATAGAAACGTTACTCGATTTAGAAGGAAATGACCTAGAACACATAGTATTTCATAGCGACGCAATTTCCGTGTGAATTCGTCAATGTGTGATAGTGAGGGATGCAGTAAAGAAGGATTAGTGGATCGGAAATGTGATTGTCGTATCCCAAAAGAAAATCCTGTCGTTTCCTTAGAAATGTTACTCGATTTAGAAGGAAATGTCTTAGAACACATAGTATTTCATAGCGACGCAATTTCCGTGTGAATTCGTCAATGTGTGATAGTGAGGGATGCAGTAAAGAAGGATTAGTGGATCGGAAATGTGATTGTCGTATCCCAAAAGAAAATCCTGTCGTTTCCATAGAAACGTTACTCGATTTAGAAGGAAATGTCTTAGAACACATAGTATTTCATAGCGACGCAATTTCCGTGTGAATTCGTCAATGAGTGGGAGTGAGGGATGCAGTAAAGAAGGATTAGTGGATCGGAAATGAGAATGTCGTGTCCCAAAAGAAAATCCTGTCGTTTCCATAGAAACGTTACTCGATTTAGAAGGAAATGTCTTAGAACACATAGTATTTCATAGCGACGCAATTTCCGTGTGAATTCGTCAATAAGTGGGAGTGAGAGATGCAGTAAAGAAGGATTAGTGGATCGGAAATGAGATTGTCGTATCCCAAAAGAAAATCCTGTCGTTTCCATAGAAACGTTACTCGATTTAGAAGGAAATGTCTTAGAGCACGTAGTTTTTCATAGCGACGCAATTTTCGTGTGAATTCGTCAATTTGTGGGAGTGAGGGATGCAGTAAAGAAGGATTAGTGGATCGGAAATGAGATTGTCGTATCCCAAAAGAAAATCCTGTCGTTTCGATAGAAACGTTAGTCGATTTAGAAGTAAGTGCCTCAGAACACGTAGTATTTCATAGCGACGCAATTTCCGTGTGAATTCGTCAATGTGTGGGAGTGAGGGATGCAGTAAAGAAGGATTAGTGGATCGGAAATGTGATTGTCGTATCCCAAAAGAAAATCCTCTCGTTTCCATAGGGCGTTACTCGATTTAGAAGGAGAAGTCATAGAACCCATAGTATTTCATAGCGACGCAATTTCCGTGTGAATTCGTCAATGAGTGGGAGTGAGGGATGCAGTAAAGAAGGATTAGTGGATCGGAAATGAGATTGTCGTATCCCAAAAGAAAATATTGTCGTTTCCATAGAAACGTTACTCGATTTAGAAGGTGAAGTCATAGAACCCATAGTATTTCATAGCGACGCAATTTCCGTGTGAATTCGTCAATGAGTGGGAGTGAGGGATGCAGTAAAGAAGGATTAGTGGATCGGAAATGAGATTGTCGAATACCAAAAGAAAATCCTGTCGTTTAGATAGAAACGTTACTCGATTTAGAAGTAAATGTCTTAGAACACATAGCATTTCATAGCGACGCAATTTCCGTGTGAATTCGTCCATGTGTGGGAGTGAGGGATGCAGTAAAGAAGGATTAGTGGATCGGAAATGAGATTGTCGTATCCCAAAAGAAAATCCTGTCGTTTCCATAGAAACGTTACTCGATTTAGAAGGAAAAGTCATAGAACCCATAGTATTTCATAGCGACGCAATTTCCGTGTGAATTCGTCAATGTGTGGGAGTGAGGAATGCAGTAAAGAAGGATTAGTGGATCGGAAATGAGAATGTCGTATCCCAAAAGAAAATCCTGTCGTTTCCATAGAAACGTTACTCGATTTAGAAGGAAATGTCTTAGAACACAAAGTATTTCATAGCGACGCAATTTCCATGTGAATTCGTCAATAAGTGGGAGTGAGAGATGCAGTAAAGAAGGATTAGTGGATCGGAAATGAGATTGTCGTATCCCAAAAGAAAATCCTGTCGTTTCCATAGAAACGTTACTCGATTTAGAAGGAAATGTCTTAGAGCACGTAGTATTTCATAGCGACGCAATTTCCGTGTGAATTCGTCAATGAGTGGTAGTGAGGGATGCAGTAAAGAAGGATTAGTGAATCGGAAATGAGATTGTCGTATCCCAAAAGAAAATCCTGTCGATTCCATAGAAACGTTACTCGATTTAGAAGGAAATGACCTAGAACACATAGTATTTCATAGCGACGCAATTTCCGTGTGAATTCGTCAATGTGTGATAGTGAGGGATGAAGTAAAGAAGGATTAGTGGATCGGAAATGTGATTGTCGTATCCCAAAAGAAAATCCTGTCGTTTCCTTAGAAATGTTACTCGATTTAGAAGGAAATGTCTTAGAACACATAGTATTTCATAGCGACGCAATTACCGTGTGAATTCGTCAATGTGTGGGAGTGAGGGATGCAGTAAAGAAGGATTAGTGGATCGGAAATGTGATTGTCGTATCCCAAATGAAAATCCTGTCGTTTCCATAGAAACGTTACTCGATTTAGAAGGAAATGTCTTAGAACACATAGTATTTCATAGCGACGCAATTTCCGTGTGAATGCGTCAATGAGTGGGAGTGAGGGATGCAGTAAAGAAGGATTAGTGGATCGGAAATGAGAATGTCGTATCCCAAATGAAAATCCTGTCGTTTCCATAGAAACGTTACTCGATTTAGAAGGAAATGTCTTAGAACACATAGTATTTCATAGCGACGCAATTTCCGTGTGAATTCGTCAATAAGTGGGAGTGAGAGATGCAGTAAAGAAGGATTAGTGGATCGGAAATGAGATTGTAGTATCCCAAAAGAAAATCCTGTCGTTTCCATAGAAACGTTACTCGATTTAGAAGGAAATGTCTTAGAGCACGTAGTATTTCATAGCGACGCAATTTTCGTGTGAATTCGTCAATTTGTGGGAGTGAGGGATGCAGTAAAGAAGGATTAGTGGATCGGAAATGAGATTGTCGTATCCCAAAAGAAAATCCTGTCGTTTCCATAGAAACGTTAGTCGATTTAGAAGTAAGTGCCTTAGAACTCATAGTATTTCATAGCGACGCAATTTCCGTGTGAATTCGTCAATGTGTGGGAGTGAGGGATGCAGTAAAGAAGGATTAGTGGATCGGAAATGTGATTGTCGTATCCCAAAAGAAAATCCTCTCGTTTCCATAGGGCGTTACTCGATTTAGAAGGAGAAGTCATAGAACCCATAGTATTTCATAGCGACGCAATTTCCGTGTGAATTCGTCAATGAGTGGGAGTGAGGGATGCAGTAAAGAAGGATTAGTATAACGGAAATGAGATTGTCGTATCCCAAAAGAAAATCCTGTCGTTTCCATAGAAACGTTACTCGATTTAGAAGGTGAAGTCATAGAACCCATAGTATTTCATAGCGACGCAATTTCCGTGTGAATTCGTCAATGAGTGGGAATGAGGGATGCAGTAAAGAAGGATTAGTGGATCAGAAATGAGATTGTCGAATACCAAAAGAAAATCCTGTCGTTTAGATAGAAACGTTACTCGATTTAGAAGTAAATGTCTTAGAACCCATAGTATTTCATAGCGACGCAATTTCCGTGTGAATTCGTCAATGTGTGGGAGTGAGGGATGCAGTAAAGAAGGATTAGTGGATCGAAAATGAGAATGTCGTATCCCAAAAGAAAATCCTGTCGTTTCCATAGAAACGTTACTCGATTTAGAAGGAAATGACTTAGAACACAAAGTATTTCATAGCGACGCAATTTCCATGTGAATTCGTCAATAAGTGGGAGTGAGAGATGCAGTAAAGAAGGATTAGTGGATCGGAAATGAGATTGTCGTATCCCAAAAGAAAATCCTGTCGTTTCCATAGAAACGTTACTCGATTTAGAAGGAAATGTCTTACAGCACGTAGTATTTCATAGCGACGCAATTTCCGTGTGAATTCGTCAATGAGTGGTAGTGAGGGATGCAGTAAAGAAGGATTAGTGAATCGGAAATGAGATTGTCGTATCCCAAAAGAAAATCCTGTCGATTCCATAGAAACGTTACTCGATTTAGAAGGAAATGACCTAGAACACATAGTATTTCATAGCGACGCAATTTCCGTGTGAATTCGTCAATGTGTGATAGTGAGGGATGCAGTAAAGAAGGATTAGTGGATCGGAAATGTGATTGTCGTATCCCAAAAGAAAATCCTGTCGTTTCCTTAGAAATGTTACTCGATTTAGAAGGAAATGTCTTAGAACACATAGTATTTCATAGCGACGCAATTTCCGTGTGAATTCGTCAATGTGTGATAGTGAGGGATGCAGTAAAGAAGGATTAGTGGATCGGAAATGTGATTGTCGTATCCCAAAAGAAAATCCTGTCGTTTCCATAGAAACGTTACTCGATTTAGAAGGAAATGTCTTAGAACACATAGTATTTCATAGCGACGCAATTTCCGTGTGAATTCGTCAATGAGTGGGAGTGAGGGATGCAGTAAAGAAGGATTAGTGGATCGGAAATGAGAATGTCGTGTCCCAAAAGAAAATCCTGTCGTTTCCATAGAAACGTTACTCGATTTAGAAGGAAATGTCTTAGAACACATAGTATTTCATAGCGACGCAATTTCCGTGTGAATTCGTCAATGAGTGGGAGTGAGGGATGCAGTAAAGAAGGATTAGTGGATCGGAAATGAGATTGTCGTATCCCAAAAGAAAATCCTGTCGTTTCCATAGAAACGTTACTCGATTTAGAGGGTAAAGTCATAGAACCCATAGTATTTCATAGCGACGCAATTTCCGTGTGAATTCGTCAATGAGTGGGAGTGAGGGATGCAGTAAAGAAGGATTTGTGGATCGGAAATGAGATTGTCGAATACCAAAAGAAAATCCTGTCGTTTAGATAGAAACGTTACTCGATTTCGAAGTAAATGTCTTAGAACACATAGCATTTCATAGCGACGCAATTTCCGTGTGAATTCGTCAATGTGTTGGAGTGAGGGATGCAGTAAAGAAGGATTAGTGGATCGGAAATGAGATTGTCGTATCCCAAAAGAAAATCCTGTCGTTTCCATAGAAACGTTACTCGATTTAGAAGGAAAAGTCATAGAACCCATAGTATTTCATAGCGACGCAATTTCCGTGTGAATTCGTCAATGTGTGGGAGTGAGGGATGCAGTAAAGAAGGATTAGTGGATCGGAAATGAGAATGTCGTATCCAAAAAGAAAATCCTGTCGTTTCCATAGAAACGTTACTCGATTTAGAAGGAAATGACTTAGAACACATAGTATTTCATAGCGACGCAATTTCCGTGTGAATTCGTCAATAAGTGGGAGTGAGAGATGCAGTAAAGATGGATTAGTGGATCGGAAATGAGATTGTCGTATCCCAAAAGAAAATCCTGTCGTTTCCATAGAAACGTTATTCGATTTAGAAGGAAATGTCTTAGAGCACGTAGTATTTCATAGCGACGCAATTTCCGTGTGAATTCGTCAATGAATGGGAGTGAGGGATGCAGTAAAGATGGATTAGTGGATCGGAAATGAGATTGTCGTACCCAAAAGAAAATCCTGTCGATTCCATAGAAACGTTACTCGATTTAGAAGGAAATGTCCTAGAACACATAGTATTTCATAGCGACGCAATTTCCGTGTGAATTCGTCAATGTGTGACAGTGAGGGATGCAGTAAAGAAGGATTAGTGGATCGGAAATGTGATTGTCGTATCCCAAAAGAAAATCCTGTCGTTTCCATAGAAACGTTACTCGATTTAGAAGGAAATGTCTTAGAACACATAGTATTTCATAGCGACGCAATTTCCGTGTGAATTCGTCAATGAGTGGGAGTGAGGGATGCAGTAAAGAAGGATTAGTGGATCGGAAATGAGAATGTCGTGTCCCAAAAGAAAATCCTGTCGTTTCCATAGAAACGTTACTCGATTTAGAAGGAAATGTCTTAGAACACATAGTATTTCATAGCGACGCAATTTCCGTGTGAATTCGTCAATAAGTGGGAGTGAGAGATGCAGTAAAGAAGGATTAGTGGATCGGAAATGAGATTGTCGTATCCCAAAAGAAAATCCTGTCGTTTCGATAGAAACGTTAGTCGATTTAGAAGTAAGTGCCTTAGAACACATAGTATTTCATAGCGACGCAATTTCCGTGTGAATTCGTCAATGTGTGGGAGTGAGGGATGCAGTAAAGAAGGATTAGTGGATCGGAAATGTGATTGTCGTATCCCAAAAGAAAATCCTCTCGTTTCCATAGGGCGTTACTCGATTTAGAAGGAGAAGTCATAGAACCCATAGTATTTCATAGCGACGCAATTTCCGTGTGAATTCGTCAATGAGTGGGAGTGAGGGATGCAGTAAAGAAGGATTAGTGGATCGGAAATGAGATTGTCGTATCCCAAAAGAAAATATTGTCGTTTCCATAGAAACGTTACTCGATTTAGAAGGTGAAGTCATAGAACCCATAGTATTTCATAGCGACGCAATTTCCGTGTGAATTCGTCAATGAGTGGGAGTGAGGGATGCAGTAAAGAAGGATTAGTGGATCGGAAATGAGATTGTCGAATACCAAAAGAAAATCCTGTCGTTTAGATAGAAACGTTACTCGATTTAGAAGTAAATGTCTTAGAACACATAGCATTTCATAGCGACGCAATTTCCGTGTGAATTCGTCCATGTGTGGGAGTGAGGGATGCAGTAAAGAAGGATTAGTGGATCGGAAATGAGATTGTCGTATCCCAAAAGAAAATCCTGTCGTTTCCATAGAAACGTTACTCGATTTAGAAGGAAAAGTCATAGAACCCATAGTATTTCATAGCGACGCAATTTCCGTGTGAATTCGTCAATGTGTGGGAGTGAGGAATGCAGTAAAGAAGGATTAGTGGATCGGAAATGAGAATGTCGTATCCCAAAAGAAAATCCTGTCGTTTCCATTGAAACGTTACTCGATTTAGAAGGAAATGTCTTAGAACACAAAGTATTTCATAGCGACGCAATTTCCATGTGAATTCGTCAATAAGTGGGAGTGAGAGATGCAGTAAAGAAGGATTAGTGGATCGGAAATGAGATTGTCGTATCCCAAAAGAAAATCCTGTCGTTTCCATAGAAACGTTACTCGATTTAGAAGGAAATGTCTTAGAGCACGTAGTATTTCATAGCGACGCAATTTCCGTGTGAATTCGTCAATGAGTGGTAGTGAGGGATGCAGTAAAGAAGGATTAGTGAATCGGAAATGAGATTGTCGTATCCCAAAAGAAAATCCTGTCGATTCCATAGAAACGTTACTCGATTTAGAAGGAAATGACCTAGAACACATAGTATTTCATAGCGACGCAATTTCCGTGTGAATTCGTCAATGTGTGATAGTGAGGGATGCAGTAAAGAAGGATTAGTGGATCGTAAATGTGATTGTCGTATCCCAAAAGATAATCCTGTCGTTTCCTTAGAAATGTTACTCGATTTAGAAGGAAATGTCTTAGAACACATAGTATTTCATAGCGACGCAATTTCCGTGTGAATTCGTCAATGTGTGATAGTGAGGGATGCAGTAAAGAAGGATTAGTGGATCGGAAATGTGATTGTCGTATCCCAAAAGAAAATCCTGTCGTTTCCATAGAAACGTTACTCGATTTAGAAGGAAATGTCTTAGAACACATAGTATTTCATAGCGACGCAATTTCCGTGTGAATTCGTCAATGAGTGGGAGTGAGGGATGCAGTAAAGAAGGATTAGTGGATCGGAAATGAGAATGTCGTGTCCCAAAAGAAAATCCTGTCGTTTCCATAGAAACGTTACTCGATTTAGAAGGAAATGTCTTAGAACACATAGTATTTCATAGCGACGCAATTTCCGTGTGAATTCGTCAATAAGTGGGAGTGAGAGATGCAGTAAAGAAGGATTAGTGGATCGGAAATGAGATTGTCGTATCCCAAAAGAAAATCCTGTCGTTTCCATAGAAACGTTACTCGATTTAGAAGGAAATGTCTTAGAGCACGTAGTATTTCATAGCGACGCAATTTTCGTGTGAATTCGTCAATTTGTGGGAGTGAGGGATGCAGTAAAGAAGGATTAGTGGATCGGAAATGAGATTGTCGTATCCCAAAAGAAAATCCTGTCGTTTCGATAGAAACGTTAGTCGATTTAGAAGTAAGTGCCTTAGAACACATAGTATTTCATAGCGACGCAATTTCCGTGTGAATTCGTCAATGTGTGGGAGTGAGGGATGCAGTAAAGAAGGATTAGTGGATCGGAAATGTGATTGTCGTATCCCAAAAGAAAATCCTCTCGTTTCCATAGGGCGTTACTCGATTTAGAAGGAGAAGTCATAGAACCCATAGTATTTCATAGCGACGCAATTTCCGTGTGAATTCGTCAATGAGTGGGAGTGAGGGATGCAGTAAAGAAGGATTAGTGGATCGGAAATGAGATTGTCGTATCCCAAAAGAAAATATTGTCGTTTCCATAGAAACGTTACTCGATTTAGAAGGTGAAGTCATAGAACCCATAGTATTTCATAGCGACGCAATTTCCGTGTGAATTCGTCAATGAGTGGGAGTGAGGGATGCAGTAAAGAAGGATTAGTGGATCGGAAATGAGATTGTCGAATACCAAAAGAAAATCCTGTCGTTTAGATAGAAACGTTACTCGATTTAGAAGTAAATGTCTTAGAACACATAGCATTTCATAGCGACGCAATTTCCGTGTGAATTCGTCCATGTGTGGGAGTGAGGGATGCAGTAAAGAAGGATTAGTGGATCGGAAATGAGATTGTCGTATCCCAAAAGAAAATCCTGTCGTTTCCATAGAAACGTTACTCGATTTAGAAGGAAAAGTCATAGAACCCATAGTATTTCATAGCGACGCAATTTCCGTGTGAATTCGTCAATGTGTGGGAGTGAGGAATGCAGTAAAGAAGGATTAGTGGATCGGAAATGAGAATGTCGTATCCCAAAAGAAAATCCTGTCGTTTCCATAGAAACGTTACTCGATTTAGAAGGAAATGTCTTAGAACACAAAGTATTTCATAGCGACGCAATTTCCATGTGAATTCGTCAATAAGTGGGAGTGAGAGATGCAGTAAAGAAGGATTAGTGGATCGGAAATGAGATTGTCGTATCCCAAAAGAAAATCCTGTCGTTTCCATAGAAACGTTACTCGATTTAGGAGGAAATGTCTTAGAGCACGTAGTATTTCATAGCGACGCAATTTCCGTGTGAATTCGTCAATGAGTGGTAGTGAGGGATGCAGTAAAGAAGGATTAGTGAATCGGAAATGAGATTGTCGTATCCCAAAAGAAAATCCTGTCGATTCCATAGAAACGTTACTCGATTTAGAAGGAAATGACCTAGAACACATAGTATTTCATAGCGACGCAATTTCCGTGTGAATTCGTCAATGTGTGATAGTGAGGGATGCAGTAAAGAAGGATTAGTGGATCGGAAATGTGATTGTCGTATCCCAAAAGAAAATCCTGTCGTTTCCTTAGAAATGTTACTCGATTTAGAAGGAAATGTCTTAGAACACATAGTATTTCATAGCGACGCAATTACTGTGTGAATTCGTCAATGTGTGGGAGTGAGGGATGCAGTAAAGAAGGATTAGTGGATCGGAAATGTGATTGTCGTATCCCAAATGAAAATCCTGTCGTTTCCATAGAAACGTTACTCGATTTAGAAGGAAATGTCTTAGAACACATAGTATTTCATAGCGACGCAATTTCCGTGTGAATGCGTCAATGAAGGGGAGTGAGGGATGCAGTAAAGAAGGATTAGTGGATCGGAAATGAGAATGTCGTATCCCAAATGAAAATCCTGTCGTTTCCATAGAAACGTTACTCGATTTAGAAGGAAATGTCTTAGAACACATAGTATTTCATAGCGACGCAATTTCCGTGTGAATTCGTCAATAAGTGGGAGTGAGAGATGCAGTAAAGAAGGATTAGTGGATCGGAAATGAGATTGTAGTATCCCAAAAGAAAATCCTGTCGTTTCCATAGAAACGTTACTCGATTTAGAAGGAAATGTCTTAGAGCACGTAGTATTTCATAGCGACGCAATTTTCGTGTGAATTCGTCAATTTGTGGGAGTGAGGGATGCAGTAAAGAAGGATTAGTGGATCGGAAATGAGATTGTCGTATCCCAAAAGAAAATCCTGTCGTTTCCATAGAAACGTTAGTCGATTTAGAAGTAAGTGCCTTAGAACTCATAGTATTTCATAGCGACGCAATTTCCGTGTGAATTCGTCAATGTGTGGGAGTGAGGGATGCAGTAAAGAAGGATTAGTGGATCGGAAATGTGATTGTCGTATCCCAAAAGAAAATCCTCTCGTTTCCATAGGGCGTTACTCGATTTAGAAGGAGAAGTCATAGAACCCATAGTATTTCATAGCGACGCAATTTCCGTGTGAATTCGTCAATGAGTGGGAGTGAGGGATGCAGTAAAGAAGGATTAGTATAACGGAAATGAGATTGTCGTATCCCAAAAGAAAATCCTGTCGTTTCCATAGAAACGTTACTCGATTTAGAAGGTGAAGTCATAGAACCCATAGTATTTCATAGCGACGCAATTTCCGTGTGAATTCGTCAATGAGTGGGAATGAGGGATGCAGTAAAGAAGGATTAGTGGATCAGAAATGAGATTGTCGAATACCAAAAGAAAATCCTGTCGTTTAGATAGAAACGTTACTCGATTTAGAAGTAAATGTCTTAGAACACATAGCATTTCATAGCGACGCAATTTCCGTGTGAATTCGTCAATGTGTTGGAGTGAGGGATGCAGTAAAGAAGGATTAGTGGATCGGAAATGAGATTGTCGTATCCCAAAAGAAAATCCTGTCGTTTCCATAGAAACGTTACTCGATTTAGAAGGAAAAGTCATAGAACCCATAGTATTTCATAGCGACGCAATTTCCGTGTGAATTCGTCAATGTGTGGGAGTGAGGGATGCAGTAAAGAAGGATTAGTGGATCGAAAATGAGAATGTCGTATCCCAAAAGAAAATCCTGTCGTTTCCATAGAAACGTTACTCGATTTAGAAGGAAATGACTTAGAACACATAGTATTTCATAGCGACGCAATTTCCGTGTGAATTCGTCAATAAGTGGGAGTGAGAGATGCAGTAAAGATGGATTAGTGGATCGGAAATGAGATTGTCGTATCCCAAAAGAAAATCCTGTCGTTTCCATAGAAACGTTACTCGATTTAGAAGGAAATGTCTTAGAGCACGTAGTATTTCATAACGACGCAATTTCCGTGTGAATTCGTCAATGAATGGGAGTGAGGGATGCAGAAAAGATGGATTCGTGGATCGGAAATGAGATTGTCGTACCCAAAAGAAAATCCTGTCGATTCCATAGAAACGTTACTCGATTTAGAAGGAAATGTCCTAGAACACATAGTATTTCATAGCGACGCAATTTCCGTGTGAATTCGTCAATGTGTGATAGTGAGGGATGCAGTAAAGAAGGATTAGTGGATCGGAAATGTGATTGTCGTATCCCAAAAGAAAATCCTGTCGTTTCCATAGAAACGTTACTCGATTTAGAAGGAAATGTCTTAGAACACATAGTATTTCATAGCGACGCAATTTCCGTGTGAATTCGTCAATGAGTGGGAGTGAGGGATGCAGTAAAGAAGGATTAGTGGATCGGAAATGAGAATGTCGTGTCCCAAAAGAAAATCCTGTCGTTTCCATAGAAACGTTACTCGATTTAGAAGGAAATGTCTTAGAACACATAGTATTTCATAGCGACGCAATTTCCATGTGAATTCGTCAATAAGTGGGAGTGAGAGATGAAGTAAAGAAGGATTAGTGGATCGGAAATGAGATTGTCGTATCCCAAAAGAAAATCCTGTCGTTTCCATAGAAACGTTACTCGATTTAGAAGGAAATGTCTTAGAGCACGTAGTATTTCATAGCGACGCAATTTTCGTGTGAATTCGTCAATTTGTGGGAGTGAGGGATGCAGTAAAGAAGGATTAGTGGATCGGAAATGAGATTGTCGTATCCCAAAAGAAAATCCTGTCGTTTCGATAGAAACGTTAGTCGATTTAGAAGTAAGTGCCTTAGAACACATAGTATTTCATAGCGACGCAATTTCCGTGTGAAT
Organism: Schistocerca cancellata; assembly: GCF_023864275.1. Classification (NCBI taxonomy): domain Eukaryota; kingdom Metazoa; phylum Arthropoda; class Insecta; order Orthoptera; family Acrididae; genus Schistocerca; species Schistocerca cancellata. Next base: position 732,495,032 of record NC_064631.1, read on the forward strand.
TCGTCAATGTGTGGGAGTGAGGGATGCAGTAAAGAAGGATTAGTGGATCGGAAATGTGATTGTCGTATCCCAAAAGAAAATCCTCTCGTTTCCATAGGGCGTTACTCGATTTAGAAGGAGAAGTCATAGAACCCATAGTATTTCATAGCGACGCAATTTCCGTGTGAATTCGTCAATGAGTGGGAGTGAGGGATGCAGTAAAGAAGGATTAGTGGATCGGAAATGAGATTGTCGTATCCCAAAAGAAAATATTGTCGTTTCCATAGAAACGTTACTCGATTTAGAAGGTGAAGTCATAGAACCCATAGTATTTCATAGCGACGCAATTTCCGTGTGAATTCGTCAATGAGTAGGAGTGAGGGATGCAGTAAAGAAGGATTAGTGGATCGGAAATGAGATTGTCGAATACCAAAAGAAAATCATGTCGTTTAGATAGAAACGTTACTCGATTTAGAAGTAAATGTCTTAGAACACATAGCATTTCATAGCGACGCAATTTCCGTGTGAATTCGTCCATGTGTGGGAGTGAGGGATGCAGTAAAGAAGGATTAGTGGATCGGAAATGAGATTGTCGTATCCCAAAAGAAAATCCTGTCGTTTCCATAGAAACGTTACTCGATTTAGAAGGAAAAGTCATAGAACCCATAGTATTTCATAGCGACGCAATTTCCGTGTGAATTCGTCAATGTGTGGGAGTGAGGGATGCAGTAAAGAAGGATTAGTGGATCGGAAATGAGAATGTCGTATCCCAAAAGAAAATCCTGTCGTTTCCATAGAAACGTTACTCGATTTAGAAGGAAATGTCTTAGAACACAAAGTATTTCATAGCGACGAAATTTCCATGTGAATTCGTCAATAAGTGGGAGTGAGAGATGCAGTAAAGAAGGATTAGTGGATCGGAAATGAGATTGTCGTATCCCAAAAGAAAATCCTGTCGTTTCCATAGAAACGTTACTCGATTTAGAAGGAAATGTCTTAGAGCACGTAGTATTTCATAGCGACGCAATTTCCGTGTGAATTCGTCAATGAGTGGTAGTGAGGGATGCAGTAAAGAAGGATTAGTGAATCGGAAATGAGATTGTCGTATCCCAAAAGAAAATCCTGTCGATTCCATAGAAACGTTACTCGATTTAGAAGGAAATGACCTAGAACACATAGTATTTCATAGCGACGCAATTTCCGTGTGAATTCGTCAATGTGTGATAGTGAGGGATGCAGTAAAGAAGGATTAGTGGATCGGAAATGTGATTGTCGTATCCCAAAAGAAAATCCTGTCGTTTCCATAGAAATGTTACTCGATTTAGAAGGAAATGTCTTAGAACACATAGTATTTCATAGCGACGCAATTACCGTGTGAATTCGTCAATGTGTGGGAGTGAGGGATGCAGTAAAGAAGGATTAGTGGATCGGAAATGTGATTGTCGTATCCCAAATTAAAATCCTGTCGTTTCCATAGAAACGTTACTCGATTTAGAAGGAAATGTCTTAGAACACATAGTATTTCATAGCGACGCAATTTCCGTGTGAATGCGTCAATGAGTGGGAGTGAGGGATGCAGTAAAGAAGGATTAGTGGATCGGAAATGAGAATGTCGTATCCCAAATGAAAATCCTGTCGTTTCCATAGAAACGTTACTCGATTTAGAAGGAAATGTCTTAGAACACATAGTATTTCATAGCGACGCAATTTCCGTGTGAATTCGTCAATAAGTGGGAGTGAGAGATGCAGTAAAGAAGGATTAGTGGATCGGAAATGAGATTGTCGTATCCCAAAAGAAAATCCTGTCGTTTCCATAGAAACGTTACTCGATTTAGAAGGAAATGTCTTAGAGCACGTAGTATTTCATAGCGACGCAATTTTCGTGTGAATTCGTCAATTTGTGGGAGTGAGGGATGCAGTAAAGAAGGATTAGTGGATCGGAAATGAGATTGTCGTATCCCAAAAGAAAATCCTGTCGTTTCCATAGAAACGTTAGTCGATTTAGAAGTAAGTGCCTTAGAACACATAGTATTTCATAGCGACGCAATTTCCGTGTGAATTCGTCAATGTGTGGGAGTGAGGGATGCAGTAAAGAAGGATTAGTGGATCGGAAATGTGATTGTCGTATCCCAAAAGAAAATCCTCTCGTTTCCATAGGGCGTTACTCGATTTAGAAGGAGAAGTCATAGAACCCATAGTATTTCATAGCGACGAATTTCCGTGTGAATTCGTCAATGAGTGGGAGTGAGGGATGCAGTAAAGAAGGATTAGTGGAACGGAAATGAGATTGTCGTATCCCAAAAGAAAATCCTGTCGTTTCCATAGAAACGTTACTCGATTTAGAAGGTGAAGTCATAGAACCCATAGTATTTCATAGCGTCGCAATTTCCGTGTGAATTCGTCAATGAGTGGGAGTGAGGGATGCAGTAAAGAAGGATTAGTGGATCGGAAATGAGATTGTCGAATACCAAAAGAAAATCCTGTCGTTTAGATAGAAACGTTACTCGATTTAGAAGTAAATGTCTTAGAACACATAGCATTTCATAGCGACGCAATTTCCGTGTGAATTCGTCAATGTGTGGGAGTGAGGGATGCAGTAAAGAAGGATTAGTGGATCGGAAATGTGATTGTCGTATCCCAAATGAAAATCCTGTCGTTTCCATAGAAACGTTACTCGATTTAGAAGTAAATGTCTTAGAACACATAGCATTTCATAGCGACGCAATTTCCGTGTGAATTCGTCAATGAGTGGGAGTGAGGGATGCAGTAAAGAAGGATTAGTGGATCGGAAATGAGAATGTCGTATCCCAAAAGAAAATCCTGTCGTTTCCATAGAAACGTTACTCGATTTAGAAGGTGAAGTCATAGAACCCATAGTATTTCATAGCGACGCAATTTCCGTGTGAATTCGTCAATGAGTGGGAGTGAGGGATGCAGTAAAGAAGGATTAGTGGATCGGAAATGAGAATGTCGTATCCCAAAAGAAAATCCTGTCGTTTCCATAGAAACGTTACTCGATTTAGAAGGAAATGTCTTAGAACACATAGTATTTCATAGCGACGCAATTTCCGTGTGAATTCGTCAATAAGTGGGAGTGAGAGATGCAGTACAGAAGGATTAGTGGATCGGAAATGAGATTGTCGTATCCCAAAAGAAAATCCTGTCGATTCCATAGAAACGTTACTCGATTTAGAAGGAAATGACCTAGAACACATAGTATTTCATAGCGACGCAATTTCCGTGTGAATTCGTCAATGTGTGGGAGTGAGGGATGCAGTAAAGAAGGATTAGTGGATCGGAAATGTGATTGTCGTATCCCAAATGAAAATCCTGTCGTTTCCATAGAAACGTTACTCGATTTAGAAGGAAATGTCTTAGAACACATAGTATTTCATAGCGACGCAATTTCCGTGTGAATTCGTCAATAAGTGGGGGTGAGAGATGCAGTAAAGGAGGATTAGTGGATCGGAACTGAGATTGTCGTATCCCAAAAGAAAATCCTGTCGTTTCCATAGAAACGTTACTCGATTTAGAAGGAAATGTCTTAAAGCACGTAGTATTTCATAGCGACGCAATTTTCGTGTGAATTCGTCAATTTGTGGGAGTGAGGGATGCAGTAAAGAAGGATTAGTGGATCGGAAATGAAATTGTCGTATCCCAAAAGAAAATCCTGTCGTTTCCATAGAAACGTTAGTCGATTTAGAAGTAAGTGCCTTAGAACACATAGTATTTCATAGCGACGCAATTTCCGTGTGAATTCGTCAATGTGTGTTAGTGAGGGATGCAGTAAAGAAGGATTAGTGGATCGGAAATGTGATTGTCGTATCCCAAAAGAAAATCCGCTCGTTTCCATAGGGCGTTACTCGATTTAGAAGGAGAAGTCATAGAACCCATAGTATTTCATAACGACGCAATTTTCGTGTGAATTCGTCAATGAGTGGGAGTGAGGGATGCAGTAAAGAAGGATTAGTGGATCGGAAATGAGATTGTCGTATCCCAAAAGAAAATCCTGTCGTTTCAATACAAACGTTACTCGATTTAGAAGGTGAAGTCATAGAACCCATAGTATTTCATAGCGACGCAATTTCCGTGTGAATTCGTCAATGAGTGGGAGTGAGGGATGCAGTAAAGAAGGATTAGTGGATCGGAAAAGAGATTGTCGAATACGAAAAGAAAATCCTGTCGTTTAGATAGAAACGTTACTCGATTTAGAAGTAAATGTCTTAGAACACATAGCATTTCATAGCGACGCAATTTCCGTGTGAATTCGTCAATGTGTGGGAGTGAGGGATGCAGTAAAGAAGGATTAGTGGATCGGAAATGAGATTGTCGTATCCCAAAAGAAAATCCTCTCGTTTCCATAGGGCGTTACTCGATTTAGAAGGAGAAGTCATAGAACCCATAGTATTTCATAGCGACGCAATTTCCGTGTGAATTCGTCAATGAGTGGGAGTGAGGGATGCAGTAAAGAAGGATTAGTGGATCGGAAATGAGATTGTCGTATCCCAAAAGAAAATCCTGTCGTTTCCATAGAAACGTTACTCGATTTAGAAGGTGAAGTCATAGAACCCATAGTATTTCATAGCGTCGCAATTTCCGTGTGAATTCGTCAATGAGTGGGAGTGAGGGATGCAGTAAAGAAGGATTAGTGGATCGGAAAAGAGATTGTCGAATACGAAAAGAAAATCCTGTCGTTTAGATAGAAACGTTACTCGATTTAGAAGTAAATGTCTTAGAACACATAGTATTTCATAGCGACGCAATTTCCGTGTGAATTCGTCAATGTGTGGGAGTGAGGGATGGAGTAAAGAAGGATTAGTGGATCGGAAATGTGATTGTCGTATCCCAAATGAAACTCCTGTCGTTTCCAAGGAAACGTTACTCGATTTAGAAGGAAATGTCTTAGAACACATAGTATTTCATAGCGACTCAATTTCCGTGTGAATTCGTCAATGAGTGGGAGTGAGGGATGCAGTAAAGAAGGATTAGTGGATCGGAAATGAGAATGTCGTATCCCAAAAGAAAATCCTGTCGTTTCCATAGAAACGTTACTCGATTTAGAAGGAAATGTCTTAGAACACATAGTATTTCATAGCGACGCAATTTCCGTGTGAATTCGTCAATAAGTGGGAGTGAGAGATGCAGTAAAGAAGGATTAGTGGATCGGAAATGAGATTGTCGTATCCCAAAAGAAAATCCTGTCGTTTCCATAGAAACGTAACTCGATTTAGAAGGAAATGTCTTAGAGCACGTAGTATTTCATAGCGACGCAATTTTCGTGTGAATTCGTCAATTTGTGGGGGTGAGGGATGCAGTAAAGAAGGATTAGTGGATCGGAAATGAGATTGTCGTATCCCAAAAGAAAATCCTGTCGTTTCCATAGAAACGTTAGTCGATTTAGAAGTAAGTGTCTTAGAACACATAATGTTTCATAGCGACGCAATTTCCGTGTGAATTCGTCAATGAGTGGGAGTGAGGGATGCAGTAAAGAAGGATTAGTGGATCGGTAATGTGATTGTCGTATCCCAAAAGAAAATCCTGTCGTTTCCATAGAAACGTTACTCGATTTAGAAGGAAATGTCTTAGAACACGTAGTATTTCATAGGGACGCAATTTCCGTGTGAATTCGTCAATGTGTGGGAGTGAGGGACGCAGTAAAGAAGGATTAGTGGATCGGAGATGAGATTGTCGTATCCCAAAAGAAAATTGTGTCGTTTCCATAGAAACGTTACTCGATTTAGAAGAAAATGTCATAGAACCCATAGTATTTCATTGCGATGCAATTGCTGAGTTAATTCGTCAATGTGTGGGAGTGAGGGATGCAGTAAAGAAGGATTAGTGGATCGGAAATGAGTTTGTCGTATCCCAAAAGAAAATTCTGTCGTTTCCATAGAAACGTTACTCGATTTAGAAGGAGAAGTCATAGAACCCATAGTATTTCATAGCGGCGCGATTTCCGTGTGAATTCGTCAATGTGTGGGAGTGAGGGATGCCGTAAAGAAGGATTAGTGAATCGGAAATGTGATTGTCGTATCCCAAAAGAAAATCCTGTTGATTTCATAGAAACGTTACTCGATTTAGAAGAAAATGTCCTAGAACACATAGTATTTCATAGCTACGCAATTTCCGTGTGAATTCGTCAATGTGTGGGAGAGAGGGATGCAGTAAAGAAGGATTAGTGGATCGGAAATGTGAATGTCGTATCCCAAAAGAAAATCCTGTCGTTTCCATAGAAACGTTACTCGATTTAGAAGGAAATGTCTTAGAACACATAGTATTTCATAGCGACGCAATTTCCGTGTGAATTTGTCAATGAGTGGGAGTGAGGGACGCAGTAAAGAAGGATTAGTGGATCGGAAATGTGATTGTCGTATCCCAAAAGAAAATCCTGTCGTTTCCATTGAAACGTTACTCGATTTTGAAGGAAATGCCTTCAGAACACATAGTATTTAATAGCGACGCAATTTCCGTGTGAATTCTTCAATGTGTGGGTGTGAGGGATGCAGTAAAGAAGGATTAGTGGATCGGAAATGAGATTGTCGTATCCCAAAAGAAAATCCTGTCGTTTCCATAGAAACGTTACTCGATTTAGAAGAGAAGTCATAGAACCCATAGTATTTCATAGCGACGCAATTTCTGTGTGAATTCGTCAATGTGTGGGAGTGAGGGATGCAGTAAAGAAGGATTAGTGGATCGGAAATGAGATTGTCGTATCCCAAAAGAAAATCCAGTCGTTTCCATAGAAACGTTACTCGATTTAGAAGGAAATGCCTTAGAACACATAGTATTTCATAGCGACGCAATTTCCGTGTGAATTCGTCAATGTGTGGGTGTGAGGGATGCAGTAAAGAAGGATTAGTGGATCGGAAATGAGATTGTCGTATCCCAAATGAAAGTCCTGTCGTTTCCATAGAAACGTTACTCGATTTGCAAGGAGAAGTCATAGATCCCATAGTATTTCATAGCGACGCAATTTCCGTGTGAATTCGTCAATGTGTGGGAGTGAGGGATGCAGTAAAGAAGGATTAGTGGATCGGAAATGTGATTGTCGTATCCCAAAAGAAAATCCTATCGTTTCCATGGAAACGTTACTCGATTTAGAAGGAAATGTCTTAGAACACATAGTAATTCATAGCGACGCAATTTCCGTGTGAATTCGTCAATGAGTGGGAGTGAGGGATGCAGTAAAGAAGGATTAGTGGATCGGAAATGAGATTGTCGTATCCCAAAAGAAAATCCTGTTGTATCCATAGAAACGTTACTCGATTTAGAAGGAAATGTCTTAGAACACATAGTATTTCATAGCGACGCTATTTCCTTGTGAATTCGTCAATGAGTGGGAGTGAGGGATGCAGTAAAGAAGGATTAGTGGATCGGATATGAGATTGTCGTATCCCAAAAGAAAATCCTGTCGTTTCCATAGAAACGTTACTCGATTTAGAAGTAATTGTCTTAGAACACGTAGTATTTAATAGCGACGCAATTTCCGAGTGAATTCGTCAATGTGTGGGAGTGAGGGATGCAGTAAAGAAGGATTAGTGGATCGGAAATGAGATTGTCGTATCCCAAAAGAAAATCCTGTCGTTTCCATAGAAACGTTACTCGATTTAGAAGGAAATGTCATAGAACCCATAGTATTTCATAGCGACGCAATTGCTGAGTTAATTCGTCAATGTGTGGGAGTGAGGGATGCAGTAAAGAAGGATTAGTGGATAAGAAATGAGATTGACGTATCCCAAAAGAAAATCCTGTCGTTTCCATAGAAACGTTACTCGATTTAGAAGGAAATGTCTTAGAACACATAGTATTTCATAGCGACGCAATTTCCGTGTGAATTCGTCAATGAGTGGGAGTGAGGGATGCAGTAAAGTAGGATTAGTGGATCGGAAATGAGATTGTCGTATCCCAAAAGAAAATCCTGTCGTTTCCATAGAAACGTTACTCGATTTAGAAGTAAATGTCATAGAACAGATAGTATTTCATAGCGACGCAATTTCCGTGTGAATTCGTCAATGTGTGGGAGTGAGGGATGCAGTAAAGAAGGATTAGTGGATCGGAACTGAGATTGTCGTATCCCAAAAGAAAATCCTGTCGTTTCCATAGAAACGTTACACGATTTAGAAGGAAATGTCTTAGAACACATAGAATTTCACAGCGACGCAATTTCCGTGGGAATTCGTCAATGAGTGGGAGTGAGGGATAAAGTATAGAAGGATTAGTGGATCGGAAAAGAGATTGTCGTATCCCAAAAGTAAATCCTGTCGTTTCCATAGAAACGTTACTCGCTTTAGAAGGAGAAGTCATAGAACCCATAGTATTTCATAGCGACGCGATTTCCGTGTGAATTCGTCAATGTGTGGGAGTGAGGGATGCCGTAAAGAAGGATTAGTGGATCGGAAATGTGATTGTCGTATCCCGAAAGAAAATCCTGTCGATTCCATAGAAACGTTACTCGATTTAGAAGGAAATGTCCTACAACACATAGTATTTCATAGCGACGCAATTTCCGTGTGAATTCGTCAATGAGTGGGAGTGAGGGACAAAGTATAGAAGGATTAGTGGATCGGAAAAGAGATTGTCGTATCCCAAAAGTAAATCCTGTCGTTTCCATAGAAACATTACTCGATTTAGAAGGAGAAGTCATAGAACCCATAGTATTTCATAGCGACGCGATTTCCGTGTGAATTCGTCAATGTGTGGGAGTGAGGGATGCCGTAAAGAAGGATTAGTGGATCGGAAATGAGATTGTCGTATCCCAAAAGAAAATCCTGTCGTTTCCATAGAAACGTTACTCGATTTAGAAGTAAATGTCTTAGAACACGTAGTATTTCATAGCGACGCAATTTCCGAGTGAATTCGTCAATGTGTGGGAGTGAGGGATGCAGTAAAGAAGGATTAGTGGATCGGAAATGAGATTGTCGTATCCCAAAAGAAAATCCTGTCGTTTCCATAGAAACGTTACTCGATTTAGAAGGAAATGTCATAGAACCCATAGTATTTCATAGCGACGCAATTGCTGAGTTAATTCGTCAATGTGTGGGAGTGAGGGATGCAGTAAAGAAGGATTAGTGGATCGGAAATGAGATTGACGTATCCCAAAAGAAAATCCTGTCGTTTATATAGAAACGTTACTCGATTTAGAAGGAAATGTCTTAGAACACATAGTATTTCATAGCGACGCAATTTCCGTGTGAATTCGTCAATGTGTGGGAGTGAGGGATGCAGTAAAGAAGGATTAGTGGATCGGAAATGAGATTGTCGTATCCCAAAAGAAAATCCTGTCGTTTCCATAGAAACTTTACTCGATTTAGAAGTAAATGTCATAGAACACATAGTATTTCATAGCGACGCAATTTCCGTGTGAATTCGTCAATGTGTGGGAGTGAGGGATGCAGTAAAGAAGGATTAGTGGATCGGAAATGTGATTGTCGTATAGCAAAAGAAAATACTGTCGTTTCCATAGAAACGTTACTCGATTTAGAAGGAAATGCCTTGGAACACATAGTATTTCATAGCGACGCAATTTCCGTGTGAATTCGTCAATGTGTGGGAGTGAGGGATGCAGTAAAGAAGGATTAGTGGATCGGAACTTAGATTGTCGTATCCCAAAAGAAAATCCTGTCGTTTCCATAGAAACGTTACTCGATTTAGAAGGAAATGTCTTAGAACACATAGAATTTCACAGCGGCGCAATTTCCGTGTGAATTCGTCAATGAGTGGGAGTGAGGGATAAAGTATAGAAGGATTAGTGGATCGGAAAAGAGATTGTCGCATCCCAAAAGTAAACCCTGTCGTTTCCATAGAAACGTTACTCGATTTAGAAGGAGAAGTCATAGAACCCATAGTATTTCATAGCGACGCGATTTCCGTGTGAATTCGTCAATGTGTGGGAGTGAGGGATGCCGTAAAGAAGGATTAGTGGATCGGAAATGTGATTGTCGTATCCCAAAAGAAAATCCTCTCGATTCCATAGAAACGTTACTCGATTTAGAAGGAAATGTCCTACAACACATAGTATTTCATAGCGACGCAATTTCCGTGTTAATTCGTCAATGTGTGGGAGTGACGGATGCAGTAGAGAAGGATTAGTGGATCGGAAACGTGATTGTCGTATCCCAAAAGAAAATCCTGTCGTTTCCATAGAAACGTTACTCGATTTAGAAGGAAATGTCTTAGAACACATAGTATTTCATAGCGACGCAATTTCCGTGTGAATTCGTCAATGAGTGGGAGTGAGGGACACAGTAAAGAAGGATTAGTGGATCGGAAATGAGATTGTCGTATCCCAAAAGAAAATCCTGTCGTTTCCATAGAAACATTACTCGATTTAGAAGGACAAGCCATAGAACCCATAGTATTACATAGCGACGCAATTTCCGTGTGAATTCGTCAATGAGTGGGAGTGAGGGATGCAGTAAAGAAGGATTAGTGGATCGGGAATGAGATTGTCGTATCCCAAAAGAAAATCCTGTCGTTTCCATAGAAACGTTACTCGATTTAGAAGGAAATGACTTAGAACACATAGTATTTCATAGCGACGCATTTTCCATGTGAATTCGTCAATGTGTGGGAGTGAGGAATGCTGTAAAGAAGGATTAGTGGATCGGAAATGTGATTGTCGTATCCCAAAAAAAAACCGATCGTTTCCATAGAAACGTTACTCGATTTAGAAGGAAATGTCTTAGAACACATAGTATTTCATAGCGACGCAATGTCAGTGTGAATTCGTCAATGAGTGGGAGTGAGGGATGCAGTAAATAAGGATTAGTGGATCGGAAATGAGATTGTCGTATCCCAAAAGAAAATCCTGTTGTATCCATAGAAACGTTACTCGATTTAGAAGTAAATGTCTTAGAACACGTAGTATTTCATAGCGACGCAATTTCCGAGTGAATTCGTCAATGTGTGGGAGTGAGGGATGCAGTAAAGAAGGATTAGTGGATCGGAAATGAGATTGTCGTATCCCAAAAGAAAATCCTGTCGTTTCCATAGAAACGTTACTCGATTTAGAAGGAAATGTCATAGAACCCATAGTATTTCATAGCGACGCAATTGCTGAGTTAATTCGTCAATGTGTGGGAGTGAGGGATGCAGTAAAGAAGGATTAGTGGATCGGAAATGAGATTGACGTATCCCAAAAGAAAATCCTGTCGTTTATATAGAAACGTTACTCGATTTAGAAGGAAATGTCTTAGAACACATAGTATTTCATAGCGACGCAATTTCCGTGTGAATTCGTCAATGTGTGGGAGTGAGGGATGCAGTAAAGAAGGATTAGTGGATCGGAAATGAGATTGTCGTATCCCAAAAGAAAATCCTGTCGTTTCCATAGAAACTTTACTCGATTTAGAAGTAAATGTCATAGAACCCATAGTATTTCATAGCGACGCAATTTCCGTGTGAATTCGTCAATGTGTGGGAGTGAGGGATGCAGTAAAGAAGGATTAGTGGATCGGAAATGTGATTGTCGTATCCCAAAAGAAAATACTGTCGTTTCCATAGAAACGTTACTCGATTTAGAATGAAATGCCTTGGAACACATAGTATTTCATAGCGACGCAATTTCCGTGTGAATTCGTCAATGTGTGGGAGTGAGGGATGCAGTAAAGAAGGATTAGTGGATCGGAACTTAGATTGTCGTATCGCAAAAGAAAATCCTGTCGTTTCCATAGAAACGTTACTCGATCTAGAAGGAAATGTCTTAGAACACATAGAATTCACAGCGGCGCAATTTCCGTGTGAATTCGTCAATGAGTGGGAGTGAGGGATAAAGTGTAGAAGGATTAGTGGATCGGAAAAGAGATTGTCGTATCCCAAAAGTAAATCCTGTCGTTTCCATAGAAACGTTACTCGATTTAGAAGGAGAAGTCATAGAACCCATAGTATTTCATAGCGACGCGATTTCCGTGTGAATTCGTCAATGTGTGGGAGTGAGGGATGCCGTAAAGAAGGATTAGTGGATCGGAAATGTGATTGTCGTATCCCAAAAGAAAATCCTCTCGATTCCATAGAAACGTTACTCGATTTAGAAGGAAATGTCCTACAACACATAGTATTTCATAGCGACGCAATTTCCGTGTTAATTCGTCAATGTGTGGGAGTGACGGATGCAGTAGAGAAGGATTAGTGGATCGGAAACGTGATTGTCGTATCCCAAAAGAAAATCCTGTCGTTTCCATAGAAACGTTACTCGATTTAGAAGGAAATGTCTTAGAACACATAGTATTTCATAGCGACGCAATTTCCGTGTGAATTCGTCAATGAGTGGGAGTGAGGGACACAGTAAAGAAGGATTAGTGGATCGGAAATGAGATTGTCGTATCCCAAAAGAAAATCCTGTCGTTTCCATAGAAACATTACTCGATTTAGAAGGACAAGCCATAGAACCCATAGTATTACATAGCGACGCAATTTCCGTGTGAATTCGTCAATGAGTGGGAGTGAGGGATGCAGTAAAGAAGGATTAGTGGATCGGAAATGAGATTGTCGTATCCCAAAAGAAAATCCTGTCGTTTCCATAGAAACGTTACTCGATTTAGAAGGAAATGACTTAGAACACATAGTATTTCATAGCGACGCATTTTCCATGTGAATTCGTCAATGTGTGGGTGTGAGGGATGCAGTAAAGAAGGATTAGTGGATCGGAAATGAGATTGTCGTATCCCAAAAGAAAATCGTGTCGTTTCCATGGAAACGTTACTCGATTTAGAAGGAGAAGTCATAGAACCCATAGTATTTCATAGCGACGCAATTTCCGTGTGAATTCGTCAATGTGTGGGAGTGAGGAATGCAGTAAAGAAGGATTAGTGGATCGGAAATGTGATTGTCGTATCCCAAAAGAAAATCCTGTTGATTTCATAGAAACGTTACTCGATTTAGAAGAAAATGTCCTAGAACACATAGTATTTCATAGCTACGCAATTTCCGTGTGAATTCGTCAATGTGTGGGAGAGAGGGATGCAGTAAAGAAGGATTAGTGGATCGGAAATGTGAATGTCGTATCCCAAAAGAAAATCCTGTCGTTTCCATAGAAACGTTACTCGATTTAGAAGGAAATGTCTTAGAACACATAGTATTTCATAGCGACGCAATTTCCGTGTGAATTTGTCAATGAGTGGGGGTGAGGGACGCAGTAAAGAAGGATTAGTGGATCGGAAATGTGATTGTCGTATCCCAAAAGAAAATCCTGTCGTTTCCATTGAAACGTTACTCGATTTTGAAGGAAATGCCTTCAGAACACATAGTATTTAATAGCGACGCAATTTCCGTGTGAATTCTTCAATGTGTGGGTGTGAGGGATGCAGTAAAGAAGGATTAGTGGATCGGAAATGAGATTGTCGTATCCCAAAAGAAAATCCTGTCGTTTCCATAGAAACGTTACTCGATTTAGAAGGAAATGTCTTAGAACACATAGTATTTCATGGCGACGCAATCTCCGTGTGAATTCCTCAATGTGTGGGTGTGAGGGATGCAGTAAAGTAGGATTAGTGGATCGGAAATGAGATTGTCGTATCCCAAAAGAAAATCCTGTCGTTTCCATAGAAACGTTACTCGATTTAGATCGAGAAGTCATAGAACCCATAGAATTTCATAGCGACGCAATTTCTGTGTGAATTCGTCAATGTGTGGGAGTGAGGGATGCAGTAAAGAAGGATTAGTGGATCGGAAATGAGATTATCGTATCCCAAAAGAAAATCCAGTCGTTTCCATAGAAACGTTACTCGATTTAGAAGGAAATGCCTTAGAACACATAGTATTTCATAGCGACGCAATTTCCGTGTGAATTCGTCAATGTGTGGGTGTGAGGGATGCAGTAAAGAAGGATTAGTGGATCGGAAATGAGATTGTCGTATCCCAAAAGAAAATCCTGTCGTTTCCATAGAAACGTTACTCGATTTAGAAGGAGACGTCATAGAACCCATAGTATTTCATAGCGACGCAATTTCCGTGTGAATTCGTCAATGTGTGGGTGTGAGGGATGCAGTAAAGAAGGATTAGTGGATCGGAAATGTGATTGTCGTATCCCAAAAGAAAATCCTAACGTTTCCATAGAAACGTTACTCGATTTTGAAGGAAATGTCTTAGAACACATAGTATTTCATTGCGACGCAATTTCCGTGTGAATTCGTCAATGAGTGGGAGTGAGGGATGCAGTAAAGAGGGATTAGTGGATCGGAAATGAGATTGTCGTATCCCAAAAGAAAATCCTGTTGTATCCATAGAAACGTTACTCGATTTAGAAGGAAATGTCTTAGAACACATAGTATTTCATAGCGACGCAATTTCCATGTGAATTCGTCAATGAGTGGGAGTGAGGGATGCAGTAAAGAAGGATTACTGGATGGGAAATGAGATTGTCGTATCCCAAAAGAAAATCCTCTCGTTTCCATAGAAATGTTACTCGATTTAGAAGTAAATGTCTTAGAACACGTAGTATTTCATAGCGACGCAATTTCCGAGTGAATTCGTCAATGTGTGGGAGTGAGGGATGCAGTAAAGAAGGATTAGTGGATCGGAAATGAGATTGTCGTATCCCAAAAGAAAATCCTGTCGTTTCCATAGAAACGTTACTCGATTTAGAAGGAAATGTCGTAGAACCCATAGTATTTCATAGCGACGCAATTGCTGAGTTAATTCGTCAATGTGTGGGAGTGAGGGATGCAGTAAAGAAGGATTAGTGGATCGGAAATGAGATTGACGTATCCCAAAAGAAAATCCTGTCGTTTCCATAGTAACGTTACTCAATTTAGAAGGAAATGTCTTAGAACACATAGTATTACATAGCGACGCAATTTCCGGGTGAATTCGTCAATGTGTCCGAGTGAGGGATGCAGTAAAGAAGGATTAGTGGATCGGAAATGAGATTGTCGTATCCCAAAAGAAAATCCTGTCGTTTCCATAGAAACGTTACTCGATTTAGAAGTAAATGTCATAGAACACATAGTACTTCATAGCGACGCAATTTCCGTGTGAATTCGTCAATGTGTGGGAGTGAGGGAAGCAGTAAAGAAGCATTAGTGGATCGGAAATGTGATTGTCGTATCCCAAAAGAAAATACTGTCGTTTCCATAGAAACGTTACTCGATTTAGAAGGAAATGCCTTGGAACACATAGTATTTCATAGCGACGCAATTTCCGTGTGAATTCGTCAATGTGTGGGAGTGAGGGATGCAGTAATGAAGGATTAGTGGATCGGAACTGAGATTGTCGTATCCCAAAAGAAAATCCTGTCGTTTCCATAGAAACGTTACTCGATTTAGAAGGAAATGTCTTAGAACACACAGAATTTCACAGCGGCGCAATTTCCGTTTGAATTCGTCAATGAGTGGGAGTGAGGGATAAAGTATAGAAGGATTAGTGGACCGGAAAAGAGATTGTCGTATCCCAAAAGTAAATCCTGTCGTTTCCATAGAAACGTTACTCGATTTAGAACGAGAAGTCATAGAACCCATAGTATTTCATAGCGACGCAATTTCTGTGTGAATTCGTCAATGTGTGGGAGTGAGGGATGCAGTAAAGAAGGATTAGTGGATCGGAAATGAGATTATCGTATCCCAAAAGAAAATCCAGTCGTTTCCATAGAAACGTTACTCGATATAGAAGGAAATGCCTTAGAACACATAGTATTTCATAGCGACGCAATTTCCGTGTGAATTCGTCAATGTGTGGGTGTGAGGGATGCAGTAAAGAAGGATTAGTGGATCGGAAATGAGATTGTCGTAACCCAAAAGAAAATCCTGTCGTTTCCATAGAAACGTTACTCGATTTAGAAGGAAATGCCTTGGAACACATAGTATTTCATAGCGACGCAATTTCCGTGTGAATTCGTCAATGTGTGGGAGTGAGGGATGCAGTAATGAAGGATTAGTGGATCGGAACTGAGATTGTCGTATCCCAAAAGAAAATCCTGTCGTTTCCATAGAAACGTTACTCGATTTAGAAGGAAATGTCATAGAACCCATAGTATTTCATAGCGACGCAATTGCTGAGTTAATTCGTCAATGTGTGGGAGTAAGGGATGCAGTAAAGAAGGATTAGTGGATCGGAAATGAGATTGACGTATCCCAAAAGAAAATCCTGTCGTTTCCATAGAAACGTTACTCGATTTAGAAGGAAATATCATAGAACCCATAGTATTTCATAGCGACGCAATTGCTGAGTTAATTCGTCAATGTGTGGGAGTGAGGGATGCAGTAAAGAAGGATTTGTGGATCGGAAATGAGATTGACGTATCCCAAAAGAAAATCCTGTCGTTTCCATAGAAACGTTACTCGATTTAGAAGGAAATGTCTTAGAACACATAGTATTACATAGCGACGCATTTTCCGGGTGAATTCGTCAATGTGTGGGAGTGAGGGATGCAGTAAAGAAGGATTAGTGGATCGGAAATGAGATTGTCGTATCCCAAAAGAAAATCCTGTCGTTTCCATAGAAACGTTACTCGATTTAGAAGTAAATGTCATAGAACACATAGTATTTCATAGCGACGCAATTTCCGTGTGAATTCGTCAATGTGTGGGAGTGAGGGAAGCAGTAAAGAAGCATTAGTGGATCGGAAATGTGATTGTCGTACCCCAAAAGAAAATACTGTCGTTTCCATAGAAACGTTACTCGATTTAGAAGGAAATGCCTTGGAACACATAGTATTTCATAGCGACGCAATTTCCGTGTGAATTCGTCAATGTGTGGGAGTGAGGGATGCAGTAATGAAGGATTAGTGGATCGGAACTGAGATTGTCGTATCCCAAAAGAAAATCCTGTCGTTTCCATAGAAACGTTACTCGATTTAGAAGGAAATGTCTTAGAACACACAGAATTTCACAGCGGCGCAATTTCCGTTTGAATTCGTCAATGAGTGGGAGTGAGGGATAAAGTATAGAAGGATTAGTGGATCGGAAAAGAGATTGTCGTATCCCAAAAGTAAATCCTGTCGTTTCCATAGAAACGTTACTCGATTTAGAAGGAGAAGTCATAGAACCCATAGTATTTCATAGCGACGCGATTTCCGTGTGAATTCGTCAATGTGTGGGAGTGAGGGATGCAGTAAAGAAGGATTAGTGGATCGGAAATGAGATTGACGTATCCCAAAAGAAAATCCTATCGTTTCCATAGAAACGTTACTCGATTTAGAAGGAAATGTCCTACAACACATAGTATTTCATAGCGACGCAATTTCCGTGTGAATTCGTCAATGTGTGGGAGTGACGGATGCAGTAAAGAAGGATTAGTGGATCGGAAATGTGATTGTCGTAACCCAAAAGAAAATCCTGTCGTTTCCATAGAAACGTTACTCGATTTAGAAGGAAATGTCTTAGAACACATAGTATTTAATAGCGACGCAATTTCCGTGTGAATTCGTCAATGAGTGGGAGTGAGCGACACACTGAAGAAGGATTAGTGGATCGGAAATGAGATTGTCGTATCCCAAAAGAAAATCCTGTCGTTTCCATAGAAACATTACTCGATTTAGAAGGAGAAGTCATAGAACCCATAGTATTACATAGCGACGCAATTTCCGTGTGAATTCGTCAATGTGTGGGAGTGAGGGATGCAGTAAAGAAGGATTAGTGGATCGGAAATGAGATTGTCGTATCCCAAAAGAAAATCCTGTCGTTTCCATAGAAACGTTACTCGATTTAGAAGGAAATGCCTTGGAACACATAGTATTTCATAGCGACGCAATTTCCGTGTGAATTCGTCAATGTGTGGGAGTGAGGGATGCAGTAATGAAGGATTAGTGGATCGGAACTGAGATTGTCGTATCCCAAAAGAAAATCCTGTCGTTTCCATAGAAACGTTACTCGATTTAGAAGGAAATGTCTTAGAACACACAGAATTTCACAGCGGCGCAATTTCCGTTTGAATTCGTCAATGAGTGGGAGTGAGGGATAAAGTATAGAAGGATTAGTGGACCGGAAAAGAGATTGTCGTATCCCAAAAGTAAATCCTGTCGTTTCCATAGAAACGTTACTCGATTTAGAACGAGAAGTCATAGAACCCATAGTATTTCATAGCGACGCAATTTCTGTGTGAATTCGTCAATGTGTGGGAGTGAGGGATGCAGTAAAGAAGGATTAGTGGATCGGAAATGAGATTATCGTATCCCAAAAGAAAATCCAGTCGTTTCCATAGAAACGTTACTCGATATAGAAGGAAAGGCCTTAGAACACATAGTATTTCATAGCGACGCAATTTCCGTGTGAATTCGTCAATGTGTGGGTGTGAGGGATGCAGTAAAGAAGGATTAGTGGATCGGAAATGAGATTGTCGTAACCCAAAAGAAAATCCTGTCGTTTCCATAGAAACGTTACTCGATTTAGAAGGAAATGCCTTGGAACACATAGTATTTCATAGCGACGCAATTTCCGTGTGAATTCGTCAATGTGTGGGAGTGAGGGATGCAGTAATGAAGGATTAGTGGATCGGAACTGAGATTGTCGTATCCCAAAAGAAAATCCTGTCGTTTCCATAGAAACGTTACTCGATTTAGAAGGAAATGTCATAGAACCCATAGTATTTCATAGCGACGCAATTGCTGAGTTAATTCGTCAATGTGTGGGAGTAAGGGATGCAGTAAAGAAGGATTAGTGGATCGGAAATGAGATTGACGTATCCCAAAAGAAAATCCTGTCGTTTCCATAGAAACGTTACTCGATTTAGAAGGAAATATCATAGAACCCATAGTATTTCATAGCGACGCAATTGCTGAGTTAATTCGTCAATGTGTGGGAGTGAGGGATGCAGTAAAGAAGGATTTGTGGATCGGAAATGAGATTGACGTATCCCAAAAGAAAATCCTGTCGTTTCCATAGAAACGTTACTCGATTTAGAAGGAAATGTCTTAGAACACATAGTATTACATAGCGACGCATTTTCCGGGTGAATTCGTCAATGTGTGGGAGTGAGGGATGCAGTAAAGAAGGATTAGTGGATCGGAAATGAGATTGTCGTATCCCAAAAGAAAATCCTGTCGTTTCCATAGAAACGTTACTCGATTTAGAAGTAAATGTCATAGAACACATAGTATATCATAGCGACGCAATTTCCGTGTGAATTCGTCAATGTGTGGGAGTGAGGGAAGCAGTAAAGAAGCATTAGTGGATCGGAAATGTGATTGTCGTACCCCAAAAGAAAATACTGTCGTTTCCATAGAAACGTTACTCGATTTAGAAGGAAATGCCTTGGAACACATAGTATTTCATAGCGACGCAATTTCCGTGTGAATTCGTCAATGTGTGGGAGTGAGGGATGCAGTAATGAAGGATTAGTGGATCGGAACTGAGATTGTAGTATCCCAAAAGAAAATCCTGTCGTTTCCATAGAAACGTTACTCGATTTAGAAGGAAATGTCTTAGAACACACAGAATTTCACAGCGGCGCAATTTCCGTTTGAATTCGTCAATGAGTGGGAGTGAGGGATAAAGTATAGAAGGATTAGTGGATCGGAAAAGAGATTGTCGTATCCCAAAAGTAAATCCTGTCGTTTCCATAGAAACGTTACTCGATTTAGAAGGAGAAGTCATAGAACCCATAGTATTTCATAGCGACGCGATTTCCGTGTGAATTCGTCAATGTGTGGGAGTGAGGGATGCAGTAAAGAAGGATTAGTGGATCGGAAATGAGATTGACGTATCCCAAAAGAAAATCCTATCGTTTCCATAGAAACGTTACTCGATTTAGAAGGAAATGTCCTACAACACATAGTATTTCATAGCGACGCAATTTCCGTGTGAATTCGTCAATGTGTGGG
The DNA here is from genome assembly GCF_023864275.1 of Schistocerca cancellata. Lineage (NCBI taxonomy): Eukaryota > Metazoa > Arthropoda > Insecta > Orthoptera > Acrididae > Schistocerca > Schistocerca cancellata. The sequence continues at coordinate 732,514,761 of NC_064631.1, forward strand.
AGTGACGGATGCAGTAAAGAAGGATTAGTGGATCGGAAATGTGATTGTCGTAACCCAAAAGAAAATCCTGTCGTTTCCATAGAAACGTTACTCGATTTAGAAGGAAATGTCTTAGAACACATAGTATTTAATAGCGACGCAATTTCCGTGTGAATTCGTCAATGAGTGGGAGTGAGCGACACACTGAAGAAGGATTAGTGGATCGGAAATGAGATTGTCGTATCCCAAAAGAAAATCCTGTCGTTTCCATAGAAACATTACTCGATTTAGAAGGAGAAGTCATAGAACCCATAGTATTACATAGCGACGCAATTTCCGTGTGAATTCGTCAATGAGTGGGAGTGAGGGATGCAGTAAAGAAGGATTAGTGGATCGGAAATGAGATTGTCGTATCCCAAAAGAAAATCCTGTCGTTTCCATAGAAACGTTACTCGATTTAGAAGGAGAAGTCATAGAACCCATTGTATTTCATAGCGACGCAATTTCCGTGTGAATATGTCAATGTGTGGGAGTGAGGAATGCAGTAAAGAAGGATTAGTGGATCGGAAATGAGATTGTCGTATCCCAAAAGAAAATCCTGTCGTTTCCATAGAAACGTTACTCGATTTAGAAGGAAATGTCTTAGAACACATAGTATTTCATAGCGACGCAATGTCAGTGTGAATTCGTCAATGAGTGGGAGTGAGGGATGCAGTAAATAAGGATTAGAGGATCGGAAATGAGATTGTCGTATCCCAAAAGAAAATCCTGTTGTATCCATAGAAACGTTACTCGATTTAGAAGGAAATGTCTTAGAACACATAGTATTTCATAGCTTCGCAATTTCCGTGTGAATTCGTCAATGAGTGGGAGTGAGGGATGCAGTAAAGAAGGATTAGTGGATCGGAAACGAGATTGTCATATCCCAAAAGAAAATTCTGTCATTTCCATAGAAACGTTACTCGATCTAGAAGGAAATGTCTTAGAACACATAGTATTTCATAGCGACGCAATTTCCGTGTGAATTCTTCAATGTGTGGGTGTGAGGGATGCAGTAAAGAAGGATTAGTGGATCGGAAATGAGATTGTCGTATCCCAAAAGAAAATCCTGTCGTTTCCATAGAAACGTTACTCGATTTAGAACGAGAAGTCATAGAACCCATAGTGTTTCATAGCGACGCAATTTCTGTGTGAATTCGTCAATGTGTGGGAGTGAGGGATGCAGTAAATAAGGATTAGTGGATCGGAAATGAGATTATTGTATCCCAAAAGAAAATCCAGTCGTTTCCATAGAAACGTTACTCGATATAGAAGGATATGCCTTAGAACACATAGTATTTCATAGCGACGCAATTTCCGTGTGAATTCGTCAATGTGTGGGTGTGAGGGATGCAGTAAAGAAGGATTAGTGGATCGGAAATGAGATTGTCGTATCCAAAAAGAAAATCCTGTCGTTTCCATAGAAACGTTACTCGATTTAGAAGGAGAAGTCATAGAACCCATAGTATTTCATAGCGACGCAATTTCCGTGTGAATTCGTCAATGTGTGGGTGTGAGGGATCCAGTAAGGAAGGATTAGTGGATCGGAAATGTGATTGTCGTATCCCAAAAGAAAATCCTATCGTTTCCATAGAAACGTTACTCGATTTAGAAGGAAATGTCTTAGAACACATAGTATTTCATAGCGACGCAATTTCCGTGTGAATTCGTCAATGAGTGGGAGTGAGGGATGCAGTAAAGAAGGATTAGTGGATCGGAAATGAGATTGACGTATCCCAAAAGAAAATCCTGTCGTTTCCATAGAAACGTTACTCGATTTAGAAGGAAATGTCTTAGAACACATAGTATTACATAGCGACGCAATTTCCGGGTGAATTCGTCAATGAGTGGGAGTGAGGGATGCAGTAAAGAAGGATTAGTGGATCGGAAATGAGATTGTCGTATCCCAAAAGAAAATCCTGTTGTATCCATAGAAACGTTACTCGATTTAGAAGGAAATGTCTTAGAACACGTAGTATTTCATAGCGACGCAATTTCCGAGTGAATTCGTCAATGTGTGGGAGTGAGGGATGCAGTAAAGAAGGATTAGTGGATCGGAAATGAGATTGTCGTATCCCAAAAGAAAATCCTGTCGTATCCATAGAAACGTTACTCGATTTAGAAGGAAATGTCATGGAACCCATAGTATTTCATAGCGACGCAATTGCTGAGTTAATTCGTCAATGTGTGGGAGTGAGGGATGCAGTAAAGAAGGATTAGTGGATCGGAAATGAGATTGACGTATCCCAAAAGAAAATCCTGTCGTTTCCATAGAAACGTTACTCGATTTAGAAGGAAATGTCTTAGAACACATAGTATTACATAGCGACGCAATTTCCGGGTGAATTCGTCAATGTGTGGGAGTGAGGGATGCAGTACAGAAGGATTAGTGGATCGGAAATGAGATTGTCGTATCCCAAAAGAAAATCCTGTCGTTTCCATTGAAACGTTACTCGATTTAGAAGTAAATGTCATAGAACACATAGTATTTCATAGCGACGCAATTTCCGTGTGAATTCGTCAATGTGTGGGAGTGAGGGAAGCAGTAAAGAAGGATTAGTTGATCGGAAATGTGATTGTCGTATCCCAAAAGAAAATACTGTCGTTTCCATAGAAACGTTGCTCCATTTAGAAGGAAATGCCTTGGAACACATAGTATTTCATAGCGACGCAATTTCCGTGTGAATTCGTCAATGTGTGGGAGTGAGGGATGCAGTAATGAAGGATTAGTGGATCGGAACTGGGATTGTCGTATCCCAAAAGAAAATCCTGTCGTTTCCATAGAAACGTTACTCGATTTAGAAGGAAATGTCTTAGAACACATAGAATTTCACAGCGGCGCAATTTCCGTGTGAATTCGTCAATGAGTGGGAGTGAGGGATAAAGTATAGAAGGATTAGTGGATCGGAAAAGAGATTGTCGTATCCCAAAAGTAAATCCTGTCGTTTCCATAGAAACGTTACTCGATTTAGAAGGAGAAGTCATAGAACCCATAGTATTTCATAGCGACGCGATTTCCGTGTGAATTCGTCAATGTGTGGGAGTGAGGGATGCCGTAAAGAAGGATTAGTGGATCGGAAATGTGATTGTCGTATCCCAAAAGAAAATCCTGTCGTTTCCATAGAAACGTTACTCAATTTAGAAGGAAATGTCTTAGAACACATAGTATTTAATAGCGACGCAATTTCTGTGTGAATTCGTCAATGAGTGGGAGTGAGCGACAGACTAAAGAAGGGTTAGTGGATCGGAAATGAGATTGTCGTATCCCAAAAGAAAATCCTGTCGTTTCCATAGAAACATTACTCGATTTAGAAGGAGAAGTCATAGAACCCATAGTATTACATAGCGACGCAATTTCCGTGTGAATTCCTCAATGAGTGGGAGTGAGGGATGCAGTAAAGAAGGATTAGTGGATCGGAAATGAGATTGTCGTATCCCAAAAGAAAATCCTGTCGTTTCCATAGAAACGTTACTCGATTTAGAAGGAAATGTCTTAGAACACATAGTATTTCATAGTGACGCATTTTCCATGTGAATTCGTCAATGTGTGGGTGTGAGGGATGCAGTAAAGAAGGATTAGTGGATCGGAAATGAGATTGTCGTATCCCAAAAGAAAATCCTGTCGTTTCCATAGAAACGTTACTCGATTTAGAAGGAGAAGTCATAGAACCCATAGTATTTCATAGCGACGCAATTTCCGTGTGAGTTCGTCAATGAGTGGGAGTGAGGGATGCAGTAAAGAAGGATTAGTGGATCGGAATTGAGATTGTCATATCCCAAAAGAAAATCCGGTCATTTCCTTCGAAACGTTGCTCGATCTAGAAGGAAATGTCTTAGAACACATATTATTTCATAGCGACGCACTTTCCGTGTGAATTCGTCAATGTGTGGGAGTGAGGGATGCAGTAAAGAAGGATTAGTGGATCGGAAATGAGATTGTCGTATCCCAAAAGAAAATCCTGTCGTTTCCATAGAATCGTTACTCGATTTAGAAGGAAATGTCATAGAACCCATAATATTTCATTGCGACGCAATTGCTGTGTTAATTCGTCAATGTGTGGGAGTGAGGGATGCAGTAAAGAAGGACTAGTGGATCGGAAATGAGATTGTCGTATCCCAAAAGAAAATACTGTCGCTTCCATAGAAACGTTACTCGATTTAGAAGGAAATGAGTTAGAACACATAGTATTTCATAGCGACGCAATTTCCGTGTGAATTCGTCAATGTGTGGGAGTGAGGGATGCAGTAAAGAAGGATTAGTGGATCGGAAATGAGACTGTCGTATCCCAAAAGAAAATCCTGTCGTTTCCACAGAAACGTTACTTGATTAAGAAGGAAGTGTCTTAGAACACATAGTATTTCATAGCGACGCAATTTCCGTGTGAATTCGTCAATGTGTGGGAGTGAGGGATGCAGTAAAGGAGGATTAGTGGATTGCAAATGTGATTGTCGTATCCCAAAAGAAAATCCTGTCGTTTCAATACAAACGTTACTCGATTTAGAAGGAGAAGTCATAGAACCCATAGTATTACATAGCGACGCAATTTCCGTGTGAATTCGTCAATGAGTGGGAGTGAGGGATGCAGTAAAGAAGGATTAGTGGATCGGAAATGAGATTGTCGTATCCCAAAAGAAAATCCTGTCGTTTCCATAGAAACGTTACTCGATTTAGAAGGAAATGTCTTAGAACACATAGTATTTCATAGCGACGCAATTTCCGTGTGAATTCGTCAATGTGTGGGTGTGAGGGATGCAGTAAAGAAAGATTAGTGGATCGGAAATGAGATTGTCGTATCCCAAAAGAAAATCCTGTCGTTTGCATAGAAACGTTACTCGATTTAGAAGGAGAAGTCATAGAACCCATAGTATTTCATAGCGACGCAATTTCCGTGTGAATTCGTCAATGTGTGGGAGTGAGGGAGGCAGTAAAGAAGGATTAGTGGATCGGAAATGAGATTGTCGTATCCGAAAAGAAAATCCTGTCGTTTCCATAGAAACGTTACTCGATTTAGAAGTAAATGTCTTAGAACACATAGTATTTCATAGCGACGCAATTTCCGTGTGAATTCGTCAATGTGTGGGAGTGAGGGATGCAGTAAAGAAGGATTAGTGGATCGGAAATGTGATTGTCGTATCCGAAAAGAAAATCCTGTCGTTTCCATAGAAACGTTACTCGATTTAGAAGGAAATGTCTTAGAACACGTAGTATTTCATAGCGACGCAATTTCCGTGTGAATTCTTTAATGTGTGGGAGTGAGGGATGCAGTAAAGAAGGATTAGTGGATCGGAAATGAGATTGTCGTATCCCAAAAGAAAATCCTGTCGTTTCCATAGAAACGTTACTCGATTTAGAAGGAAATGTCTTAGAACACATAGTATTTCATAGCAACGCAATTTCCGTGTGAATTCGTCAATGTGTGGGAGTGAGGGATGCAGTAAAGAAGGATTAGTGAATCGGAAATGTGATTGTCGTATCCCAAAAGAAAATACTGTCGTTTCCATAGAAACGTTACTCGATTTAGAAGGAAATGCGTTAGAACACATAGTATTTCATAGCGACGCAATTTCCGTGTGAATTCGTCAATGTGTGGGAGTGAGGGATGCAGTAAAGAAGGATTGTTGTTGTTGTTGTGGTCTTCAGTCCTGAGACTGGTTTGATGCAGCTCTCCATGCTACTCTATCCTGTGCAAGCTTCTTCATCTCCCAGTATCTACTGCAACCTACATCCTTCTGAATCTGCTTAGTGTATTCATCTCTTGGTCTCCCTCTACGATTTTTACCCTCCACACTGCCCTCCAATGCTAAATTTGTGATCTCTTGATGCCTCAAACATGTCCTACCAACCGATCCCTTCTTCTTGTCAAGTTGTGCCACAAACTTCTCTTCTCCCCAATCCTATTCAATACCTCCTCATTAGTTACGTGATCTACCCACCTTATCTTCAGCATTCTTCTGTAGCACCACATTTCGAAAGCTTCTATTCTCTTCTTGTCCAAACTAGTTATCGTCCATGTTTCACTTCCATACATGGGTACACTCCATACAAATACTTTCAGAAACGACTTCCTGACACTTAAATCTATACTCGATGTTAACAAATTCCTCTTCTTGAGAAACGCTTTCCTTGCCATTGCCAGTCTACATTTTATATCCTCTCTACTTCGACCATCATCGGTTATTTTACTCCCTAAATAACAAAACTCCTTTACTACTTTAAGTGTCTCATTTCCTAATCTAATTCCCTCAGCATCACCCGACTTAATTTGACTACATTCCATTATCCTCGTTTTGCTTTTGTTGATGTTCATCTTATATCCTCCTTTCAAGACACTGTCCATTCCGTTCAACTGCTCTTCCAAGTCCTTTGCTGTCTCTGACAGAATTACAATGTCATCGGCGAACCTCAAAGTTTTTACTTCTTCTCCATGAATTTTAATACCTACTCCGAATTTTTCTTTTGTTTCCTTTACTACTTGCTCAATATAGAGATTGAATAACATCGGGGAGAGGCTACAACCCTGTCTTACTCCTTTCCCAACCACTGCTTCTCTTTCATGCCCCTCGACTCTTATAACTGCCATCTGGTTTCTGTACAAACTGTAAATAGCCTTTCGCTCCCTGTATTTTACCCCTGCCACCTTCAGAATTTGAAAGAGAGTATTGCAGTTAACATTGTCAAAAGCTTTCTCTAAGTCTACAAATGCCAGAAACGTAGGTTTGCCTTTTCTTAATCTTTCTTCTAAGATAAGTCGTAAGGTCAGTATTGCCTCACGTGTTCCAACATTTCTACGGAATCCAAACTGATCTTCCCCGAGGTCAGCTTCTACCAGTTTTTCCATTCGTCTGTATAGAATTCGCGTTAGTATTTTGCAGCTGTGACTTATTAAACTAATAGTACGGTAATTTTCACATCTGTCAACACCTGCTTTCTTTGGGATTGGAGTTATTATATTCTTCTTGAAGTCTGAGGGTATTTCGCCTGTCTCATACATCGTGCTCACCAGATGGTAGAGTTTTGTCATGACTGGCTCTCCCGAGGCCATCAGTAGTTCAAATGGAATGTTGTCTACTCCCGGGGCCTTGTTTCGACTCAGGTCTTTCAGTGTTCTGTCAAACTCTTCACGCAGTATCTTATCTCCCACTTCGTCTTCATCTACATCCTCTTCCATTTCCATAATATTATCCTCAAGTACATCTCCCTTGTATAAACCCTCTATATACTCCTTCCACCTTTCTGCCTTCCCTTCTTTGCTTAGAACTGGGTTGCCATCTGAGCTCTTGATATTCATACAAGTGGTTCTCTTCTCTCCAAAGGTCTCTTTAATTTTCCTGTAAGCAGTATCTATCTTACCCCTAGCGAGACAAGCCTCTACATCCTTACATTTGTCCTCTAGCCATCCCTGCTTAGCCATTTTGCACTTCCTGTCGATATCATTTTTGAGACGTCTGTATTCCTTTTTGCCTGCTTCATTTACTGCATTTTTGTATTTTCTCCTTTCATCAATCAAATTCAATATTTCTTCTGTTACCCAAGGATTTCTATTAGCCCTCGTCTTTTTACCTACTTGATCCTCTGCTGCCTTCACTACTTCATCCCTCAGAGCTACCCATTCTTCTTCTACTGTATTTCTTTCCCCCATTCCTGTCAATTGTTCCCTTATGCTCTCCCTGAAACTCTCTACAACCTCTGGTTCTTTCAGTTTATCCAGGTCCCATCTCCTTAAATTCCCACCTTTTTGCAGTTTCTTCAGTTTCAATCTGCAGTTCATAACCAATAGATTGTGGTCGGAATCCACATCTGCCCCAGGAAATGTCTTACAATTTAGAACCTGGTTCCTAAATCTCTGTCTTACCATTATATAATCTATCTGATACCTACTAGTATCTCCAGGATTCTTCCAGGTATACAACCTTCTTTTATGATTCTTGAACCAAGTGTTGGCTATGATTAAGTTATGCTCTGTGCAATATTCTACAAGGCGGCTTCCTCTTTCATACCTTCCCCCCAATCCATATTCACCTACTATGTTTCCTTCTCTCCCTTTTCCTACTGACGAATTCCAGTCACCCATGACTATTAAATTTTCGTCTCCTTTCACTATCTGAATAATTTCTTTTATCTCGTCATACATTTCATCTATTTCTTCATCATCTGCTGAGGTAGTTGGCATATAAACTTGTACTACTGTAGTAGGCATGGGCTTTGTGTCTATCTTGGCCACAATAATGCGTTCACTATGCTGTTTGTAGTAGCTAACCCGCACTCCTATTTTTTTATTCATTATTAAACCTACTCCTGCATTACCCCTATTTGATTTTGTATTTATAACCCTGTAATCACCTGACCAAAAGTCTTGTTCCTCCTGCCACCGAACTTCACTAATTCCCACTATATCTAACTTTAACCTATCCATTTCCCTTTTTAAATTTTCTAACCTACCTGCCCGACTATGGGATCTGACATTCCACGCTCCGAAACGTAGAACGCCAGTTTTCTTTCTCCTGATAACGACGTCCTCCTGAGTAGTCCCCGCCCGGAGATCCGAATGGGGGACTATTTTACCTCCGGAATATTTTACCCAAGAGGACGCTATCATCATTTAATCATACAGTAGAGCTGCATGTCCTCGGGAAAAATTACGGCTGTAGTTTCCCCTTGCTTTCAGCCGTTCGCAGTACCAGCACAGCAAGGCCGTTTTGGTTAATGTTACAAAGCCAGATCAGTCAATCATCCAGACTGTTGCCCCTGCAACTACTGAAAAGGCTGCTGCCCCTCTTCAGGAACCACATGTTTGTCTGGCCTCTCAACAGATACCCCTCCGTTGTGGTTGCACCTACGGTACGGCCATCTGTATCGCTGAGGCACGCAAGCCTTACCACCAGCGGCAAGGTCCATGGTTCATGGGGGGAAAGAAGGATTAGTGGATCGGAAATGAGACTGTCGTATCCCAAAAGAAAATCCTGTCGTTGCCACAGAAACGTTACTCGATTTAGAAGGAAATGTCTTAGAACACATAGTATTTCATAGCGACGCAATTTCCGTGTGAATTCGTCAATGTGTGGGAGTGAGGGATGCAGTAAAGAAGGATTAGTCGATCGGAAATGAGATTGTCGTATCCCAAAAGAAAATCCTGTCGTTTCCATAGAAACGTTACTCGATTTAGAAGGAGAAGCCATAGAACCCATAGTATTTCATAGCGACGCAATTTCCGTGTGAATTCGTCAAGGTGTGGGAGTGAGGGATGCAGTAAAGAAGGATTAGTCGATCGGAAATGAGATTGTCGTATCCCAAAAGAAAATCCTGTCGTTTCCATAGAAACGTTACTCGATTTAGAAGGAAATGTATTAGAACACATAGTATTTCATAGCGACGCAATTTCCGTGTGAAATCGTCAATGTGTGGGAGTGAGGGATGCAGTAGAGAAGGATTAGTGGATCGGAAATGTGATTGTCGTATCCCAAAAGAAAATCCTATCGTTTCCATAGAAACGTTACTCGATTTAGAAGGAAATGTCTTAGAACACTAAGTATATCATAGCGACGCAATTTCCGTGTGAATTCGTCATTGTGTGGGAGTGAGGGATGCAGAAAAGAAGGATTAGTGGATCGGAAATGAGAATGTCGTATCCCAAAAGAAAATCCTGTCGTTTCCATAGAAACGTTACTCGATTTAGAAGGAAATGTCATAGAACCCATAGTATTTCATTGCGACGCAATTGCTTTGTTAATTCGTCAATGTGTGGGAGTGAGGGATGCAGTAAAGAAGGATTAGTGGATCGGAAATGAGATTGTCGTATCCAAAAAGAAAATCCTGTCGTTTCCATAGAAACGTTACTCGATTTAGAAGGAAATGTCTTAGAACACATAGTATTTCATAGCGACGCAATTTCCGTGTGAATTCGTCAAAGTGAGGGAGTGAGGGATGCAGTAAAGAAAGATTAGTGGATCGAAAATGAGATTGTCGTATCCCAAAAGAAAATCCTGTCATTTCCATAGAAACGTTACTCGATTTAGAAGGAAATGTCTTAGAACACATAGAATTTCATAGCGACGCAATTTCCGTGTGAATTCGTCAATGAGTGGGAGTGAGGGATGCAGTAAAGAAGGATTAGTGGATCGGAGGTGAGATTGTCGTATCCCAAAAGAAAATTTTGTCGTTTCCATAGAAACGTTACTCGATTTAGAAGGAGAAGTCATAGAACCCATAGTATTTCATAGCGACGCAATTTCCGTGTGAATTCGTCAATGTGTGGGAGTGAGGGATGCAGTAAAGAAGGATTAGTGGATCGGAAATGTGATTGTCGTATCCCAAAAGAAAATCCTGTCGTTTCCATAGAAACGTTACTCGATTTAGAAGGAAATGTCTTAGAACACATAGTATTTCATAGCGACGCAATTTCCGTGTGAATTCGTCAAAGTGTGGGAGTGAGGGATGCAGTAAAGAAGGATTAGTGGATCGAAAATGAGATTGTCGTATCCCAAAAGAAAATCCTGTCGTTTCCATAGAAACGTTACTCGATTTAGAAGGAAATGTCTTAGAACACATAGAATTTCATAGCGACGCAATTTCCGTGTGAATTCGTCAATGAGTGGGAGTGAGGGATGCAGTAAAGGAGGATTAGTGGATCGGAAATGAGATTGTCGTATCCCAAAAGAAAATTTTGTCGTTTCCATAGAAACGTTACTCGATTTAGAAGGAGAAGTCATAGAACCCATAGTATTTCATAGCGACGCAATTTCCGTGTGAATTCGTCAATGTGTGGGAGTGAGGGATGCAGTAAAGAAGGATTAGTGGATCGGAAATGTGATTGTCGTATCCCAAAAGAAAATCCTGTCGTTTCCATAGAAACGTTACTCGATTTAGAAGGAAATGTCTTAGAACACATAGTATTTCATAGCGACGCAATTTCCGTGTGAATTCGTCAATGTGTGGGAGTGAGGGATGCAGTAAAGAAGGATTAGTGGATCGGAAATGTGATTGTCGTATCCCAAAAGAAAATCCTGTCGTTTCCATTGAAACGTTACTCGATTTAGAAGGAAATGTCTTAGAACCCATAGTATTTCATAGCGACGCAATTTCCGTGTGAATTCGTCAATGTGTGGGAGTGAGGGATGCAGTAAAGAAGGATTAGTGGATCGGAAATGTGATTGTCGTATCCCAAATGAAAATCCTGTCGTTTCCATAGAAACGTTACTCGATTTAGAAGGAAAAGTCTTAGAACACATAGTATTTCATAGCGACGCAATCTCCGTGTGAATTCGTCAATGTGTGGGAGTGAGGGATGCAGTAAAGAAGGATTAGTGGATCGGAAATGTGATTGTCGTATCCCAAAAGAAAATCCTGTCGTTTCCATAGAATCGTTACTCGATTTAGAAGGAAATGTCATAGAACCCATAATATTTCATTGCGACGCAATTGCTGTGTTAATTCGTCAATGTGTGGGAGTGAGGGATGCAGTAAAGAAGGACTAGTGGATCGGAAATGAGATTGTCGTATCCCAAAAGAAAATACTGTCGCTTCCATAGAAACGTTACTCGATTTAGAAGGAAATGAGTTAGAACACATAGTATTTCATAGCGACGCAATTTCCGTGTGAATTCGTCAATGTGTGGGAGTGAGGGATGCAGTAAAGAAGGATTAGTGGATCGGAAATGAGACTGTCGTATCCCAAAAGAAAATCCTGTCGTTTCCACAGAAACGTTACTTGATTAAGAAGGAAGTGTCTTAGAACACATAGTATTTCATAGCGACGCAATTTCCGTGTGAATTCGTCAATGTGTGGGAGTGAGGGATGCAGTAAAGGAGGATTAGTGGATTGCAAATGTGATTGTCGTATCCCAAAAGAAAATCCTGTCGTTTCAATACAAACGTTACTCGATTTAGAAGGAGAAGTCATAGAACCCATAGTATTACATAGCGACGCAATTTCCGTGTGAATTCGTCAATGAGTGGGAGTGAGGGATGCAGTAAAGAAGGATTAGTGGATCGGAAATGAGATTGTCGTATCCCAAAAGAAAATCCTGTCGTTTCCATAGAAACGTTACTCGATTTAGAAGGAAATGTCTTAGAACACATAGTATTTCATAGCGACGCAATTTCCGTGTGAATTCGTCAATGTGTGGGTGTGAGGGATGCAGTAAAGAAAGATTAGTGGATCGGAAATGAGATTGTCGTATCCCAAAAGAAAATCCTGTCGTTTGCATAGAAACGTTACTCGATTTAGAAGGAGAAGTCATAGAACCCATAGTATTTCATAGCGACGCAATTTCCGTGTGAATTCGTCAATGTGTGGGAGTGAGGGAGGCAGTAAAGAAGGATTAGTGGATCGGAAATGAGATTGTCGTATCCGAAAAGAAAATCCTGTCGTTTCCATAGAAACGTTACTCGATTTAGAAGTAAATGTCTTAGAACACATAGTATTTCATAGCGACGCAATTTCCGTGTGAATTCGTCAATGTGTGGGAGTGAGGGATGCAGTAAAGAAGGATTAGTGGATCGGAAATGTGATTGTCGTATCCGAAAAGAAAATCCTGTCGTTTCCATAGAAACGTTACTCGATTTAGAAGGAAATGTCTTAGAACACGTAGTATTTCATAGCGACGCAATTTCCGTGTGAATTCTTTAATGTGTGGGAGTGAGGGATGCAGTAAAGAAGGATTAGTGGATCGGAAATGAGATTGTCGTATCCCAAAAGAAAATCCTGTCGTTTCCATAGAAACGTTACTCGATTTAGAAGGAAATGTCTTAGAACACATAGTATTTCATAGCAACGCAATTTCCGTGTGAATTCGTCAATGTGTGGGAGTGAGGGATGCAGTAAAGAAGGATTAGTGAATCGGAAATGTGATTGTCGTATCCCAAAAGAAAATACTGTCGTTTCCATAGAAACGTTACTCGATTTAGAAGGAAATGCGTTAGAACACATAGTATTTCATAGCGACGCAATTTCCGTGTGAATTCGTCAATGTGTGGGAGTGAGGGATGCAGTAAAGAAGGATTGTTGTTGTTGTTGTGGTCTTCAGTCCTGAGACTGGTTTGATGCAGCTCTCCATGCTACTCTATCCTGTGCAAGCTTCTTCATCTCCCAGTATCTACTGCAACCTACATCCTTCTGAATCTGCTTAGTGTATTCATCTCTTGGTCTCCCTCTACGATTTTTACCCTCCACACTGCCCTCCAATGCTAAATTTGTGATCTCTTGATGCCTCAAACATGTCCTACCAACCGATCCCTTCTTCTTGTCAAGTTGTGCCACAAACTTCTCTTCTCCCCAATCCTATTCAATACCTCCTCATTAGTTACGTGATCTACCCACCTTATCTTCAGCATTCTTCTGTAGCACCACATTTCGAAAGCTTCTATTCTCTTCTTGTCCAAACTAGTTATCGTCCATGTTTCACTTCCATACATGGGTACACTCCATACAAATACTTTCAGAAACGACTTCCTGACACTTAAATCTATACTCGATGTTAACAAATTCCTCTTCTTGAGAAACGCTTTCCTTGCCATTGCCAGTCTACATTTTATATCCTCTCTACTTCGACCATCATCGGTTATTTTACTCCCTAAATAACAAAACTCCTTTACTACTTTAAGTGTCTCATTTCCTAATCTAATTCCCTCAGCATCACCCGACTTAATTTGACTACATTCCATTATCCTCGTTTTGCTTTTGTTGATGTTCATCTTATATCCTCCTTTCAAGACACTGTCCATTCCGTTCAACTGCTCTTCCAAGTCCTTTGCTGTCTCTGACAGAATTACAATGTCATCGGCGAACCTCAAAGTTTTTACTTCTTCTCCATGAATTTTAATACCTACTCCGAATTTTTCTTTTGTTTCCTTTACTACTTGCTCAATATAGAGATTGAATAACATCGGGGAGAGGCTACAACCCTGTCTTACTCCTTTCCCAACCACTGCTTCTCTTTCATGCCCCTCGACTCTTATAACTGCCATCTGGTTTCTGTACAAACTGTAAATAGCCTTTCGCTCCCTGTATTTTACCCCTGCCACCTTCAGAATTTGAAAGAGAGTATTGCAGTTAACATTGTCAAAAGCTTTCTCTAAGTCTACAAATGCCAGAAACGTAGGTTTGCCTTTTCTTAATCTTTCTTCTAAGATAAGTCGTAAGGTCAGTATTGCCTCACGTGTTCCAACATTTCTACGGAATCCAAACTGATCTTCCCCGAGGTCAGCTTCTACCAGTTTTTCCATTCGTCTGTATAGAATTCGCGTTAGTATTTTGCAGCTGTGACTTATTAAACTAATAGTACGGTAATTTTCACATCTGTCAACACCTGCTTTCTTTGGGATTGGAGTTATTATATTCTTCTTGAAGTCTGAGGGTATTTCGCCTGTCTCATACATCGTGCTCACCAGATGGTAGAGTTTTGTCATGACTGGCTCTCCCGAGGCCATCAGTAGTTCAAATGGAATGTTGTCTACTCCCGGGGCCTTGTTTCGACTCAGGTCTTTCAGTGTTCTGTCAAACTCTTCACGCAGTATCTTATCTCCCACTTCGTCTTCATCTACATCCTCTTCCATTTCCATAATATTATCCTCAAGTACATCTCCCTTGTATAAACCCTCTATATACTCCTTCCACCTTTCTGCCTTCCCTTCTTTGCTTAGAACTGGGTTGCCATCTGAGCTCTTGATATTCATACAAGTGGTTCTCTTCTCTCCAAAGGTCTCTTTAATTTTCCTGTAAGCAGTATCTATCTTACCCCTAGCGAGACAAGCCTCTACATCCTTACATTTGTCCTCTAGCCATCCCTGCTTAGCCATTTTGCACTTCCTGTCGATATCATTTTTGAGACGTCTGTATTCCTTTTTGCCTGCTTCATTTACTGCATTTTTGTATTTTCTCCTTTCATCAATCAAATTCAATATTTCTTCTGTTACCCAAGGATTTCTATTAGCCCTCGTCTTTTTACCTACTTGATCCTCTGCTGCCTTCACTACTTCATCCCTCAGAGCTACCCATTCTTCTTCTACTGTATTTCTTTCCCCCATTCCTGTCAATTGTTCCCTTATGCTCTCCCTGAAACTCTCTACAACCTCTGGTTCTTTCAGTTTATCCAGGTCCCATCTCCTTAAATTCCCACCTTTTTGCAGTTTCTTCAGTTTCAATCTGCAGTTCATAACCAATAGATTGTGGTCGGAATCCACATCTGCCCCAGGAAATGTCTTACAATTTAGAACCTGGTTCCTAAATCTCTGTCTTACCATTATATAATCTATCTGATACCTACTAGTATCTCCAGGATTCTTCCAGGTATACAACCTTCTTTTATGATTCTTGAACCAAGTGTTGGCTATGATTAAGTTATGCTCTGTGCAATATTCTACAAGGCGGCTTCCTCTTTCATACCTTCCCCCCAATCCATATTCACCTACTATGTTTCCTTCTCTCCCTTTTCCTACTGACGAATTCCAGTCACCCATGACTATTAAATTTTCGTCTCCTTTCACTATCTGAATAATTTCTTTTATCTCGTCATACATTTCATCTATTTCTTCATCATCTGCTGAGGTAGTTGGCATATAAACTTGTACTACTGTAGTAGGCATGGGCTTTGTGTCTATCTTGGCCACAATAATGCGTTCACTATGCTGTTTGTAGTAGCTAACCCGCACTCCTATTTTTTTATTCATTATTAAACCTACTCCTGCATTACCCCTATTTGATTTTGTATTTATAACCCTGTAATCACCTGACCAAAAGTCTTGTTCCTCCTGCCACCGAACTTCACTAATTCCCACTATATCTAACTTTAACCTATCCATTTCCCTTTTTAAATTTTCTAACCTACCTGCCCGACTATGGGATCTGACATTCCACGCTCCGAAACGTAGAACGCCAGTTTTCTTTCTCCTGATAACGACGTCCTCCTGAGTAGTCCCCGCCCGGAGATCCGAATGGGGGACTATTTTACCTCCGGAATATTTTACCCAAGAGGACGCTATCATCATTTAATCATACAGTAGAGCTGCATGTCCTCGGGAAAAATTACGGCTGTAGTTTCCCCTTGCTTTCAGCCGTTCGCAGTACCAGCACAGCAAGGCCGTTTTGGTTAATGTTACAAAGCCAGATCAGTCAATCTTCCAGACTGTTGCCCCTGCAACTACTGAAAAGGCTGCTGCCCCTCTTCAGGAACCACATGTTTGTCTGGCCTCTCAACAGATACCCCTCCGTTGTGGTTGCACCTACGGTACGGCCATCTGTATCGCTGAGGCACGCAAGCCTTACCACCAGCGGCAAGGTCCATGGTTCATGGGGGGAAAGAAGGATTAGTGGATCGGAAATGAGACTGTCGTATCCCAAAAGAAAATCCTGTCGTTGCCACAGAAACGTTACTCGATTTAGAAGGAAATGTCTTAGAACACATAGTATTTCATAGCGACGCAATTTCCGTGTGAATTCGTCAATGTGTGGGAGTGAGGGATGCAGTAAAGAAGGATTAGTCGATCGGAAATGAGATTGTCGTATCCCAAAAGAAAATCCTGTCGTTTCCATAGAAACGTTACTCGATTTAGAAGGAGAAGCCATAGAACACATAGTATTTCATAGCGACGCAATTTCCGTGTGAATTCGTCAAGGTGTGGGAGTGAGGGATGCTGTAAAGAAGGATTAGTCGATCGGAAATGAGATTGTCGTATCCCAAAAGAAAATCCTGTCGTTTCCATAGAAACGTTACTCGATTTAGAAGGAAATGTATTAGAACACATAGTATTTCATAGCGACGCAATTTCCGTGTGAAATCGTCAATGTGTGGGAGTGAGGGATGCAGTAGAGAAGGATTAGTGGATCGGAAATGTGATTGTCGTATCCCAAAAGAAAATCCTATCGTTTCCATAGAAACGTTACTCGATTTAGAAGGAAATGTCTTAGAACACTAAGTATATCATAGCGACGCAATTTCCGTGTGAATTCGTCATTGTGTGGGAGTGAGGGATGCAGAAAAGAAGGATTAGTGGATCGGAAATGAGAATGTCGTATCCCAAAAGAAAATCCTGTCGTTTCCATAGAAACGTTACTCGATTTAGAAGGAAATGTCATAGAACCCATAGTATTTCATTGCGACGCAATTGCTTTGTTAATTCGTCAATGTGTGGGAGTGAGGGATGCAGTAAAGAAGGATTAGTGGATCGGAAATGAGATTGTCGTATCCAAAAAGAAAATCCTGTCGTTTCCATAGAAACGTTACTCGATTTAGAAGGAAATGTCTTAGAACACATAGTATTTCATAGCGACGCAATTTCCGTGTGAATTCGTCAAAGTGAGGGAGTGAGGGATGCAGTAAAGAAAGATTAGTGGATCGAAAATGAGATTGTCGTATCCCAAAAGAAAATCCTGTCATTTCCATAGAAACGTTACTCGATTTAGAAGGAAATGTCTTAGAACACATAGAATTTCATAGCGACGCAATTTCCGTGTGAATTCGTCAATGAGTGGGAGTGAGGGATGCAGTAAAGAAGGATTAGTGGATCGGAGGTGAGATTGTCGTATCCCAAAAGAAAATTTTGTCGTTTCCATAGAAACGTTACTCGATTTAGAAGGAGAAGTCATAGAACCCATAGTCTTTCATAGCGACGCAATTTCCGTGTGAATTCGTCAATGTGTGGGAGTGAGGGATGCAGTAAAGAAGGATTAGTGGATCGGAAATGTGATTGTCGTATCCCAAAAGAAAATCCTGTCGTTTCCATAGAAACGTTACTCGATTTAGAAGGAAATGTCTTAGAACACATAGTATTTCATAGCGACGCAATTTCCGTGTGAATTCGTCAAAGTGTGGGAGTGAGGGATGCAGTAAAGAAGGATTAGTGGATCGAAAATGAGATTGTCGTATCCCAAAAGAAAATCCTGTCGTTTCCATAGAAACGTTACTCGATTTAGAAGGAAATGTCTTAGAACACATAGAATTTCATAGCGACGCAATTTCCGTGTGAATTCGTCAATGAGTGGGAGTGAGGGATGCAGTAAAGGAGGATTAGTGGATCGGAAATGAGATTGTCGTATCCCAAAAGAAAATTTTGTCGTTTCCATAGAAACGTTACTCGATTTAGAAGGAGAAGTCATAGAACCCATAGTATTTCATAGCGACGCAATTTCCGTGTGAATTCGTCAATGTGTGGGAGTGAGGGATGCAGTAAAGAAGGATTAGTGGATCGGAAATGTGATTGTCGTATCCCAAAAGAAAATCCTGTCGTTTCCATAGAAACGTTACTCGATTTAGAAGGAAATGTCTTAGAACACATAGTATTTCATAGCGACGCAATTTCCGTGTGAATTCGTCAATGTGTGGGAGTGAGGGATGCAGTAAAGAAGGATTAGTGGATCGGAAATGTGATTGTCGTATCCCAAAAGAAAATCCTGTCGTTTCCATTGAAACGTTACTCGATTTAGAAGGAAATGTCTTAGAACACATAGTATTTCATAGCGACGCAATTTCCGTGTGAATTCGTCAATGTGTGGGAGTGAGGGATGCAGTAAAGAAGGATTAGTGGATCGGAAATGTGATTGTCGTATCCCAAATGAAAATCCTGTCGTTTCCATAGAAACGTTACTCGATTTAGAAGGAAATGTCTTAGAACACATAGTATTTCATAGCGACGCAATTTCCGTGTGAATTCGTCAATGTGTGGGAGTGAGGGATGCAGTAAAGAAGGATTAGTGGATCGGAAATGTGATTGTCGTATCCCAAAAGAAAATCCTGTCGTTTCCATAGAAACGTTACTCGATTTAGAAGGAGAAGCCATAGAACCCATAGTATTTCATAGCGACGCAATTTCCGTGTGAATTCGTCAAGGTGTGGGAGTGAGGGATGCAGTAAAGAAGGATTAGTGGATAGGAAATGAGATTGTCGTATCCCAAAAGAAAATCCTGTCGTTTCCATAGAAACGTTACTCGATTAGAGAAGGAAATGTCTTAGAACACATAGTATTTCATAGCGACGCAATTTCCGTGTGAATTCGTCAATGTGTGGGAGTGAGCGATGCAGTAGAGAAGGATTATTGGATCGGAAATGTGACTGTCGTATCCCAAAAGAAAATCCTGTCGTTTCCATAGAAACGTTACTCGATTTAGAAGGAAATGTCTTAGAACACATAGTATTTCATAGCGACGCAATTTCCGTGTGAATTCGTCATTGTGTGGGAGTGAGGGATGCAGAAAAGAAGGATTAGTGGATCGGAAATGAGATTGTCGTATCCCAAAAGAAAATTTTGTCGTTTCCATAGAAACGTTACTCGATTTAGAAGGAGAAGTCATAGAACCCATAGTATTTCATAGCGACGCAATTTCCGTGTGAATTCGTCAATGTGTGGGAGTGAGGGATGCAGTAAAGAAGGATTAGTGGATCGGAAATGTGATTGTCGTATCCCAAAAGAAAATCCTGTCGTTTCCATAGAAACGTTACTCGATTTAGAAGGAAATGTCTTAGAACACATAGTATTTCATAGCGACGCAATTTCCGTGTGAATTCGTCAATGTGTGGGAGTGAGGGATGCAGTAAAGAAGGATTAGTGGATCGGAAATGTAATTGTCGTATCCCAAAAGAAAATCCTGTCGTTTCCTTAGAAACGTTACTCGATTTAGAAGGAAATGTCTTAGAACACATAGTATTTCATAGCGACGCAATTTCCGTGTGAATTCGTCAGAGTGAGGGAGTGAGGGATGCAGTAAAGAAGGATTAGTGGATCGAAAATGAGATTGTCGTATCCCAAAAGAAAATCCTGTCGTTTCCATAGAAACGTTACTCGATTTAGAAGGAAATGTCTTAGAACACATAGAATTTCATAGCGACGCAATTTCCGTGTGAATTCGTCAATGTGTGGGAATGAGGGATGCAGTAAAGAAGGATTAGTGGATCGGAAATGTGATTGTCGTATCCCAACAGAAAATCCTGTCGTTTCCATAGAAACGTTACACGATTTAGAAGGAAATGTCTTAGAACCCATAGTATTTCATAGCGACGCAATTTCCGTGTTAATTCGTCAATGTGTGGGAGTGAGGGATGCAGTAAAGAAGGATTAGTGGATCGGAAATGTGATTGTCGTATCCCAAAAGAAAATCCTGTCGTTTCCATAGAAATGTTACTCGATTTAGAAGGAGAAGTCATAGAACCCATAGTATTTCATAGCGACGCAATTTCCGTGTGAATTCGTCAATGAGTGGGAGTGAGGTATGCAGTAAAGAGGGATTAGTGGATCGGAAATGAGGTTGTCGTATCCCAAAAGAAAATCCTGTCGTTTCCATAGAAACGGTACTCGATTTAGAAGGAAATGTCTTAGAACACATAGTATTTCATAGCGACGCAATTTCCGCGTGAATTCCTCAAAGTGTGGGAGTGAGGGATGCAGTAAAGAAAGATTAGTGGATCGAAAATGAGATTGTCGTATCCCAAAAGAAAATCCTGTCGTTTCCATAGAAACGTTACTCGATTTAGAAGGAAATGTCTTAGAACACATAGAATTTCATAGCGACGCAATTTCCGTGTGAATTCGTCAATGAGTGGGAGTGAGGGATGCAGTAAAGAAGGATTAGTGGATCGGAAATGAGATTGTCGTATCCCAAAAGAAAAGTTTGTCGTTTCCCTAGAAACGTTACTCGATTTAGAAGGAGAAGTCATAGAACCCATAGTATTTCATAGCGACGCAATTTCCGTGTGAATTCGTCAATGTGTGGGAGTAAGGGATGCAGTAAAGAAGGATTAGTGGATCGGAAATGTGATTGTCGTATCCCAAAAGAAAATCCTGTCGTTTCCATAGAAACGTTACTCGATTTAGAAGGAAATGTCTTAGAACACATAGTATTTCATAGCGACGCAATTTCCGTGTGAATTCGTCAAAGTGTGGGAGTGAGGGATGCAGTAAAGAAGGTTTAGTGGATCGAAAATGAGATTGTCGTATCCCAAAATAAAATCCTGTCGTTTCCATAGAAACGTTACTCGATTTAGAAGGAAATGTCTTAGAACACATAGAATTTCATAGCGACGCAATTTCCGTGTGAATTCGTCAATGAGTGGGAGTGAGGGATGCAGTAAAGAAGGATTAGTGGATCGGAAATGAGATTGTCGTATCCCAAAAGAAAATTTTGTCGTTTCCATAGAAACGTTACTCGATTTAGAAGGAGAAGTCATAGAACCCATAGTATTTCATAGCGACGCAATTTCCGTGTGAATTCGTCAATGTGTGGGAGTGAGGGATGCAGTAAAGAAGGATTAGTGGATCGGAAATGTGATTGTCGTATCCCAAAAGAAAATCCTGTCGTTTCCATAGAAAGGTTACTCGATTTAGAAGGAAATGTCTTAGAACACATAGTATTCCATAGCGACGCAATTTCCGTGTGAATTCGTCAATGTGTGGGAGTGAGGGATGCAGTAAAGAAGGATTAGTGGATCGGAAATGTGATTGTAGTATCCCAAAAGAAAATCCTGTCGTTTCCATAGAAACGTTACTCGATTTAGAAGGAAATGTCTTAGAACACATAGTACTTCATAGCGACGCAATTTCCGTGTGAATTCGTCAATGTGTGGGAGTGAGGGATGCAGTAATGAAGGATTAGTGGATCGGAAATGTGATTGTCGTATCCCAAATGAAAATCCTGTCGTTTCCATAGAAACGTTACACGATTTAGAAGGAAATGTCTTAGAACACATAGTATTTCATAGCGACGCAATTTCCGTGTGAATTCGTCAATGTGTGGGAGTGAGGGATGCAGTAAAGAAGGATTAGTGGATCGGAAATGTGATTGTCGTATCCCAAAAGAAAATCCTGTCGTTTCCATAGAAACGTTACACGATTTAGAAGGAAATGTCTTAGAACCCATAGTATTTCATAGCGACGCAATTTCCGTGTTAATTCGTCAATGTGTGGGAGTGAGGGATGCAGTAAAGAAGGATTAGTGGATCGGAAATGTGATTGTCGTATCCCAAAAGAAAATCCTGTCGATTCCATAGAAGCGTTACTCGATTTAGAAGGAGAAGTCATAGAACACATAGTATTTCGTAGCAACGCAATTTCCGAGTGAATTCGTCAATGAGTGGGAGTGAGGGATGCAGTAAAGATGGATTAGTGGATCGGAAATGTGATTGTCGTATCCCAAAAGGAAATCCTGTCGCATCCATAGAAACGTTACTCGATTTAGAAGGAAATGTCTTAGAACACATAGTATTTCATAGCGACGCAATTTCCGTGTGAATTCGTCAATGTGTGGGAGTGAGGGATGCAGTAAAGAAGGATTAGTGGATCGGAAATGAGATTGTCGTATCCCAAAAGAAAATCCTGTCGTTTCCATAGAAACGTTACTCGATTTTGAAGGAGAAGTCATAGAACCCATAGTATTTCATAGCGACGCAATTTCCGTGTGAATTCGTCAAAGTGTGGGAGTGAGGGATGCAGTAAAGAAGGTTTAGTGGATCGAAAATGAGATTGTCGTATCCCAAAATAAAATCCTGTCGACTCCATAGAAACGTTACTCGATTTAGAAGGAAATGTCTTAGAACACATAGAATTTCATAGCGACGCAATTTCCGTGTGAATTCGTCAATGAGTGGGAGTGAGGGATGCAGTAAAGAAGGATTAGTGGATCGGAAATGAGATTGTCGTATCCCAAAAGAAAATTTTGTCGTTTCCATAGAAACGTTACTCGATTTAGAAGGAGAAGTCATAGAACCCATAGTATTTCATAGCGAGGCAATTTCCGTGTGAATTCGTCAATGTGTGGGAGTGAGGGATGCAGTAAAGAAGGATTAGTGGATCGGAAATGTGATTGTCGTATCCCAAAAGAAAATCCTGTCGTTTCCATAGAAAGGTTACTCGATTTAGAAGGAAATGTCTTAGAACACATAGTATTCCATAGCGACGCAATTTCCGTGTGAATTCGTCAATTTGTGGGAGTGAGGGATGCAGTAAAGAAGGATTAGTGGATCGGAAATGTGATTGTAGTATCCCAAAAGAAAATCCTGTCGTTTCCATAGAAACGTTACTCGATTTAGAAGGAAATGTCTTAGAACACATAGTACTTCATAGCGACGCAATTTCCGTGTGAATTCGTCAAATTGTGGGAGTGAGGGATGCAGTAATGAAGGATTAGTGGATCGGAAATGTGATTGTCGTATCCCAAATGAAAATCCTGTCGTTTCCATAGAAACGTTACACGATTTAGAAGGAAATGTCTTAGAACACATAGTATTTCATAGCGACGCAATTTCCGTGTGAATTCGTCAATGTGTGGGAGTGAGGGATGCAGTAAAGAAGGATTAGTGGATCGGAAATGTGATTGTCGTATCCCAAAAGAAAATCCTGTCGATTCCATAGAAGCGTTACTCGATTTAGCAGGAGAAGTCATAGAACACATAGTATTTCGTAGCAACGCAATTTCCGAGTGAATTCGTCAATGAGTGGGAGTGAGGGATGCAGTAAAGATGGATTAGTGGATCGGAAATGTGATTGTCGTATCCCAAAAGGAAATCCTGTCGCATCCATAGAAACGTTACTCGATTTAGAAGGAAATGTCTTAGAACACATAGTATTTCATAGCGACGCAATTTCCGTGTGAATTCGTCAATGTGTGGGAGTGAGGGATGCAGTAAAGAAGGATTAGTGGATCGGAAATGAGATTGTCGTATCCCAAAAGAAAATCCTGTCGTTTCCATAGAAACGTTACTCGATTTTGAAAGAGAAGTCATAGAACCCATAGTATTACATAGCGACGCAATTTCCGTGTGAATTCGTCAATGAGTGGGAGTGAGGTATGCAGTAATGAGGGATTAGTGGATCGGAAATGAAATTGTCGTATCCCAGAAGAAAATCCTGTCGTTTCCATAGAATCGTTACTCAATTTAGAAGGAAATGTCTTAGAACACATAGTATTTCATAGCGACGCAATTTCCGTGTGAATTCCTCATTGAGTGGGAGTGAGGGATGCAGTAAAGAAGGATTAGTGGATCGGAAATGAGATTGTCGTATCCCAAAAGAAAATCCTGTCGTTTCCATAGAAACGTTACTCGATTTAAAAGGAAATGTCTTAAAACACATAGTATTTCATAGCGACGCAATTTCCGTGTGAATTCGTCAATGTGTGGGAGTGAGGGATGCAGTAAAGAAGGATTAGTGGATCGGAAATGAGATTGTCGTATCCCAAAAGAAAATCCTGTCGTTTCCATAGAAACGTTACTCGATTTAGAAGGAAATGTCTTAGCACACATAGTATTTCATATCGACGCAATTTCCGTGTGAATTCGTCAATGTGTGGGAGTGAGGGATGCAGTAACGGAGGATTAGTGGATCGGTAATGTGATTGTCGTATCCGAAACGAAAATCCTGTCGTTTCCATAGAAACGTTACTCGATTTATAAGGAAATGTCTTAGAACACATAGTATTTCATAGCGACGCAATTTCCGTGTGAATTCGTCAAAGTGTGGGAGTCAGGGATGCAGTAAAGAGGGATTAGTGGATCGAAAATGAGATTGTCGTATCCCAAAAGAAAATCTTGTCGTTTCCATAGAAACGTTACTCGATTTAGAAGGAAATGTCTTAGAACACATAGAATTTCATAGCGACGCAATTTCCGTGTGAATTCGTCAATGAGTGGGAGTGAGGGATGCAGTAAAGAAGGATTAGTGGATCGGAAATGAGATTGTCGTATCCCAAAAGAAAATTTTGTAGTTTCCATAGAAACGTTACTCGATTTAGAAGGAGAAGTCATAGAACCCATAGTATTTCATAGCGACGCAATTTCCGTGTGAATTCGTCAATGTGTGAGAGTGAGGGATGCAGTAAAGAAGGATTAGTGGATCGGAAATGTGATTGTCGTATCCCAAAAGAAAATCCTGTCGTTTCCATAGAAACGTTACTCGATTTAGAAGGAAATGTCTTAGAACACATAGTATTTCATAGCGACGCAATTTCCGTGTGAGTTCGTCAAAGTGTTGGAGTGAGGGATGCAGTAAAGAAGGATTAGTGGATCGAAAATGAGATTGTCGTATCCCAAAAGAAAATCCTGTCGTTTCCATAGAAACGTTACTCGATTTAGAAGGAAATGTCTTAGAACACATAGAATTTCATAGCGACGCAATTTCCGTGTGAATTCGTCAATGAGTGGGAGTGAGATATGCAGTAAAGAAGGATTAGTGGATCGGAAATGAGATTGTCGTATCCCAAAAGAAAATTTTGTCGTTTCCATAGAAACGTTACTCGATTTAGAAGGAGAAGTCATAGAACCCATAGTATTTCATAGCGACGCAATTTCCGTGTGAATTCGTCAATGTGTGGGAGTGAGGGATGCAGTAAAGAAGGATTAGTGGATCGGAAATGTGATTGTCGTATCCCAAAAGAAAATCCTGCCGTTTCCATAGAAACGTTACTCGATTTAGAAGGAAATGTCTTAGAACACATAGTATTTCATAGCGACGCAATTTCCGTGTGAATTCGTCAATGTGTGGGTGTGAGGGATGCAGTAAAGAAAGATTAGTGGATCGGAAATGTGATTGTCGTATCCCAAAAGAAAATCCTGTCGTTTCCATAGAAACGTTACTCGATTTAGAAGGAAATGTCTTAGAACACATAGTATTTCATAGCGACGCAATTTCCGTGTGAATTCGTCAATGAGTGGGAGTGAGGGATGCAGTAATGAAGGATTAGTGGATCGGAAATGTGATTGTCGTATCCCAAATGAAAATCCTGTCGTTTCCATAGAAACGTTACTCGATTTAGAAGTAAATGTCTTAGAACACATAGTACTTCATAGCGACGCAATTTCCGTGTGAATTCGTCAATGTGTGGGAGTGAGGGATGCAGTAAAGGAGGATTAGTGGATCGGAAATGTGATTGTCGTATCCCAAAAGAAAATCCTGTCGTTTCCATAGAAACGTTACACGATTTAGAAGGAAATGTCTTAGAACCCATAGTATTTCATAGCGACGCAATTTCCGTGTTAATTCGTCAATGTGTGGGAGTGAGGGATGCAGTAAAGAAGGATTAGTGGATCGGAAATGTGATTGTCGTATCCCAAAAGAAAATCCTGTCGATTCCATAGAAGCGTTACTCGATTTAGAAGGAGAAGTCATAGAACACATAGTATTTCGTAGCAACGCAATTTCCGAGTGAATTCGTCAATGAGTGGGAGTGAGGGATGCAGTAAAGATGGATTAGTGGATCGGAAATGTGATTGTCGTATCCCAAAAGGAAATCCTGTCGCATCCATAGAAACGTTACTCGATTTAGAAGGAAATGTCTTAGAACACATAGTATTTCATAGCGACGCAATTTCCGTGTGAATTCGTCAATGTGTTGGAGTGAGGGATGCAGTAAAGAAGGATTAGTGGATCGGAAATGAGATTGTCGTATCCCAAAAGAAAATCCTGTCGTTTCCATAGAAACGTTACTCGATTTAGAAGGAGAAGTCATAGAACCCATAGTATTTCATAGCGACGCAATTTCCGTGTGAATTCGTCAATGAGTGGGAGTGAGGTATGCAGTAAAGAGGGATTAGTGGATCGGAAATGAGGTTGTCGTATCCCAAAAGAAAATCCTGTCGTTTCCATAGAAACGTTACTCGATTTAGAAGGAAATGTCTTAGAACACATAGTATTTCATAGCGACGCAATTTCCGTGTGAATTCCTCATTGAGTGGGAGTGAGGGATGCAGTAAAGAAGGATTAGTGGATAGGAAATGAGATTGTCGTATCCCAAAAGAAAATCCTGTCGTTTCAATAGAAACGTTACTCGATTTAAAAGGAAATGTCTTAAAACACACAGTATTTCATAGCGACGCAATTTCCGTGTGAATTCGTCAATGTGTGGGAGTGAGGGATGCAGTAAAGAAGGATTAGTGGATCGGAAATGAGATTGTCGTATCCCAAAAGAAAATCCTGTCGTTTCCATAGAAACGTTACTCGATTTAGAAGGAAATGTCTTAGCACACATAGTATTTCATAGCGACGCAATTTCCGTGTGAATTCGTTAATGTGTGGGAGTGAGGTATGCAGTAACGAAGGATTAGTGGATCGGTAATGTGATTGTCGTATCCGAAAAGGAAGTCCTGTCGTTTCCATAGAAACGTTACTCGATTTAGAAGGAAATGTCTTAGAACACATAGTATTTCATAGCGACGCAATTTCCGTGTGAATTCGTCAATGAGTGGGTGTGAGGGATGCAGTAAAGAAGGATTAGTGGATCGGAAATGAGATTGTCGTATCCCAAAAGAAAATCCTGTCGTTTCCATAGAAATGTTCCTCGATTTAGAAGGAGAAGCCATAGAACCCATAGTATTTCATAGCGACGCAATTTCCGTGTGAATTCGTCAAGGTGTGGGAGTGAGGGATGCAGTAAAGAAGGATTAGTGGATCGGAAATGAGATTGTCGTATGTTGTTGTGGTCTTCAGTCCTGAGACTGGTTTGATGCAGCTCTCCATGCTACTCTATCCTGTGCAAGCTTGATTGTCGTATCCCAAAAGAAAATCCGGTCGTTTCCATAGAAACGTTACTCGATTTAGAAGGAAATGTCTTAGAACACATAGTATTTCATAGCGACGCAATTTCCGTGTGAATTCGTCAATGAGTGGGTGTGAGGGATGCAGTAAAGAAGGATTAGTGGATCGGAAATGAGATTGTCGTATCCCAAAAGAAAATCCTGTCGTTTCCATAGAAACGTTACTCGATTTAGAATGAAATGTCATAGAACCCATAGTATTTCATTGCGACGCAATTGCTGTGTTTATTCGTCAATGTGTGGGAGTGCGGGATGCAGTAAAGAAGGATTAGTGGATCGCAAATGAGATTGTCGTATCCCAAAAGAAAATCCTGTCGTTTCCTTAGAAACGTTACTCGATTTAGAAGGAAATGTCTTAGAACACAAAGAATTTCATAGCGACGCAATTTCCGTGTGAATTCGTCAAAGTGTGGGAGTGAGGGTTGCAGTAAAGAAGGATTAGTGGATCGAAAATGAGATTGTCGTATCCTAAAAGAAAATCCTGTCGTTTCCATAGAAAGGTTACTCGATTTAGAAGGAAATGTCTTAGAACACATAAAATTTCATAGCGACGCAATTTCCGTGTGAATTCGTCAATGAGTGGGAGTGAGGGATCCAGTAAAGAAGGATTAGTGGATCGGAAAAGAGATTGTCGTATCCCAAAAGAAAATTTTGTCGTTTCCATTGAAACTTTACTCGATTTAGAAGGAGAAGTCATAGAACCCATAGTATTTCATAGCGACGCAATTTCCGTGTGAATTCGTCAATGTGTGGGAGTGAGGGATGCAGTAAAGAAGGATTAGTGGATCGGAAATGTGATTGTCGTATCCCAAAAGAAAATCCTGTCGTTTCCATAGAAACGTTACTCGATTTAGAAGGAAATGTCTTACAACACATAGTATTTCATAGCGACGCAATTTCCGTGTGAATTCGTCAATGTGTGGGAGTGAGGGATGCAGTAAAGAAGGATTAGTGGATCGGAAATGTGATTGTCGTATCCCAAATGAAAATCCTGTCGTTTCCATAGAAACGATACTCGATTTAGAAGGAAATGTCTTAGAACACATAGTATTTCATAGCGACGCAATTTCCGAGTGAATTCTTCAATGTGTGGGAGTGAGGGATGCAGTAAAGAAGGATTAGTGGATCGGAAATGTGATTGTCGTATCCCAAAAGAAAATCCTGTCGTTTCCATAGAAACGTTACACGATTTAGAAGGAAATGTCTTAGAACCCATAGTAATTCATAGCGACGCAACTTCCGTGTTAATTCGTCAATGTGTGGGAGTGAGGGATGCAGTAAAGAAGGATTAGTGGATCGGAAATGTGATTGTCGTATCCCAAAAGAAAATCCTGTCGTTTCCATAGAAGCGTTACTCGATTTAGAAGGAAATGTCATAGAACACATAGTATTTCATAGCGACGCAATTTCCGAGTGAATTCGTCAATGAGTGGGAGTGAGGGATGCAGTAAAGAAGGATTAGTGGATCGGAAATGTGATTGTCGTATCCCAAAAGGAAATCCTGTCGCTTCCATAGAAACGTTACTCGATTTAGAAGGAAATGTCTTAGAACACATAGTATTTCATAGCGACGCAATTTCCGTGTGAATTCGTCAATGTGTGGGAGTGAGGGATGCAGTAAAGAAGGATTAGTGGATCGGAAATGAGATTGTCGTGTCCCAAAAGAAAATCCTGTCGTTTCCATAGAAACGTTACTCGATTTAGAAGGAGAAGTCATAGAACCCATAGTATTTCATAGCGACGCAATTTCCGTGTGTATTCGTCAATGAGAGGGAGTGAGGGATGCAGTAAAGAAGGATTAGTGGATCGGAAATGAGATTGTCGTATCCCAAAAGAAAATCCTGTCGTTTCCATAGAAACGTTACTCGATTTAGAAGGAAATGCCTTAGAACACATAGTATTTCATAGCGACGCAATTTTCGTGTGAATTCGTCAATGAGTGGGAGTGAGGGATGCAGTGAAGAAGGACTAGTGGATCGGAAATGCGATTGTCGTATCCCAAAAGAAAATCCTGTCGTTTCCACAGAAACGTTACTCGATTTAGAAGGAAATGTCTTAGAACACATAGTATTTCATAGCGACGCAATTTCCGTGTGAATTCGTCAATGAGTGGGTGTGAGGGATGCAGTAAAGAAGGATTAGTGGATCGGAAATGAGATTGTCGTATCCCAAAAGAAAATCCTGTCGTTTCCATAGAAATGTTACTCGATTTAGAAGGAGAAGCCATAGAACCCATAGTATTTCATAGCGACGCAATTTCCGTGTGAATTCGTCAAGGTGTGGGAGTGAGGGATGCAGTAAAGAAGGATTAGTGGATCGGAAATGAGATTGTCGTATCCCAAAAGAAAATCCGGTCGTTTCCATAGAAACGTTACTCGATTTAGAAGGAATTGCCTTAGAACACATAGTATTTCATAGCGACGCAATTTCCGTGTGAATTCGTCAATGTGTGGGAGTGAGGGATGCAGTAGTGAAGGATTAGTGGATCGGAAATGTGATTGTCGTATCCCAAAAGAAAATCCTGTCGTTTCAATAGAAACGTTAGTCGATTTAGAAGTAAATGTCTTAGAACACATAGTATTTCATAGCGACGCAATTTCCGTGTGAAATCGTCAATGTGTGGAAGTGATTGATGCAGAAAAGGAGGATTAGTGGATCGGAAATGAGATTGTCGTATCCCAAAAGAAAATCCTGTCGTTTCCATAGAAACGTTACTCGATTTAGAAGGAAATGTCATAGAACCCATAGTATTTCATAGCGACGCAATTGCTGTGTTTATTCGTCAATGTGTGGGAGTGCGGGATGCTGTAAAGAAGGATTAGTGGATCGCAAATGAGATTGTCGTATCCCAAAAGAAAATCCTGTCGTTTCCTTAGAAACGTTACTCGATTTAGAAGGAAAAGTCTTAGAACACAAAGTATTTCATAGCGACGCAATTTCCGTGTGAATTCGTCAAAGTGTGGGAGTGAGGGATGCAGTAAAGAAGGATTAGTGGATCGAAAATGAAATTGTCGTATCCCAAAAGAAAATCCTGTCGTTTCCATAGAAAGGTTACTCGATTTAGAAGGAAATGTCTTAGAACACATAAAATTTCATAGCGACGCAATTTCCGTGTGAATTCGTCAATGAGTGGGAGTGAGGGATCCAGTAAAGAAGGATTAGTGGATCGGAAAAGAGGTTGTCGTGTCCCAAAAGAAAATCCTGTCGTTTCCATAGAAACGTTACTCGATTTAGAAGGAGAAGTCATAGAACCCATAGTATTTCATAGCGACGCAATTTCCGTGTGTATTCGTCAATGAGAGGGAGTGAGGGATGCAGTAATGAAGGATTAGTGGATCGGAAATGAGATTGTCGTATCCCAAAAGAAAATCCTGTCGTTTCCATAGAAACGTTACTCGATTTAGAAGGAAATGCCTTAGAACACATAGTATTTCATAGCGACGCAATTTCCGTGTGAATTCGTCAATTTGTGGGAGTGAGGGATGCAGTGAAGAAGGACTAGTGGATCGGAAATGCGATTGTCGTATCCCAAAAGAAAATCCTGTCGTTTCCACAGAAACGTTACTCGATTTAGAAGGAAATGTCTTAGAACACATAGTATTTCATAGCGACGCAATTTCCGTGTGAATTCGTCAATGAGTGGGTGTGAGGGATGCAGTAGTGAAGGATTAGTGGATCGGAAATTTGATTGTCGTATCCCAAAAGAAAATCCTGTCGTCTCCATAGAAACGTTAGTCGATTTAGAAGTAAATGCCTTAGAACACATATTATTTCATAGCGACGCAATTTCCGTGTGAAATCGTCAATGTGTGGGAGTGATTGATGCAGAAATGGAGGATTAGTGGATCGGAAATGAGATTGTCGTATCCCAAAAGAAAATCCTGTCGTTTCCATAGAAACGTTACTCGATTTAGAAGGAAATGTCATAGAACCCATAGTATTTCATTGCGACGCAATGGCTGTGTTTATTCGTCAATGTGTGGGAGTGCGGGATGCTGTAAAGAAGGATTAGTGGATCGCAAATGAGATTGTCGTATCCCAAAAGAAAATCCTGTCGTTTCCTTAGAAACAATACTCGATTTAGAAGGAAATGTTTTAGAACACAAAGTATTTCATAGCGACGCAATTTCCGTGTGAATTCGTCAAAGTGTGGGAGTGAGGGATGCAGTAAAGAAGGATTAGTGGATCGAAAATGAAATTGTCGTATCCCAAAAGAAAATCCTGTCGTTTCCATAGAAAGGTTACTCGATTTAGAAGGAAATGTCTTAGAACACATAAAATTTCATAGCGACGCAATTTCCGTGTGAATTCGTCAATGAGTGGGAGTGAGGGATCCAGTAAAGTAGGATTAGTGGATCGGAAAAGAGATTGTCGTATCCCAAAAGAAAATTTTGTCGTTTCCATTAAAACGTTACTCGATTTAGAAGGAGAAGTCATAGAACCCATAGTATTTCATAGCGACGCAATTTCCGTGTGAATTCGTCAATGTGTGGGAATGAGGGATGCAGTAAAGAAGGATTAGTGGATCGGAAATGTGATTGTCGTATCCCAAAAGCAAATCCTGTCGTTTCCATAGAAACGTTACTCGATTTAGAAGGAAATGTCTTAGAACACATAGTATTTCATAGCGACGCAATTTCCGTGTGAATTCGTCAATGTGTGGGAGTGAGGGATGCAGTAAAGAAGGATTAGTGGATCGGAAATGTGATTGTCGTATCCCAAAAGGAAATCCTGTCGCTTCCATAGAAACGTTACTCGATTTAGAAGGAAATGTCTTAGAACACATAGTATTTCATAGCGACGCAATTTCCGTGTGAATTCGTCAATGTGTGGGAGTGAGGGATGCAGTAAAGAAGGATTAGTGGATCGGAAATGAGATTGTCGTGTCCCAAAAGAAAATCCTGTCGTTTCCATAGAAACGTTACTCGATTTAGAAGGAGAAGTCATAGAACCCATAGTATTTCATAGCGACGCAATTTCCGTGTGTATTCGTCAATGAGAGGGAGTGAGGGATGCAGTAAAGAAGGATTAGTGGATCGGAAATGAGATTGTCGTATCCCAAAAGAAAATCCTGTCGTTTCCATAGAAACGTTACTCGATTTAGAAGGAAATGCCTTAGAACACATAGTATTTCATAGCGACGCAATTTCCGTGTGAATTCGTCAATGTGTGGGAGTGAGGGATGCAGTGACGAAGGACTAGTGGATCGGAAATGCGATTGTCGTATCCCAAAAGAAAATCCTGTCGTTTCCACAGAAACGTTACTCGATTTAGAAGGAAATGTCTTAGAACACATAGTATTTCATAGCGACGCAATTTCCGTGTGAATTCGTCAATGAGTGGGTGTGAGGGATGCAGTAAAGAAGGATTAGTGGATCGGAAATGAGATTGTCGTATCCCAAAAGAAAATCCTGTCGTTTCCATAGAAATGTTACTCGATTTAGAAGGAGAAGCCATAGAACCCATAGAATTTCATAGCGACGCAATTTCCGTGTGAATTCGTCAAGGTGTGGGAGCGAGGGATGCAGTAAAGAAGGATTAGTGGATCGGAAATGAGATTGTCGTATCCCAAAAGAAAATCCTGTCGTTTCCATAGAAACGTTACTCGATTTAGAAGGAAATGTCTTAGAACACATAGTATTTCATAGCGACGCAATTTCCGTGTGAATTCGTCAATGTGTGGGAGTGAGGGATGCAGTAGTGAAGGATTAGTGGATCGGAAATGTGATTGTCGTATCCCAAAAGAAAATCCTGTCGTTTCCATAGAAACGTTAGTCGATTTAGAAGGAAATGTCTTAGAACACATAGTATTTCATAGCGACGCAATTTCCGTGTGAAATCGTCAATGTGTGGGAGTGATTGATGCAGAAAAGGAGGATTAGTGGATCGGAAATGAGATTGTTGTATCCCAAAAGAAAATCCTGTCGTTTCCATAGAAACGTTACTCGATTTAGAAGGAAATGTCATAGAAACCATAGTATTTCATTGCGACGCAATTGCTGTGTTTATTCGTCAATGTGTGGGAGTGGGGGATGCAGTAAAGAAGGATTAGTGGATCGCAAATGAGATTGTCGTATCCCAAAAGAAAATCCTGTCGTTTTCTTAGAAACGTTACTCGATTTAGAAGGAAATGTCTTAGAACACATAGTATTTCATAGCGACGCAATTTCCGTGTGAATTCGTCAAAGTGTGGGAGTGAGGGATGCAGTAAAGAAGGATTAGTGGATCGAAAATGAGATTGTCGTATCCCAAAAGAAAATCCTGTCGTTTCCATAGAAAGGTTACTCGATTTAGAAGGAAATGTCTTAGAACACATAAAATTTCATAGCGACGCAATTTCCGTATGAATTCGTCAATGAGTGGGAGTGAGGGATGCAGTAAAGAAGGATTAGTGGATCGGAAAAGAGATTGTCGTATCATAAAAGAAAATTTTGTCGTTTCCATTGAAACGTTACTCGATTTAGAAGGAGAAGTCATAGAACCCATAGTATTTCATAGCGACGCAATTTCCGTGTGAATTCGTCAATGTGTGGGAGTGAGGGATGCAGTAAAGAAGGATTAGTGGATCGGAAATGTGATTGTCGTATCCCAAAAGAAAATCCTGTCGTTTCCATAGAAACGTTACTCGATTTAGAAGGAAATGTCTTAGAACACATAGTATTTCATAGCGACGCAATTTCCGTGTGAATTCGTCAATGTGTGGGAGTGCGGGATGCAGTAAAGAAGGATTAGTGGATCGGAAATGTGATTGTCGTATCCCAAATGAAAATCCTGTCGTTTCCATAGAAACGTTACTCGATTTAGAAGGAAATGTCTTAGAACACATAGTATTTCATAGCGACGCAATTTCCGTGTGAATTCGTCATTGAGTGGGAGTGAGGGATGTAGTAAAGAAGGATTAGTGGATCGCTAATGAGATTGTCGTATCCCAAAAGAAAATCCTGTCGATTCCATAGAAACGTTACTCGATTTGAAAGGAAATGTCTTAGAACACATAGTATTTCATAGCGACGCAATTTCCGTGTGAATTCGTCAATGTGTGGGAGTGAGGGATGCAGTAAAGAAGGATTAGTGGATCGGAAATGTGATTGTCGTATCCCAAAAGAAAATCCTGTCGTTTCCATAGAAACGTTACTCGATTTAGAAGGAAATGTCTTAGCACACATAGTATTTCATAGCGACGCAATTTCCGTGTGAATTCGTCAATGTGTGGGAGTGAGGGATGCAGTAACGAAGGATTAGTGGATCGGAAATGTGATTGTCGTATCCCAAAAGAAAATCCTGTCGCTTCCATAGAAACGTTACTCGATTTAGAAGGAAATGTCTTAGAACACATAGTATTTCATAGCGACGCAATTTCCGTGTGAATTCGTCAATGTGTGGGAGTGAGGGATACAGTAAAGATAGATTAATGGATCGGAAATGAGATTGTCGTATCCCAAAAGAAATTCCTGTCGTTTCCATAGGAACGTTACTCGATTCAGAAGGAGGAGCCATAGAACGCATAGTATTTCATAGCGACGCAATTTCTGTGTGAATTCGTCAAGGTGTGGGAGTGAGGGATGCAGTAAAGAAGGATTAGTGGATCGGAAATGAGATTGTCGTATCCCAAAAGATAGTCCTGTCGTTTCCATAGAAACGTTACTCGATTTAGAAGGAAATGCTTAGAACACATAGTATATCATAGCGACGCAATTTCCGTGTGAATTCGTCAATGTGTGGGAGTGAGGGATGCAGTAGAGAAGGATTAGTGGATCGGAAATGAGATTGTCGTATCCCAAAACAAAATCCTGTCGTTTCCATAGAAACGTTAGTCGATTTAGAAGGAAATGTCTTAGAACACATAGTATTTCATAGCGACGCAATCTCCGTGTGAATTCGTCAATGAGTGGGTGTGAGGGATGCAGTAAAGAAGGATTAGTGGATGGGAAATGAGATTGTCGTATCCCAAAAGAAAATCCTGTCGTTTCCATAGAAACGTTACCCGATTTAGAAGGAAATGTCTTAGAACACATAGAATTTCATAGCGACGCAATTTCCGTGTGAATTCGTCAATGAGTGGGAGTGAGGGATGCTGTAAAGAAGGATTAGTGGATCGGAAAAGAGATTGTCGTATACCAAAGAAAATTTTGTCGTTTCCATAGAAACGTTACTCGATTTAGAAGGAGAAGTCATAGAGCCCATAGTATTTCATAGCGACGCAATTTCCGTGTGAATTCGTCAATGTGTGGGAGTGAGGGATGCAGTAAAGAAGGATTAGTGGATCGGAAAAGTGATTGTCGTATCCCAAAAGAAAATCCTGTCGTTTCCATAGAAACGTTACACGATTTAGAAGGAAATGTCTTAGAACCCATAGTATTTCATAGCGACGCAATTTCCGTGTTAATTCGTCAATGTGTGGGAGTGAGGGATGCAGTAAAGAAGGATTAGTGGATCGGAAAAGTGATTGTCGTATCCCAAAAGAAAATCCTGTCGTTTCCATAGAAGCGTTACTCGATTTAGAAGGAAATGTCATAGAACACATAGTATTTCATAGCGACGCAATTTCCGAGTGAATTCGCCAATGAGTGGGAGTGAGGGATGCAGTAAAGAAGGATTAGTGGATCGGAAATGAGATTGTCGTATCCCAAAAGAAAATCCTGTCGTTTCCATAGAAATGTTACTCGATTTAGAAGGAGAAGCCATAGAACCCATAGTATTTCATAGCGACGCAATTTCCGTGTGAATTCGTCAAGGTGTGGGAGTGAGGGATGCAGTAAAGAAGGATTAGTGGATCGGAAATGAGATTGTCGTATCCCAAAAGAAAATCCTGTCGTTTCCATTGAAACGTTACTCGATTTAGAAGGAAATGTCTTAGAACACATAGTATTTCATAGCGACGCAATTTACGTGTGAATTCGTTAATGTGTGGGAGTGAGGGATGCAGTAGAGAACGATTAGTGGATCGGAAATGTGATTGTCGTATCCCAAAAGAAAATCCTGTCGTTTCCATAGAAACGTGAGTCGATTTAGAAGGAAATGTCTTAGAACACATAGTATTTCATAGCGACGCAATTTCCGTGTGAAATCGTCAATGTGTGGGAGTGAGGGATGCAGAAAAGGAGGAATAGTGGATCGGAAATGAGATTGTCGTATCCCAAAAGAAAATCCTGTCGTTTCCATAGAAACGTTACTCGATTTAGAAGGAAATGTCATAGAACCCATAGTATTTCATTGCGACGCAATTGCTGTGTTTATTCGTCAATGTGTGGGAGTGCGGGATGCAGTAAAGAAGGATTAGTGGATCGCAAATGAGATTGTCGTATCCCAAAAGAAAATCCTGTCGTTTCCTTGGAAACGTTACTCGATTTAGAAGGAAATGTCTTAGAACACATAGTATTTCATAGCGACGCAATTTCCGTGTGAATTCGTCAAAGTGTGGGAGTGAGGGATGCAGTAAAGAAGGATTAGTGGATCGAAAATGAGATTGTCGTATCCCAAAAGAAAATCCTGTCGTTTCCATGGAAACGTTACTCGATTTAGAAGGAAATGTCTTAGAACACATAAAATTTCATAGCGACGCAATTTCCGTGTGAATTCGTCAATGAGTGGGAGTGAGGGATGCTGTAAAGAAGGATTAGTGGATCGGAAAAGAGATTGTCGTATCCCAAAAGAAAATTTTGTCGTTTCCATTGAAACGTTACTCGATTTAGAAGGAGAAGTCATAGAACCCATAGTATTTCATAGCGACGCAATTTCCGTGTGAATTCGTCAATGTGTGGGAGTGAGGGATGCAGTAAAGAAGGATTAGTGGATCGGAAATGTGATTGTCGTATCCCAAAAGAAAATCCTGTCG
This sequence comes from Schistocerca cancellata, assembly GCF_023864275.1. Taxonomy (NCBI): domain Eukaryota; kingdom Metazoa; phylum Arthropoda; class Insecta; order Orthoptera; family Acrididae; genus Schistocerca; species Schistocerca cancellata. The sequence goes on from NC_064631.1 coordinate 732,552,118, forward strand.
TTTCCATAGAAACGTTACTCGATTTAGAAGGAAATGTCTTAGAACACATAGTATTTCATAGCGACGCAATTTCCGTGTGAATTCGTCAATGTGTGGGAGTGAGGGATGCAGTAAAGAAGGATTAGTGGATCGGAAATGTGATTGTCGTATCCCAAATGAAAATCCTGTCGTTTCCATAGAAACGTTACTCGATTTAGAAGGAAATGTCATAGAACACATAGTATTTCATAGCGACGCAATTTCCGTGTGAATTCGTCATTGAGTGGGAGTGAGGGATGTAGTAAAGAAGGATTAGTGGATCGGAAATGAGATTGTCGTATCCCAAAAGAAAATCCTGTCGTTTCCATAGAAACGTTACTCGATTTGAAATGAAATGTCTTAGAACATATAGTATTTCATAGCGACGCAATTTCCGTGTGAATTCGTCAATGTGTGGGAGTGAGGGATGCAGTAAAGAAGGATTAATGGATCGGAAATGTGATTGTCGTATCCCAAAAGAAAATCCTGTCGTTTCCATAGAAGCGTTACTCGATTTAGAAGGAGAAGTCATAGATCACATAGTATTTCATAGCGACGCAATTTCCGAGTGAATTCGTCAATGAGTGGGAGTGAGGGATGCAGTAAAGAAGGATTAGTGGATCGGAAATGAGATTGTCGTATCCCAGAAGAAAATCCTGTCGTTTCCATAGAAACGTTAGTCGATTTAGAAGGAAATGTCTTAGAACACATAGTATTTCATAGCGACGCAATTTCCGTGTGAATTCGTCAGTGTGTGGGAGTGAGGGATGCAGTAACGAAGGATTAGTGGATCGGAAATGTGATTGTCGTATCCCAAAAGAAAATCCCGTCGCTTCCATAGAAACGTTATTCGTTTAGAAGGAAATGTCTTAGAACACATAGTATTTCATAGCGACGCAATTTCCGTGTGAATTCGTCAATGTGTGGGAGTGAGGGATGCAGTGATGAAGGATTAGTGGATCGGAAATGAGATTGTCGTATCCCAAAAGAAAATCCTGTCGTTTCCATAGAAACGTTACTCGATTTAGAAGGAAATGTCTTAGCACACATAGTATTTCAGAGCGACGCAATTTCCGTGTGAATTCGTCAGTGTGTGGTAGTGAGGGATGCAGTAACGAAGGATTAGTGGATCGGAAATGTGATTGTCGTATCCCAAAAGAAAATCCTGTCGCTTCCATAGAAACGTTACTCGATTTAGAAGGAAATGTCTTAGAACACATAGTATTTCATAGCGACGCAATTTCCGTGTGAATTCGTCAATGTGTGGGAGTGAGGGATGCAGTAAAGATAGATTAATGGATCGGAAATGAGATTGTCGTATCCCAAAAGAAAATCCTGTCGTTTCCATAGAAACGTTACTCGATTTAGAAGGAGAAGCCATAGAACGCATAGTATTTCATAACGACGCAATTTCCGTGTGAATTCGTCAATTTGTGGGAGTGAGGGATGCAGTAAAGAAGGATTAGTGGATCGGAAATGAGATTGTCGTATCCCAAAAGATAATCCTGTCGTTTCCATAGAAACGTTACTCGATTTAGAAGGAAATGTCTTAGAACACATAGTATTTCATAGCGACGCAATTTCCGTGTGAATTCGTCAATGTGTGGGAGTGAGGGATGCAGTAGAGAAGGATTAGTGGATCGGAAATGAGATTGTCGTATCCCAAAAGAAAATCCTGTCGTTTCCATAGAAACGTTAGTCGATTTAGAAGGAAATGTCTTAGAACACATAGTATTTCATAGCGACGCAATTTCCGTGTGAATTCGTCAGTGTGTGGGAGTGAGGGATGCAGTAACGAAGGATTAGTGGATCGGAAATGTGATTGTCGTATCCCAAAAGAAAATCCCGTCGCTTCCATAGAAACGTTATTCGTTTAGAAGGAAATGTCTTAGAACACATAGTATTTCATAGCGACGCAATTTCCGTGTGAATTCGTCAATGTGTGGGAGTGAGGGATGCAGTGATGAAGGATTAGTGGATCGGAAATGAGATTGTCGTATCCCAAAAGAAAATCCTGTCGTTTCCATAGAAACGTTACTCGATTTAGAAGGAGAAGCCATAGAACGCATAGTATTTCATAGCGACGCAATTTCCGTGTGAATTCGTCAATTTGTGGGAGTGAGGGATGCAGTAAAGAAGGATTAGTGGATCGGAAATGAGATTGTCGTATCCCAAAAGAAAATCCTGTCGTTTCCATAGAAACGTTAGTCGATTTTGAAGGAAATGTCTTAGAACACATAGTATTTCATAGCGACGCAATTTCCGTGTGAAATCGTCAATGTGTGGGAGTGAGGGTTGCAGAGAAGGAGGATTAGTGGATCGGAAATGAGATTGTCGTATCCCAAAAGAAAATCCTGTCGTCTCTATAGAAACGTTACTCGATTTAGAAGGAAATGTCATAGAACCCATAGTATTTCATTGCGACGCAATTGCTGTGTTAATTCGTCAATATGTGGGAGTGCGGGATGCAGTAAAGAAGGATTAGTGGATCGCAACAGAGATTGTCGTATCCCAAAAGAAAATCCTGTCGTTTCCTTAGAAACGTTACTCGATTTAGAAGGAAATGTCTTAGAACACATAGTATTTCATAGCGACGCAATTTCCGTGTGAATTCGTCAAAGTGTGGGAGTGAGGGATGCAGTAAAGAAGGAATAGTGGATCGAAAATGAGATTGTCGTATCCCAAAGGAAAATCCTGTCGTTTCCATAGAAATGGTACTCGATTTAGAAGGAAATGTCTTAGAACACATAGAATTTCATAGCGACGCAATTTCCGTGTGAATTCGTCAATGTGTGGGAGTGAGGGATGCAGTAAAGAAGGATTAGTGGATCGGAAAAGAGATTGTCGTATCCCAAAAGATAATTTTGTCGTTTCCATAGAAACGTTACTCGATTTAGAAGGAGAAGTCATAGAACCCATAGTATTTCATAGCGACGCAATTTCCGTGTGAATTCGTCAATGAGTGGGAGTGAGGGATGCAGTAAAGAAGGATAAGTGGATCGGAAATGAGATTGTCGTATCCCAAAAGAAAATCCTGTCGTTTCCATAGAAACGTTACTCGATTTAGAAGGAAATGTCTTGGAACACATAGTATTTCATAGAGACGTAATTTCCGTGTGAATTCGTCAGTGTGTGAGGGTGAGGGATGCAGTGAAGAAGGATTAGTGGATCGGAAATGCGATTGTCGTATCCCAAAAGAAAATCATGTCGTTTCCACAGAAACGTTACTCGATTTAGAAGGAAATGTCTTAGAACACATAGTATTTCATAGCGACGCAATTTCCGTGTGAATTCGTCAATGTGTGGGTGTGAGGGATGCAGTAAAGAAGGATTAGTGGATCGGAAATGAGATTGTCGTATCCCAAAAGAAAATCCTGTCGTTTCAATAGAAATGTTACTCGATTTAGAAGGAGAAGCCATAGAACCCATAGTATTTCATAGCGACGCAATTTCCGTGTGAATTCGTCAATGTGTGGGAGTGAGGGATGCAGTAAAGAAGGATTAGTGGATCGGAAATGAGATTGTCGTATCCCAAAAGAAAATCCTGTCGTTTCCATAGAAACGTTACTCGATTTAGAAGGAAATGTCTTAGAACACATAGTATTTCATAGCGACGCAATATCCGTGTGAATTCGTCAATGTGTGGGAGTGAGGGATGCAGTAGAGAAGGATTAGTGGATCGGAAATGTGATTGTCGTATCCCAAAAGAAAATCCTGTCGTTTCCATAGAAACGTTAGTCGATTTAGAAGGAAATGTCCTAGAACACATAGTATTTCATAGCGACGCAATTACCGTGTGAAATCGTCAAAGTGTGGGAGTGAGGGATGCAGAAAAGGAGGATTAGTGGATCGGAAATGAGATTGTCGTATCCCAAAAGAAAATCCTGTCGTTTCCATAGAAACGTTACTCTATTTAGAAGGAAATGTCATAGAACCCATAGTATTTCATTGCGACGCAATTGCTGTGTTTATTCGTCAATGAGTGGGAGTGCGGGATGCAGTAAAGAAGGATTAGTGGATCGCAAATGAGATTGTCGTATCCCAAAAGAAAATCCTGTCGTTTCCTTAGAAACGTTACTCGATTTAGAAGGAAATGTCTTAGAATACATAGTATTTCATAGCGACGCAATTTCCGTGTGAATTCGTCAAAGTGTGGGAGTGAGGGATGCAGTAAAGAAGGATTAGTGCATCGAAAATGAGATTGTCGTATCCCAAAAGAAAATCCTGTCGTTTCCATAGAAACGTTACTCGATTTAGAAGGAAATGTCTTAGCACACATAGTATTTCATAGCGACGCAAATTCCGTGTGAATTCATCAATGTGTGGAATGAGGGATGCAGTAACGAAGGATTAGTGGATCGGAAATGTGATTGTCGAATCCGAAAAGAAAATCCTGTCGTTTCCATAGAAACGTTACTCGATTTAGAAGGAAATGTCTTAGAACACATAGTATTTCATAGCGACGCAATTTCCGTGTGAATTCGTCAATGTGTGGGAGTGAGGGATGCAGAGAAGAAGGATTAGTGGATCGGAAATGAGATTGTCGTATCCCAAAAGAAAATCCTGACGTTTCCATAGAAGAGTTACTCGATTTAGAAGGAAATGTCATAGAACCCATAGTATTTCATTGCGACACAATTGCTGTGTTAATTCGTCAATGTGTGGGAGTGCGGGATGCAGTAAAGTAGGATTAGTGGATCGCAAATGAGATTGTCGTATCCCAAAAGAAAATCCTGTCGTTTCCACAGAAACGTTACTCGATTTAGAAGGAAATGTCTTAGAACACATAGTATTTCATAGCGACGCAATTTCCGTGTGAATTCGTCAAAGTGTGGGAGTGAGGGATGCAGTAAAGAAGGATTAGTGGATCGAAAATGAGATTGTCGTATCCCAAAAGAAAATCCTGTCGTTTCCATAGAAACGTTACTCGATTTAGAAGGAAATGTCTTAGAACACATAGTATTTCATAGCGACGCAATTTCCGTGTGAATTCGTCATTGAGTGGGAGTGAGGGATGTAGTAAAGAAGGATTAGTGGATCGGAAATGAGATTGTCGTATCCCAAAAGAAAATCCTGTCGTTTCCATAGAAACGTTAATCGATTTAGAAGGAAATGTCTTAGAACACATAGTATTTCATAGCGACGCAATTTCCGTGCGAATTCGTCAATGTGTGGGAGTGAGGGATGCAGTAAAGAAGGATTAGGGGATCGGAAATGAGATTGTCGTATCCCAAAAGAAAATCCTGTCGTTTCCATAGAAACGTTACTCGATTTAGAAGGAAATGTCTTAGCACACATAGTATTTCATAGTGACGCAATTTCCGTGTGAATTCGTCAATGTGTGGGAGTGAGGGATGCAGTAACGAAGGATTAGTGGATCGGAAATGTGATTGTCGTATCCGAAAAGAAAATCCTGTCGTTTCCATAGAAACGTTAGTCGATTTAGAAGGAAATGTCTTAGAACACATAGTATTTCATAGCGACGCAATTACCGTGTGAAATCGTCAATGTGTGGGAGTGAGGGATGAAGAAAAGGAGGATTAGTGGATCGGAAATGAGATTGTCGTATCCCAAAAGTAAATCCTGTCGTTTCCATAAAAACGTTACTCGATTTAGAAGGAAATGTCATAGAACCCATAGTATTTCATTGCGACGCAATTGCTGTGTTAATTCTTCAATGTGTGGGAGTGCTTGATGCAGTAAAGAAGGATTAGTGGATCGCAAATGAGATTGTCGTATCCCAAAAGAAAATCCTGTCGTTTCCTTAGAAACGTTACTCGATTTAGAAGGAAATGTCTTAGAACACATAGTATTTCATAGCGACGCAATTTCCGTGTGAATTCGTCAAAGTGTGGGAGTGAGGGATGCAGTAAAGAAGGATTAGTGGATCGAAAATGAGATTGTCGTATCCCAAAAGAAAATCCTGTCGTTTCCATAGAAACGTTACTCGATTTAGAAGGAAATGTCTTAGAACACATAGAATTTCATAGCGACGCAATTTCCGTGTGAATTCGTCAATGTGTGGGTGTGAGGGATGCAGTAAAGAAGGATTAGTGGATCGGAAATTAGATTGTCGTATCCCAAAAGAAAATCCTGTCGTTTCCATAGAAATGTTACTCGATTTAGAAGGAGAAGCCATAGAACCCATAGTATTTCATAGCGACGCAATTTCCGTGTGAATTCGTCAAGGTGTGGGAGTGAGGGATGCAGTAAAGAAGGATTAGTGGATTGGAAATGAGATTGTCGTATCCCAAAAGAAAATCCTGTCGTTTCCTTAGAAAGGTTACTCGATTTAGAAGGAAATGTCTTAGAATACATAGTATTTCATAGCGACGCAATTTCCGTGTGAATTCGTCAAAGTGTGGGAGTGAGGGATGCAGTAAAGAAGGATTAGTGCATCGAAAATGAGATTGTCGTATCCCAAAAGAAAATCCTGTCGTTTCCATAGAAACTTTACTCGATTTAGAAGGAAATGTCTTAGCACACATAGTATTTCATAGCGACGCAATTTCCGTGTGAATTCATCAATGTGTGGAATGAGGGATGCAGTAACGAAGGATTAGTGGATCGGAAATGTGATTGTCGAATCCGAAAAGAAAATCCTGTCGTTTCCATAGAAACGTTACTCGATTCAGAAGGAAATGTCTTAGAACACATAGTATTTCATAGCGACGCAATTTCCGTGTGAATTCGTCAATGTGTGGGAGTGAGGGATGCAGAAAAGAAGGATTAGTGGATCGGAAATGAGATTGTCGTATCCCAAAAGAAAATCCTGACGTTTCCATAGAAGCGTTACTCGATTTAGAAGGAAATGTCATAGAACCCATAGTAGTTCATTGCGACACAATTGCTGTGTTAATTCGTCAATGTGTGGGAGTGCGGGATGCAGTAAAGAAGGATTAGTGGATCGCAAATGAGATTGTCGTATCCCAAAAGAAAATCCTGTCGTTTCCACAGAAACGTTACTCGATTTAGAAGGAAATGTCTTAGAACACATAGTATTTCATAGCGACGCAATTTCCGTGTGAATTCGTCAAAGTGTGGGAGTGAGGGATGCAGTAAAGAAGGATTAGTGGATCGAAAATGAGATTGTCGTATCCCAAAAGAAAATCCTGTCGTTTCCATAGAAACGTTACTCGATTTAGAAGGAAATGTCTTAGAACACATAGTATTTCATAGCGACGCAATTTCCGTGTGAATTCGTCATTGAGTGGGAGTGAGGGATGTAGTAAAGAAGGATTAGTGGATCGGAAATGAGATTGTCGTATCCCAAAAGAAAATCCTGTCGTTTCCATAGAAACGTTAATCGATTTAGAAGGAAATGTCTTAGAACACATAGTATTTCATAGCGACGCAATTTCCGTGCGAATTCGTCAATGTGTGGGAGTGAGGGATGCAGTAAAGAAGGATTAGGGGATCGGAAATGAGATTGTCGTATCCCAAAAGAAAATCCTGTCGTTTCCATAGAAACGTTACTCGATTTAGAAGGAAATGTCTTAGCACACATAGTATTTCATAGTGACGCAATTTCCGTGTGAATTCGTCAATGTGTGGGAGTGAGGGATGCAGTAACGAAGGATTAGTGGATCGGAAATGTGATTGTCGTATCCGAAAAGAAAATCCTGTCGTTTCCATAGAAACGTTAGTCGATTTAGAAGGAAATGTCTTAGAACACATAGTATTTCATAGCGACGCAATTACCGTGTGAAATCGTCAATGTGTGGGAGTGAGGGATGAAGAAAAGGAGGATTAGTGGATCGGAAATGAGATTGTCGTATCCCAAAAGTAAATCCTGTCGTTTCCATAAAAACGTTACTCGATTTAGAAGGAAATGTCATAGAACCCATAGTATTTCATTGCGACGCAATTGCTGTGTTAATTCGTCAATGTGTGGGAGTGCTTGATGCAGTAAAGAAGGATTAGTGGATCGCAAATGAGATTGTCGTATCCCAAAAGAAAATCCTGTCGTTTCCTTAGAAACGTTACTCGATTTAGAAGGAAATGTCTTAGAACACATAGTATTTCATAGCGACGCAATTTCCGTGTGAATTCGTCAAAGTGTGGGAGTGAGGGATGCAGTAAAGAAGGATTAGTGGATCGAAAATGAGATTGTCGTATCCCAAAAGAAAATCCTGTCGTTTCCATAGAAACGTTACTCGATTTAGAAGGAAATGTCTTAGAACACATAGAATTTCATAGCGACGCAATTTCCGTGTGAATTCGTCAATGTGTGGGTGTGAGGGATGCAGTAAAGAAGGATTAGTGGATCGGAAATTAGATTGTCGTATCCCAAAAGAAAATCCTGTCGTTTCCATAGAAATGTTACTCGATTTAGAAGGAGAAGCCATAGAACCCATAGTATTTCATAGCGACGCAATTTCCGTGTGAATTCGTCAAGGTGTGGGAGTGAGGGATGCAGTAAAGAAGGATTAGTGGATCGGAAATGAGATTGTCGTATCCCAAAAGAAAATCCTGTCGTTTCCATAGAGACGTTACTCGATTTAGAAAGAAATGCCTTAGAACACATAGTATTTCATAGCGACGCAATTTCCGTGTGAATTCGTCAATGTGTGGGAGTGAGGGATGCAGTAGAGAAGGATTAGTGGATCGGAACCGTGATTGTCGTATCCCAAAAGAAAATCCTGTCGTTTCCATAGAAACGTTAGTCGATTTAGAAGGAAATGTCTTAGAACACATAGTATTTCATAGCGACGCAATTTCCGTGTGAAATCGTCAATGTGTGGGAGTGAGGGATGCAGAAAAGGGGGATTAGTGGATCGGAAATGAGATTGTCGTTTCCCAAAAGAAAATCCTGTCGTTTCCGTAGAAACGTTACTCGATTTAGAAGGAAATGTCATAGAACCCATAGTATTTCATTGCGACGCAATTGCTGTGTTTATTCGTCAATGTGTGGGAGTGCGGGATGCAGTAAAGAAGGATTAGTGGATCGCAAATGAGATTGTCGTATCCCAAAAGAAAATCCTGTCGTTTCCTTAGAAACGTTACTCGATATAGAAGGAAGTGTCTTAGAACACATAGTATTTCATAGCGACGCAATTTCCGTGTGAATTCGTCAAAGTGTGGGAGGGAGGGATGCAGTAAAGAAGGATTAGTGGATCGAAAATGAGATTGTCGTATCCCAAAAGAAAATCCTGTCGTTTCCATAGAAACGTTACTCGATTTAGAAGGAAATGTCTTAGAACACATAAAATTTCATAGCGACGCAATTTCCGTGTGAATTCGTCAATGAGTGGGAGTGAGGGATGCAGTAAAGAAGGATTAGTGGATCGGAAAAGAGATTGTCGTATCCCAAAAGAAAATTTTGTCGTTTCCATCGAAACGTTACTCGATTTAGAAGGAGAAGTCATAGAACCCATAGTATTTCATAGCGACGCAATTTCCGTGTGAATTCGTCATTGTGTGGGAGTGAGGGATGCAGTAAAGAATGATTAGTGGATCGGAAATGTGATTGTCGTATCCCAAAAGAAAATCCTGTCGTTTCCATAGAAACGTTACTCGATTTAGAAGGAAATGTCTTAGAACACATAGTATATCATAGCGACGCAATTTCCGTGTGAATTCGTCAATGTGTGGGAGTGAGGGATGCTGTAAAGAAGGATTAGTGGATCGGAAATGTGATTGTCGTATCCCAAAAGAAAATCCTGACGTTTATAGAAGCGTTACTCGATTTAGAAGGAAATGTCATAGAACCCATAGTATTTCATTGCGACACAACTGCTGTGTTAATACGTCAATGTGTGGGAGTGCGGGATGCAGTAAAGAAGGATTAGTGGATCGCAAATGAGATTGTCGTATCCCAAAAGAAAATCCTGTCGTTTCCACAGAAACGTTACTCGATTTAGAAGGAAATGTCTTAGAACACATAGTATTTCATAGCGACGCAATTTCCGTGTGAATTCGTCAATGTGTGGGAGTGAGGGATGCAGTAAAGAAGGATTAGTGGATCGAAAATGAGATTGTCGTATCCCAAAAGAAAATCCTGTCGTTTCCATAGAAACGTTACTCGATTTAGAAGGAAATGTCTTAGAACACATAGTATTTCATAGCGACGCAATTTCCGTGTGAATTCGTCATTGAGTGGGAGTGAGGGATGTAGTAAAGAAGGATTAGTGGATCGGAAATGAGATTGTCGTATCCCAAAAGAAATTCCTGTCGTTTCCATAGAAACGTTACTCGATTCAGAAGGAGGAGCCATAGAACGCATAGTATTTCTTAGCGACGCAATTTCTGTGTGAATTCGTCAAGGTGTGGGAGTGAGGGATGCAGTAAAGAAGGATTAGTGGATCGGAAATGAGATTGTCGTATCCCAAAAGATAGTCCTGTCGTTTCCATAGAAACGTTACTCGATTTAGAAGGAAATGCTTAGAACACATACTATATCATAGCGACGCAATTTCCGTGTGAATTCGTCAATGTGTGGGAGTGAGGGATGCAGTAGAGAAGGATTAGTGGATCGGAAATGAGATTGTCGTATCCCAAAACAAAATCCTGTCGTTTCCATAGAAACGTTAGTCGATTTAGAAGGAAATGTCTTAGAACACATAGTATTTCATAGCGACGCAATCTCCGAGTGAATTCGTCAATGAGTGGGTGTGAGGGATGCAGTAAAGAAGGATTAGTGGATCGGAAATGAGATTGTCGTATCCCAAAAGAAAATCCTGTCGTTTCCATAGAAACGTTACACGATTTAGAAGGAAATGTCTTAGAACCCATAGTATTTCATAGCGACGCAATTTCCGTGTTAATTCGTCAATGTGTGGGAGTGAGGGATGCAGTAAAGAAGGATTAGTGGATCGGAAAAGTGATTGTCGTATCCCAAAAGAAAATCCTGTCGTTTCCATAGAAATGTTACTCGATTCAGAAGGAGAAGCCATAGAACCCATAGTATTTCATAACGACGCAATTTACGTGTGAATTCGTCAAGGTGTGGGAGTGAGGGATGCAGTAAAGAAGGATTAGTGGATCGGAAATGAGATTGTCGTATCCCAAAAGAAAATCCTGTCGTTTCCATTGAAACGTAACTCGATTTAGAAGGAAATGTCTTAGAACACATAGTATTTCATAGCGACGCAATTTACGTGTGAATTCGTTAATGTGTGGGAGTGAGGGATGCAGTAGAGAACGATTAGTGGATCGGAAATGTGATTGTCGTATCCCAAAAGAAAATCCTGTCGTTTCCATAGAAACGTGAGTCGATTTAGAAGGAAATGTCTTAGAACACATAGTATTTCATAGCGACGCAATTTCCGTGTGAAATCGTCAATGTGTGGGAGTGAGGGATGCAGAAAAGGAGGAATAGTGGATCGGAAATGAGATTGTCGTATCCCAAAAGAAAATCCTGTCGTTTCCATAGAAACGTTACTCGATTTAGAAGGAAATGTCATAGAACCCATAGTATTTCATTGCGACGCAATTGCTGTGTTTATTCGTCAATGTGTGGGAGTGCGGGATGCAGTAAAGAAGGATTAGTGGATCGCAAATGAGATTGTCGCATCCCAAAAGAAAATCCTGTCGTTTCCTTAGAAACGTTACTCGATTTAGAAGGAAATGTCTTAGAACACATAGTATTTCATAGCGACGCAATTTCCGTGTGAATTCGTCAAAGTGTGGGAGTGAGGGATGCAGTAAAGAAGGATTAGTGGATCGAAAATGAGATTGTCGTATCCCAAAAGAAAATCCTGTCGTTTCCATGGAAACGTTACTCGATTTAGAAGGAAATGTCTTAGAACACATAAAATTTCATAGCGACGCAATTTCCGTGTGAATTCGTCAATGAGTGGGAGTGAGGGATGCTGTAAAGAAGGATTAGTGGATCGGAAAAGAGATTGTCGTATCCCAAAAGAAAATTTTGTCGTTTCCATTGAAACGTTACTCGATTTAGAAGGAGAAGTCATCGAACCCATAGTATTTCATAGCGACGCAATTTCCGTGTGAATTCGTCAATGTGTGGGAGTGAGGGATGCAGTAAAGAAGGATTAGTGGATCGGAAATGTGATTGTCGTATCCCAAAAGAAAATCCTGTCGTTTCCATAGAAACGTTACTCGATTTAGAAGGAAATGTCTTAGAACACATAGTATTTCATAGCGACGCAATTTCCGTGTGAATTCGTCAATGTGTGGGAGTGAGGGATGCAGTAAAGAAGGATTAGTGGATCGGAAATGTGATTGTCGTATCCCAAATGAAAATCCTGTCGTTTCCATAGAAACGTTACTCGATTTAGAAGGAAATGTCTTAGAACACATAGTATTTCATAGCGACGCAATTTCCGTGTGAATTCGTCATTGAGTGGGAGTGAGGGATGTAGTAAAGAAGGATTAGTGGATCGGAAATGAGATTGTCGTATCCCAAAAGAAAATCCTGTCGTTTCCATAGAAACGTTACTCGATTTGAAAGGAAATGTCTTAGAACACATAGTATTTCATAGCGACGCAATTTCCGTGTGAATTCGTCAATGTGTGGGAGTGAGGGATGCAGTAAAGAAGGATTAATGGATCGGAGATGTGATTGTCGTATCCCAAAAGAAAATCCTGTCGTTTCCATAGAAGCGTTACTCGATTTAGAAGGAGAAGTCATAGATCACATAGTATTTCATAGCGACGCAATTTCCGAGTGAATTCGTCAATGAGTGGGAGTGAGGGATGCAGTAAAGAAGGATTAGTGGATCGGAAATGAGATTGTCGTATCCCAGAAGAAAATCCTGTCGTTTCCATAGAAACGTTACTCGATTTAGAAGGAAATGTTTCAGAACACATAGTATTTCATAGCGACGCAATTTCCGTGTGAATTCGTCATTGAGTGGGAGTGAGGGATGTAGTAAAGAAGGATTAGTGGATCGGAAATGAGATTGTCGTATCCCAAAAGAAAATCCTGTCGTTTCCATAGAAACGTTACTCGATTTGAAAGGAAATGTCTTAGAACACATAGTATTTCATAGCGACGCAATTTCCGTGTAAATTCGTCAATGTGTGGGAGTGAGGGATGCAGTAAAGAAGGATTAGTGGATCGGAAATGAGATTGTCGTATCCCAAAAGAAAATCCTGTCGTTTCCATAGAAACGTTACTCGATTTAGATGGAAATGTCTTAGCACACATAGTATTTCAGAGCGACGCAATTTCCGTGTGAATTCGTCAGTGTGTGGGAGTGAGGGATGCAGTAACGAAGGATTAGTGGATCGGAAATGTGATTGTCGTATCCCAAAAGAAAATCCTGTCGTTTCCATAGAAACGTTACTCGATTTAGAAGGAAATGTCTTAGAACACATAGTATTTCATAGCGACGCAATTTCCGTGTGAATTCGTCAATGTGTGGGAGTGAGGGATGCAGTAAAGATAGATTAATGGATCGGAAATGAGATTGTCGTATCACAAAAGAAAATCCTGTCGTTTCCATAGAAACGTTACTCGATTTAGAAGGAGAAGCCATAGAACGCATAGTATTTCATAGCGACGCAATTTCCGTGTGAATTCGTCAATTTGTGGGAGTGAGGGATGCAGTAAAGAAGGATTAGTGGATCGGAAATGAGATTGTCGTATCCCAAAAGATAATCCTGTCGTTTCCATAGAAACGTTACTCGATTTAGAAAGAAATGTCTTAGAACACATAGTATTTCATAGCGACGCAATTTCCGTGTGAATTCGTCAATGTGTGGGAGTGAGGGATGCAGTAGAGAAGGATTAGTGGATCGGAAATGAGATTGTCGTATCCCAAAAGAAAATCCTGTCGTTTCCATAGAAACGTTAGTCGATTTAGAAGGAAATGTCTTAGAACACATAGTATTTCATAGCGACGCAATTTCCGTGTGAATTCGTCAGTGTGTGGGAGTGAGGGATGCAGTAACGAAGGATTAGTGGATCGGAAATGTGATTGTCGTATCCCAAAAGAAAATCCCGTCGCTTCCATAGAAACGTTATTCGTTTAGAAGGAAATGTCTTAGAACACATAGTATTTCATAGCGACGCAATTTCCGTGTGAATTCGTCAATGTGTGGGAGTGAGGGATGCAGTGAAGAAGGATTAGTGGATCGGAAATGAGATTGTCGTATCCCAAAAGAAAATCCTGTCGTTTCCATAGAAACGTTACTCGATTTAGAAGGAGAAGCCATAGAACGCATAGTATTTCATAGCGACGCAATTTCCGTGTGAATTCGTCAATTTGTGGGAGTGAGGGATGCAGTAAAGAAGGATTAGTGGATCGGAAATGAGATTGTCGTATCCCAAAAGAAAATCCTGTCGTTTCCATAGAAATGTTAGTCGATTTAGAAGGAAATGTCTTAGAACACATAGTATTTCATAGCGACGCAATTTCCGTGTGAAATCGTCAATGTGTGGGAGTGAGGGTTGCAGAGAAGGAGGATTAGTGGATCGGAAATGAGATTGTCGTATCCCAAAAGAAAATCCTGTCGTCTCTATAGAAACGTTACTCGATTTAGAAGGAAATGTCATAGAACCCATAGTATTTCATTGCGACGCAATTGCTGTGTTAATTCGTCAATATGTGGGAGTGCGGGATGCAGTAAAGAAGGATTAGTGGATCGCAACAGAGATTGTCGTATCCCAAAAGAAAATCCTGTCGTTTCCTTAGAAACGTTACTCGATTTAGAAGGAAATGTCTTAGAACACATAGTATTTCATAGCGACGCAATTTCCGTGTGAATTCGTCAAAGTGTGGGAGTGAGGGATGCAGTAAAGAAGGAATAGTGGATCGAAAATGAGATTGTCGTATCCCAAAAGAAAATCCTGTCGTTTCCATAGAAATGTTACTCGATTTAGAAGGAAATGTCTTAGAACACATAGAATTTCATAGCGACGCAATTTCCGTGTGAATTCGTCAATGTGTGGGAGTGAGGGATGCAGTAAAGAAGGATTAGTGGATCGGAAATGAGATTGTCGTATCCCAAAAGATAATTTTGTCGTTTCCATAGAAACGTTACTCGATTTAGAAGGAGAGGTCATAGAACCCATAGTATTTCATAGCGACGCAATTTCCGTGTGAATTCGTCAATGAGTGGGAGTGAGGGATGCAGTAAAGAAGGATTAGTGGATCGGAAATGAGATTGTCGTATCCCAAAAGAAAATCCTCTCGTTTCCATAGAAACGTTACTCGATTTAGAAGGAAATGTCTTAGAACACATAGTATTTCATAGAGACGTAATTTCCGTGTGAATTCGTCAATGTGTGAGGGTGAGGGATGCAGTGAAGAAGGATTAGTGGATCGGAAATGCGATTGTCGTATCCCAAAAGAAAATCCTGTCGTTTCCACAGAAACGTTACTCGATTTAGAAGAAAATGTCTTAGAACACATAGTATTTCATAGCGAAGCAATTTCCGTGTGAATTCGTCAATGTGTGGGTGTGAGGGATGCAGTAAAGAAGGATTAGTGGATCGGAAATGAGATTGTCGTATCCCAAAAGAAAATCCTGTCGTTTCAATAGAAATGTTACTCGATTTAGAAGGAGAAGCCATAGAACCCATAGTATTTCATAGCGACGCAATTTCCGTGTGAATTCGTCAATGTGTGGGAGTGAGGGATGCAGTAAAGAAGGATTAGTGGATCGGAAATGAGATTGTCGTATCCCAAAAGAAAATCCTGTCGTTTCCATAGAAACGTTACTCGATTTAGAAGGAAATGTCTTAGAACACATAGTATTTCATAGCGACGCAATATCCGTGTGAATTCGTCAATGTGTGGGAGTGAGGGATGCAGTAGAGAAGGATTAGTGGATCGGAAATGTGATTGTCGTATCCCAAAAGAAAATCCTGTCGTTTCCATAGAAACGTTAGTCGATTTAGAAGGAAATGTCCTAGAACACATAGTATTTCATAGCGACGCAATTTCCGTGTGAAATCGTCAAAGTGTGGGAGTGAGGGATGCAGAAAAGGAGGATTAGTGGATCGGAAATGAGATTGTCGTATCCCAAAAGAAAATCCTGTCGTTTCCATAGAAACGTTACTCTATTTAGAAGGAAATGTCATAGAACCCATAGTATTTCATTGCGACGCAATTGCTGTGTTTATTCGTCAATGTGTGGGAGTGCGGGATGCAGTAAAGAAGGATTAGTGGATCGCAAATGAGATTGTCGTATCCCAAAAGAAAATCCTGTCGTTTCCTTAGAAACGTTACTCGATTTAGAAGGAAATGTCTTAGAATACATAGTATTTCATAGCGACGCAATTTCCGTGTGAATTCGTCAAAGTGTGGGAGTGAGGGATGCAGTAAAGAAGGATTAGTGGATCGAAAATGAGATTGTCGTATCCCAAAAGAAAATCCTGTCGTTTCCATAGAAACGTTACTCGATTTAGAAGGAAATGTCTTAGCACACATAGTATTTCATAGCGACGCAATTTCCGTGTGAATTCATCAATGTGTGGAATGAGGGATGCAGTAACGAAGGATTAGTGGATCGGAAATGTGATTGTCGAATCCGAAAAGAAAATCCTGTCGTTTCCATAGAAACGTTACTCGATTTAGAAGGAAATGTCTTAGAACACATAGTATTTCATAGCGACGCAATTTCCGTGTGAATTCGTCAATGTGTGGGAGTGAGGGATGCAGAAAAGAAGGATTAGTGGATCGGAAATGAGATTGTCGTATCCCAAAAGAAAATCCTGACGTTTCCATAGAAGCGTTACTCGATTTAGAAGGAAATGTCATAGAACCCATAGTATTTCATTGCGACACAATTTCTGTGTTAATTCGTCAATGTGTGGGAGTGCGGGATGCAGTAAAGAAGGATTAGTGGATCGCAAATGAGATTGTCGTATCCCAAAAGAAAATCCTGTCGTTTCCACAGAAACGTTACTCGATTTAGAAGGAAATGTGTTAGAACACATAGTATTTCATAGCGACGCAATATCCGTGTGAATTCGTCAATGTGTGGGAGTGACGGATGCAGTAGAGAAGGATTAGTGGATCGGAAATGTTATTGTCGTATCCCAAAAGAAAATCCTGTAGTTTCCATAGAAACGTTAGTCGATTTAGAAGGAAATGTCCTAGAACACATAGTATTTCATAGCGACGCAATTTCCGTGTGAAATCGTCAAAGTGTGGGAGTGAGGGATGCAGAAAAGGAGGATTAGTGGATCGGAAACGAGATTGTCGTATCCCAAAAGAAAATCCTGTCGTTTCCATAGAAACGTTACTCTATTTAGAAGGAAATGTCATAGAACCCATAGTATTTCATTGCGACGCAATTGCTGTGTTTATTCGTCAATGTGTGGGAGTGCGAGATGCAGTAAAGAAGGATTAGTGGATCGCAAATGAGATTGTCGTATCCCAAAAGAAAATCCTGTCGTTTCCTTAGAAACGTTACTCGATTTAGAAGGAAGTGTCTTAGAATACATAGTATTTCATAGCGACGCAATTTCCGTGTGAATTCGTCAAAGTGTGGGAGTGAGGGATGCAGTAAAGAAGGATTAGTGGATCGAAAATGAGATTGTCGTATCCCAAAAGAAAATCCTGTCGTTTCCATAGAAACGTTACTCGATTTAGAAGGAAATGTCTTAGCACACATAGTATTTCATAGCGACGCAATTTCCGTGTGAATTCATCAATGTGTGGAATGAGGGATGCAGTAACGAAGGATTAGTGGATCGGAAATGTGATTGTCGAATCCGAAAAGAAAATCCTGTCGTTTCCATAGAAACGTTACTCGATTTAGAAGGAAATTTCTTAGAACACATAGTATTTCATAGCGACGCAATTTCCGTGTGAATTCGTCAATGTGTGGGAGTGAGGGATGCAGAAAAGAAGGATTAGTGGATCGGAAATGAGATTGTCGTATCCCAAAAGAAAATCCTGACGTTTCCATAGAAGCGTTACTCGATTTAGAAGGAAATGTCATAGAACCCATAGTATTTCATTGCGACACAATTGCTGTGTTAATTCGTCAATGTGTGGGAGTGCGGGATGCAGTAAAGAAGGATTAGTGGATCGCAAATGAAATTGTCGTATCCCAAAAGAAAATCCTGTCGTTTCCACAGAAACGTTACTCGATTTAGAAGGAAATGTGTTAGAACACATAGTATTTCATAGCGACGCAATTTCCGTGTGAATTCGTCAAAGTGTGGGAGTGAGGGATGCAGTAAAGAAGGATTAGTGGATCGAAAATGAGATTGTCGTATCCCAAAAGAAAATCCTGTCGTTTCCATAGAAACGTTACTCGATTTAGAAGGAAATGTCTTAGAACACATAGTATTTCATAGCGACGCAATTTCCGTGTGAATTCGTCATTGTGTGGGAGTGAGGGATGTAGTAAAGAAGGATTAGTGGATCGGAAATGAGATTGTCGTATCCCAAAAGAAAATCCTGTCGTTTCCATAGAAACGTTAATCGATTTAGAAGGAAATGTCTTAGAACACATAGTATTTCATAGCGACGCAATTTCCGTGCGAATTCGTCAATGTGTGGGAGTGAGGGATGCAGTAAAGAAGGATTAGGGGATCGGAAATGAGATTGTCGTATCCCAAAAGAAAATCCTGTCGTTTCCATAGAAACGTTACTCGATTTAGAAGGAAATGTCTTAGCACACATAGTATTTCATAGTGACGCAATTTCCGTGTGAATTCGTCAATGTGTGGGAGTGAGGGATGCAGTAACGAAGGATTAGTGGATCGGAAATGTGATTGTCGTATCCGAAAAGAAAATCCTGTCGTTTCCATAGAAACGTTAGTCGATTTAGAAGGAAATGTCTTAGAACACATAGTATTTCATAGAGACGCAATTACCGTGTGAAATCGTCAATGTGTGGGAGTGAGGGATGAAGAAAAGGAGGATTAGTGGATCGGAAATGAGATTGTCGTATCCCAAAAGAAAATCCTGTCGTTTCCATAGAAACGTTACTCGATTTAGAAGGAAATGTCATAGAACCCATAGTATTTCATTGCGACGCAATTGCTGTGTTAATTCGTCAATGTGTGCTAGTGCTTGATGCAGTAAAGAAGGATTAGTGGATCGCAAATGAGATTGTCGTATCCCAAAAGAAAATCCTGTCGTTTCCTTAGAAACGTTACTCGATTTAGAAGGAAATGTCTTAGAACACATAGTATTTCATAGCGACGCAATTTCCGTGTGAATTCGTCAAAGTGTGGGAGTGAGGGATGCAGTAAAGAAGGATTAGTGGATCGAAAATGAGATTGTCGTATCCCAAAAGAAAATCCTGTCGTTTCCATAGAAACGTTACTCGATTTAGAAGGAAATGTCTTAGAACACATAGAATTTCATAGCGACGCAATTTCCGTGTGAATTCGTCAATGTGTGGGTGTGAGGGATGCAGTAAAGAAGGATTAGTGGATCGGAAATGAGATTGTCGTATCCCAAAAGAAAATCCTGTCGTTTCCATAGAAATGTTACTCGATTTAGAAGGAGAAGCCATAGAACCCATAGTATTTCATAGCGACGCAATTTCCGTGTGAATTCGTCAAGGTGTGGGAGTGAGGGATGCAGTAAAGAAGGATTAGTGGATCGGAAATGAGATTGTCGTATCCCAAAAGAAAATCCTGTCGTTTCCATAGAGACGTTACTCGATTTAGAAAGAAATGTCTTAGAACACATAGTATTTCATAGCGACGCAATTTCCGTGTGAATTCGTCAATGTGTGGGAGTGAGGGATGCAGTAGAGAAGGATTAGTGGATCGGAACCGGGTTTGTCGTATCCCAAAAGAAAATCCTGTCGTTTCCATAGAAACGTTAGTCGATTTAGAAGGAAATGTCTTAGAACACATAGTATATCATAGCGACGCAATTTCCGTGTGAAATCGTCAATGTGTGGGAGTGAGGGATGCAGAAAAGGGTGATTAGTGGATCGGAAATGAGATTGTCGTATCCCAAAAGAAAATCCTGTCGTTTCCATAGAAACGTTACTCGATTTAGAAGGAAATGTCATAGAACCCATAGTATTTCATTGCGACGCAATTGCTGTGTTTATTCGTCAATGTGTGGGAGTGCGGGATGCAGTAAAGAAGGATTAGTGGATCGCAAATGAGATTGTCGTATCCCAAAAGAAAATCCTGTCGTTTCCTTAGAAACGTTACTCGATATAGAAGGAAGTGTCTTAGAACACATAGTATTTCATAGCGACGCAATTTCCGTGTGAATTCGTCAAAGTGTGGGAGTGAGGGATGCAGTAAAGAAGGATTAGTGGATCGAAAATGAGATTGTCGTATCCCAAAAGAAAATCCTGTCGTTTCCATAGAAACGTTACTCGATTTAGAAGGAAATGTCTTAGAACACATAAAATTTCATAGCGACGCAATTTCCGTGTGAATTCGTCAATGAGTGGGAGTGAGGGATGCAGTAAAGAAGGATTAGTGGATCGGAAAAGAGATTGTCGTATCCCAAAAGAAAATTTTGTCGTTTCCATCGAAACGTTACTCGATTTAGAAGGAGAAGTCATAGAACCCATAGTATTTCATAGCGACGCAATTTCCGTGTGAATTCGTCATTGTGTGGGAGTGAGGGATGCAGTAAAGAATGATTAGTGGATCGGAAATGTGATTGTCGTATCCCAAAAGAAAATCCTGTCGTTTCCATAGAAACGTTACTCGATTTAGAAGGAAATGTCTTAGAACACATAGTATATCATAGCGACGCAATTTCCGTGTGAATTCGTCAATGTGTGGGAGTGAGGGATGCTGTAAAGAAGGATTAGTGGATCGGAAATGTGATTGTCGTATCCCAAAAGAAAATCCTGACGTTTATAGAAGCGTTACTCGATTTAGAAGGAAATGTCATAGAACCCATAGTATTTCATTGCGACACAATTGCTGTGTTAATACGTCAATGTGTGGGAGTGCGGGATGCAGTAAAGAAGGATTAGTGGATCGCAAATGAGATTGTCGTATCCCAAAAGAAAATCCTGTCGTTTCCACAGAAACGTTACTCGATTTAGAAGGAAATGTCTTAGAACACATAGTATTTCATAGCGACGCAATTTCCGTGTGAATTCGTCAATGTGTGGGAGTGAGGGATGCAGTAAAGAAGGATTAGTGGATCGAAAATGAGATTGTCGTATCCCAAAAGAAAATCCTGTCGTTTCCATAGAAACGTTACTCGATTTAGAAGGAAATGTCTTAGAACACATAGTATTTCATAGCGACGCAATTTCCGTGTGAATTCTTCATTGAGTGGGAGTGAGGGATGTAGTAAAGAAGGATTAGTGGATCGGAAATGAGATTGTCGTGTCCCAAAAGAAAATCCTGTCGTTTCCATAGAAACGTTAATCGATTTAGAAGGAAATGTCTTAGAACACATAGTATTTCATAGCGACGCAATTTCCGTTCGAATTCGTCAATGTGTGGGAGTGAGGGATGCAGTAAAGAAGGATTAGTGGATCGGAAATGAGATTGTCGTATCCCAAAAGAAATTCCTGTCGTTTCCATAGAAACGTTACTCGATTTAGACGGAAATGTCTTAGCACACATAGTATTTCATAGTGACGCAATTTCCGTGTGAATTCGTCAATGTGTGGGAGTGAGGGATGCAGTAACGAAGGATTAGTGGATCGGAAATGTGATTGTCGTATCCGAAAAGAAAATCCTGTCGTTTCCATAGAAACGTTAGTCGATTTAGAAGGAAATGTCTTAGAACACATAGTATTTCATAGCGACGCAATTACCGTGTGAAATCGTCAATGCGTGGGAGTGAGGGTTGCAGAAAAGGAGGATTAGTGGATCGGAAATGAGATTGTCGTATCCCAAAAGAAAATCCTGTCGTTTCCATAGAAACGTTACTCGATTTAGAAGGAAATGTCATAGAACCCATAGTATTTCATTGCGACGCAATTGCTGTGTTAATTCGTCAATGTGTGGGAGTGCTTGATGCAGTAAAGAAGGATTAGTGGATCGCAAATGAGATTGTCGTATCCCAAAAGAAAATCCTGTCGTTTCCTTACAAACGTTACTCGATTTAGAAGGAAATGTCTTAGAACACATAGTATTTCATAGCGACGCAATTTCCGTGTGAATTCGTCAAAGTGTGGGAGTGAGGGATGCAGTAAAGAAGGATTAGTGGATCGAAAATGAGATTGTCGTATCCCAAAAGAAAATCCTGTCGTTTCCATAGAAACGTTACTCGATTTAGAAGGAAAAGTCTTAGAACACATAGAATTTCATAGCGACGCAATTTCCGTGTGAATTCGTCAATGTGTGGGAGTGAGGGATGCAGTGAAGAAGGATTAGTGGATCGGAAATGCGATTGTCGTATCCCAAAAGAAAATCCTGTCGTTTCCACAGAAACGTTACTCGATTTAGAAGGAAATGTCTTAGAACACATAGTATTTCATAGCGACGCAATTTCCGTGTGAATTCGTCAATGTGTGGGTGTGAGGGATGCAGTAAAGAAGGATTAGTGGATCGGAAATGAGATTGTCGTATCCCAAAAGAAAATCCTGTCGTTTCCATAGAAATGTTACTCGATTTAGAAGGAGAAGCCATAGAACCCATAGTATTTCATAGCGACGCAATTTCCGTGTGAATTCGTCAAGGTGTGGGAGTGAGGGATGCAGTAAAGAAGGATTAGTGGATCGGAAATGAGATTGTCGTATCCCAAAAGAAAATCCTGTCGTTTCCATAGATACGTTACTCGATTTAGAAGGAAATGTGTTAGAACACATAGTATTTCATAGCGACCCAATTTCCGTGTGAATTCGTCAATGTGTTGGAGTGAGGGATGCAGTAGAGAAGGATTAGTGGATCGGAACCGTGATTGTCGTATCCCAAAAGAAAATCCTGTCGTTTCCATAGAAACGTTAGGCGATTTAGAAGGAAATGTCTTAGAACACATAGTATTTCATAGCGACGCAATTTCCGTGTGAAATCGTCAATGTGTGGGAGTGAGGGATGCAGAAAAGGGGGATTAGTGGATCGGAAATGAGATTGTCGTATCCCAAAAGAAAATCCTGTCGTTTCCATAGAAACGTTACTCGATTTAGAAGGAAATGTCATAGAACCCATAGTATTTCATTGCGACGCAATTGCTGTGTTTATTCGTCAATGCGTGGGAGTGCGGGATGCAGTAAAGAAGGATTAGTGGATCGCAAATGAGATTGTCGTATCCCAAAAGAAAATCCTGTCGTTTCCTTAGAAACGTTACTCGATTTAGAAGGAAATGTCTTAGAACACATAGTATTTCATAGCGACGCAATTTCCGTGTGAATTCGTCAAAGTGTGGGAGTGAGGGATGCAGTAAAGAAGGATTAGTGGATCGAAAATGAGATTGTCGTATCCCAAAAGAAAATCCTGTCGTTTCCATAGAAACGTTACTCGATTTAGAAGGAAATGTCTTAGAACACATAAAATTTCATAGCGACGCAATTTCCGTGTGAATTCGTCAATGAGTGGGAGTGAGGGATGCAGTAAAGAAGGATTAGTGGATCGGAAATGTGATTGTCGTATCCCAAAAGAAAATCCTGTCGTTTCCATAGAAAGGTTACTCGATTTAGAAGGAAATGTCTTAGAACACATAGTATTTCATAGCGACGCAATTTCCGTGTGAATTCGTCAATGTGTGGGAGTGAGGGATGCAGTAAAGAAGGATTAGTGGATCGGAAATGTGATTGTCGTATCGCAAATGAAAATCCTGTCGTTTCCATAGAAACGTTACTCGATTTAGAAGGAAATGTCTTAGAACACATAGTATTTCATAGCGACGCAATTTCCGTGAGAATTCGTCATTGTGTGGGAGTGAGGGATGCAGTAAAGAAGGATTAGTGGATCGGAAATGTGATTGTCGTATCCCAAAAGAAAATCCTGTCGTTTCCATAGAAACGTTACACGATTTAGAAGGAAATGTCTTAGAACCCATTGTTTTTCATAGCGACGCAATTTCCGTGTTAATTCGTCAATGTGTGGGAGTGAGGGATGCAGTAAAGAAGGATTAGTGGATCGGAAATGTGATTGTCGTATCCCAAAAGAAAATCCTGTCGTTTCCATAGAAGCGTTACTCGATTTAGAAGGAGAAGTCATAGAACACATAGTATTTCATAGCGACGCAATTTCCGAGTGAATTCGTCAATGAGTGGGAGTGAGGGATGCAGTAAAGAAGGATTAGTGGATCGGAAATGAGATTGTCGTATCCCAAAAGAAAATCCTGTCGTTTCCATAGAAACGTTACTCGATTTAGAAGGAAATGTCTTAGAACACATAGTATTTCATAGCGACGCAATTTCCGTGTGAATTCGTCATTGAGTGGGAGTGAGGGATGTAGTAAAGAAGGATTAGTTGATCGGAAATGACATTGTCGTATCCCAAAAGAAAATCCTGTCGTTTCCATAGAAACGTTACTCGATTTAAAAGGAAATGTCTTAGAACACATAGTATTTCATAGCGACGCAATTTCCGTGTGAATTCGTCAATGTGTGGGAGTGAGGGATGCAGAAAAGGGGGATTAGTGGATCGGAAATGGGATTGTCGTATCCGAAAAGAAAATCCTGTCGTTTCCATAGAAACGTTACTTGATTTAGAAGGAGAAGCCATAGAACGCATAGTATTTCATAGTGACGCAATTTCCGTGTGAAGGCGTCAAGGTGTGGGAATGAGCGATGCAGTAAAGAAGGATTAGTGGATCGGAAATGAGATTGTCGTATCCCAAAAGATAATCCTGTCGATTCCATAGAAACGTTACTCGATTTAGAAGGAAATGTTTTAGAACACATAGTATTTCATAGCGACGCAATTTCCGTGTGAATTCGTCAATGTGTGGGAGTGAGGGATGCAGTAGAGAAGGATTAGTGGATCGGAAATGAGATTGTCGTATCCCAAAAGAAAATCCTGTCGTTTCCATAGAAACGTTACTCGATTTAGAAGGAAATGTCTTAGAACACATAGTATTTCATAGCGACGCAATTTCCGTGTGAATTCGTCAATGTGTGGGAGTGAGGGATGCAGAAAAGAAGGATTATTGGATCGGAAATGAGATTGTCGTATCCCAAAAGAAAATCCTGACGTTTCCATAGAAGCGTTACTCGATTTAGAAGGAAATGTCATAGAACCCATAGTATTTCATTGCGACGCAATTGCTGTGTTTATTCGTCAATGTGTGGGAGAGCGGGATGCAGTAAAGAAGGATTAGTGGATCGCAAATGAGATTGTCGTATCCCAAAAGAAAATCCTGTCGTTTCCACAGAAACGTTACTCGATTTAGAAGGAAATGTCTTAGAACACATAGTATTTCATAGCGACGCAATTTCCGTGTGAATTCGTCAAAGTGTGGGAGTGAGGGATGCAGTAAAGAAGGATTAGTGGATCGAAAATGAGATTGTCGTATCCCAAAAGAAAATCCTGTCGTTTCCATAGAAACGTTACTCGATTTAGAAGGAAATGTCTTAGAACACATAGAATTTCATAGCGACGCAATTTCCGTGTGAATTCGTCAATGAGTGGGAGTGAGGGATGCAGTAAAGAAGTATTAGTGGATCGGAAAAGAGAATGTCGTATCCCAAAAGAAAATCCTGTCGTTTCCATAGAAACGTTACTCGATTTAGAATGAAAAGTCTTAGAACACATAGAATTTCATTGCGACGCAATTTCCGTGTGAATTCGTCAATGTGTGGGAGTGAGGGATGCAGTGAAGAAGGATTAGTGGATCGGAAATGCGATTGTCGTATCCCAAAAGAAAATCCTGTCGTTTCCACAGAAACGTTACTCGATTTAGAAGGAAATGTCTTAGAACACATAGTATTTCATAGCGACGCAATTTCCGTGTGAATTCGTCAATGTGTGGGTGTGAGGGATGCAGTAAAGAAGGATTAGTGGATCGGAAATGAGATTGTCGTATCCCAAAAGAAAATCCTGTCGTTTCCATAGAAATGTTACTCGATTTAGAAGGAGAAGCCATAGAACCCATAGTATTTCATAGCGACGCAATTTCCGTGTGAATTCGTCAAGGTGTGGGTGTGAGGGATGCAGTAAAGAAGGATTAGTGGATCGGAAATGAGATTGTCGTATCCCAAAAGAAAATCCTGTCGTTTCCATAGAAGCGTTACTCGATTTAGAAGGAAATGTGTTAGAACACATAGTATTTCATAGCGACGCAATTTCCGTGTGAATTCGTCAATGTGTTGGAGTGAGGGATGCAGTAGAGAAGGATTAGTGGATCGGAACCGTGATTGTCGTAACCCAAAAGAAAATCCTGTCGTTTCCATAGAAACGTTAGTCGATTTAGAAGGAAATGTCTTAGAACACATAGTATTTCATAGCGACGCAATTTCCGTGTGAAATCGTCAATGTGTGGGAGTGAGGGATGCAGAAAAGGGGGATTAGTGGATCGGAAATGAGATTGTCGTATCCCAAAAGAAAATCCTGTCGTTTCCATAGAATCGTTACTCGATTTAGAAGGAAATGTCATAGAACCCATAGTATTTCATTGCGGCGCAATTGCTGTGTTTATTCGTCAATGTGTGGGAGTGCGGGATGCAGTAAAGAAGGATTAGTGGATCGCAAATGAGATTGTCGTATCCCAAAAGAAAATCCTGCCGTTTCCTTAGAAACGTTACTCGATTTAGAAGGAAATATCTTAGAACACATAGTATTTCATAGCGACGCAATTTCCGTGTGAATTCGTCAAAGTGTGGGAGTGAGGGATGCAGTAAAGAAGGATTAGTGGATCGAAAATGAGATTGTCGTATCCCAAAAGAAAATCCTGTCGTTTTCATAGAAACGTTACTCGATTTAGAAGGAAATGTCTTAGAACACATAAAATTTCATAGCGACGCAATTTCCGTGTGAATTCGTCAATGAGTGGGAGTGAGGGATGCAGTAAAGAAGGATTAGTGGATCGGAAATGAGATTGTCGTATCCCAAAAGAAAATTTTGTCGTTTCCATCGAAATTTTACTCGATTTAGAAGGAGAAGTCATAGAACCCATAGTATTTAATAGCGACGCAATTTCCGTGTGAATTCGTCAATGTGTGGGAGTGAGGGATGCAGTAAAGAAGGATTAGTGGATCGGAAATGTGATTGTCGTATCCCAAAAGAAAATCCTGTCGTTTCCATAGAAAGGTTACTCGATTTAGAAGGAAATGTCTTAGAACACATAGTATTTCATAGCGACGCAATTTCCGTGTGAATACGTCAATGTGTGGGAGTGAGGGATGCAGTAAAGAAAGATTAGAGATCGGAAATGTGATTGTCGTATCCCAAGTGAAAATCCTGTCGGTTCCATAGAAACGTTACTCGATTTAGAAGGAAATGTCTTAGAACACATAGTATTTCATAGCGACGCAATTTCCGTGTGAATTCGTCAATGTGTGGGAGTGAGGGATGCAGTAAAGAAGGATTAGTGGATCGAAAATGAGATTGTCGTATCTCAAAAGAAAATCCTGTCGTTTCCATAGAAACGTTACTCGATTTAGAAGGAAAAGTCTTAGAACACATAGAATTTCATAGCGACGCAATTTCCGTGTGAATTCGTCAATGTGTGGGAGTGAGGGATGCAGTGAAGAAGGATTAGTGGATCGAAAATGAGAATGTCGTATCCCAAAAGAAAATCCTGTCGTTTCCATAGAAACGTTACTCGATTTAGAAGGAGAAGTCATAGAGCCCATAGTATTTCATAGCGACGCAATTTCCGTGTGAATTCGTCAATGTGTGGGAGTGAGGGATGCAGTAAAGAAGGATTAGTGGATCGGAAATGTGATTGTCATATCCCAAAAGAAAATCCTGTCGTTTCCATAGAAACGTTACTCGATTTAGAAGGAAATGTCTTAGAACACATAGTATTTCATAGCGACGCAATTTCCGTGTAAATTCGTCAATGTGTGGGAGTGAGGGATGCAGTAAAGAAAGATTAGTGATCGGAAATGTGATTGTCGTATCCCAAATGAAAATCCTGTCGGTTCCATAGAAACGTTACTCGATTTAGAAGGAAATGTCTTAGAACACATAGTATTTCATAGCGACGCAATTTCCGTGTGAATTCGTCAATGTGTGGGAGTGAGGGATGCAGTAAAGAAGGATTAGTGGATCGAAAATGAGAATGTCGTATCCCAAAAGAAAATCCTGTCGTTTCCATAGAAACGTTACTCGATTTAGAATGAAAAGTCTTAGAACACATAGAATTTCATTGCGACGCAATTTCCGTGTGAATTCGTCAATGTGTGGGAGTGAGGGATGCAGTGAAGAAGGATTAGTGGATCGGAAATGCGATTGTCGTATCCCAAAAGAAAATCCTGTCGTTTCCACAGAAACGTTACTCGATTTAGAAGGAAATGTCTTAGAACACATAGTATTTCATAGCGACGCAATTTCCGTGTGAATTCGTCAATGTGTGGGTGTGAGGGATGCAGTAATGAAGGATTAGTGGATCGGAAATGAGATTGTCGTATCCCAAAAGAAAATCCTGTCGTTTCCATAGAAATGTTACTCGATTTAGAAGGAGAAGCCATAGAACCCATAGTATTTCATAGCGACGCAATTTCCGTGTGAATTCGTCAAGGTGTGGGTGTGAGGGATGCAGTAAAGAAGGATTAGTGGATCGGAAATGAGATTGTCGTATCCCAAAAGAAAATCCTGTCGTTTCCATAGAAGCGTTACTCGATTTAGAAGGAAATGTGTTAGAACACATAGTATTTCATAGCGACGCAATTTCCGTGTGAATTCGTCAATGTGTTGGAGTGAGGGATGCAGTAGAGAAGGATTAGTGGATCGGAACCGTGATTGTCGTAACCCAAAAGAAAATCCTGTCGTTTCCATAGAAACGTTAGTCGATTTAGAAGGAAATGTCTTAGAACACATAGTATTTCATAGCGACGCAATTTCCGTGTGAAATCGTCAATGTGTGGGAGTGAGGGATGCAGAAAAGGGGGATTAGTGGATCGGAAATGAGATTGTCGTATCCCAAAAGAAAATCCTGTCGTTTCCATAGAATCGTTACTCGATTTAGAAGGAAATGTCATAGAACCCATAGTATTTCATTGCGGCGCAATTGCTGTGTTTATTCGTCAATGTGTGGGAGTGCGGGATGCAGTAAAGAAGGATTAGTGGATCGCAAATGAGATTGTCGTATCCCAAAAGAAAATCCTGTCGTTTCCTTAGAAACGTTACTCGATTTAGAAGGAAATGTCTTAGAACACATAGTATTTCATAGCGACGCAATTTCCGTGTGAATTCGTCAAAGTGTGGGAGTGAGGGATGCAGTAAAGAAGGATTAGTGGATCGAAAATGAGATTGTCGTATCCCAAAAGAAAATCCTGTCGTTTTCATAGAAACGTTACTCGATTTAGAAGGAAATGTCTTAGAACACATAAAATTTCATAGCGACGCAATTTCCGTGTGAATTCGTCAATGAGTGGGAGTGAGGGATGCAGTAAAGAAGGATTAGTGGATCGGAAATGAGATTGTCGTATCCCAAAAGAAAATTTTGTCGTTTCCATCGAAACTTTACTCCATTTAGAAGGAGAAGTCATAGAACCCATAGTATTTAATAGCGACGCAATTTCCGTGTGAATTCGTCAATGTGTGGGAGTGAGGGATGCAGTAAAGAAGGATTAGTGGATCGGAATTGTGATTGTCGTATCCCAAAAGAAAATCCTGTCGTTTCCATAGAAAGGTTACTCGATTTAGAAGGAAATGTCTTAGAACACATAGTATTTCATAGCGACGCAATTTCCGTGTGAATACGTCAATGTGTGGGAGTGAGGGATGCAGTAAAGAAAGATTAGAGATCGGAAATGTGATTGTCGTATCCCAAGTGAAAATCCTGTCGGTTCCATAGAAACGTTACTCGATTTAGAAGGAAATGTCTTAGAACACATAGTATTTCATAGCGACGCAATTTCCGTGTGAATTCGTCAATGTGTGGGAGTGAGGGATGCAGTAAAGAAGGATTAGTGGATCGAAAATAAGATTGTCGTATCTCAAAAGAAAATCCTGTCGTTTCCATAGAAACGTTACTCGATTTAGAAGGAAAAGTCTTAGAACACATAGAATTTCATAGCGACGCAATTTCCATGTGAATTCGTCAATGTGTGGGAGTGAGGGATGCAGTGAAGAAGGATTAGTGGATCGGAAATGCGATTGTCGTATCCCAAAAGAAAATCCTGTCGTTTCCACAGAAACGTTACTCGATTTAGAAGGAAATGTCTTAGAACACATAGTATTTCATAGCGACGCAATTTCCGTGTGAATTCGTCAATGTGTGGGTGTGAGGGATGCAGTAAAGAAGGATTAGTGACTCGGAAATGAGATTTTCGTATCCCAAAAGGAAATCCTGTCGTTTCCATAGAAATGTTACTCGATTTAGAAGGAGAAGCCATAGAACCCATAGTATTTCATAGCGACGCAATTTCCGTGTGAATTCGTCAAGGTGTGGGAGTGAGGGATGCAGTAAAGAAGGATTAGTGGATCGGAAATGAGATTGTCGTATCCCAAAAGAAAATCCTGTCGTTTCCATAGAAACGTTACTCGATTTAGAAGGAAATGTGTTAGAACACATAGTATTTCATAGCGACGCAATTTCCGTGTGAATTCGTCAATGTGTTGGAGTGAGGGATGCAGTAGAGAAGGATTAGTGGATCGGAACCGTGATTGTAGTATCCCAAAAGAAAATCCTGTCGTTTCCATAGAAACGTTAGTCGATTTAGAAGGAAATGTCTTAGAACACATAGTATTTCATACCGACGCAATTTCCGTGTGAAATCGTCAATGTGTGGGAGTGAGGGATGCCTAAAATGGGGATTAGTGGATCGGAAATGAGATTGTCGTATCCCAAAAGAAAATCCTGTCGTTTCCATAGAAACGTTACTCGATTTAGAAGGAAATGTCATAGAACCCATAGTATTTCATTGCGACGCAATTGCTGTGTTTATTCGTCAATGTGTGGGAGTGCGGGATGCAGTAAAGAAGGATTAGTGGATCGCAAATGAGATTGTCGTATCCCAAAAGAAAATCCTGTCGTTTCCTTAGAAACGTTACTCGATTTAGAAGGAAATGTCTTAGAACACATAGTATTTCATAGCGACGCAATTTCCGTGTGAATTCGTCAAAGTGTGGGAGTGAGGGATGCAGTAAAGAAGGATTAGTGGATCGAAAATGAGATTGTCGTATCCCAAAAGAAAATCCTGTCGTTTCCATAGAAACGTTACTCGATTTAGAAGGAAATGTCTTAGAACACATAAAATTTCATAGCGACGCAATTTCCGTGTGAATTCGTCAATGAGTGGGTGTGAGGGATGCAGTAAAGAAGGATTAGTGGATCGGAAAAGAGATTGTCGTATCCCAAAAGAAAATTTTGTCGTTTCCATCGAAACGTTATTCGATTTAGAAGGAGAAGTCATAGAACCCATAGTATTTCATAGCGACGCAATTTCCGTGTGAATTCGTCAATGTGTGGGAGTGAGGGATGCAGTAAAGAAGGATTAGTGGATCGGAAATGTGATTGTCGTATCCCAAAAGAAAATCCTGTCGTTTCCATAGAAAGGTTACTCGATTTAGAAAGAAATGTCTTAGAACACATAGTATTTCATAGCGACGCAATTTCCGTGTGAATTCGTCAATGTGTGGGAGTGAGGGATGCAGTAAAGAAGGATTAGTGGATCGGAAATGTGATTGTCGTATCCCAAATGAAAATCCTGTCGTTTCCATAGAAACGTTACTCGATTTAGAAGGAAATGTCTTAGAACACATAGTATTTCATAGCGACGCAATTTCCGTGAGAATTCGTCATTGTGTGGGAGTGAGGGATGCAGTAAAGAAGGATTAGTGGATCGGAAATGTGATTGTCGTATCCCAAAAGAAAATCCTGTCGTTTCCATAGAAACGTTACACGATTTAGAAGGAAATGTCTTAGAACCCATTGTTTTTCATAGCGACGCAATTTCCGTGTTAATTCGTCAATGTGTGGGAGTGAGGGATGCAGTAATGAAGGATTAGTGGATCGGAAATGTGATTGTCGTATCCCAAAAGAAAATCCTGTCGTTTCCGTAGAAGCGTTACTCGATTTAGAAGGAGAAGTCATAGAACACATAGTATTTCATAGCGCCGCTATTTCCGAGTGAATTCGTCAATGAGTGGGAGTGAGGGATGCAGTAAAGAAGGATTAGTGGATCGGAAATGAGATTGTCGTATCCCAAAAGAAAATCCTGTCGTTTCCATAGAAACGTTACTCGATTTAGAAGGAAATGACTTAGAACACATAGTATTTCATAGCGACGCAATTTCCGTGTGAATTCGTCATTGAGTGGGAGTGAGGGATGTAGTAAAGAAGGATTAGTTGATCGGAAATGTCATTGTCGTATCCCAAAAGAAAATCCTGTCGTTTCCATAGAAACGTTACTCGATTTAAAAGGAAATGTCTTAGAACACATAGTATTTCATAGCGACGCAATTTCCGTGTGAATTCGTCAATGTGTGGGAGTGAGGGATGCAGTAAAGAAGGATTTGTGGATCGGAAATGAGATTGTCGTATCCCAAAAGAAAATCCTGTCGTTTCCATAGAAACGTTACTCGATTTAGAAGGAAATATCTTAGCACACATAGTATTTCATAGCGACGCAATTTCATGTGTGAATTCGTCAATGTGTGGGAGTGAGGGATACAGTAACGAAGGATTAGTGGATCGGAAATGGGATTGTCGTATCCGAAAAGAAAATCCTGTCGTTTCCATAGAAACGTTACTCGATTTAGAAGGAAATGTCTTAGAACACATAGTATTTCATAGCGACGCAATTTCGGTTTGAATTCGTCATTGTGATGGAGTGAGGGATGAAGTAAAGAAGCATTAGTGGATCGGAAATGAGATTGTCGTATCCCAAAAGAAAATCCTGTCGTTTCCATAGAAACGTTACTTGATTTAGAAGGAGAAGCCATAGAACGCATAGTATTTAATAGCGACGCAATTTCCGTGTGAAGGCGTCAAGGTGTGGGAGTGAGGGATGCAGTAAAGAAGGATTAGTGGATCGGAAATGAGATTGTCGTATCCCAAAAGAAAATCCTGTCGTTTCCATAGAAACGTTACTCGATTTAGAAGGAAATGTGTTAGAACACATAGTATTTCATAGCGACGCAATTTCCGTGTGAATTCGTCAATGTGTTGGAGTGAGGGATGCAGTAGAGAAGGATTAGTGGATCGGAACCGTGATTGTCGTATCCCAAAAGAAAATCCTGTCGTTTCCATAGAAACGTTAGTCGATTTAGAAGGAAATGTCTTAGAACACATAGTATTTCATAGCGACGCAATTTCCGTGTGAAATCGTCAATGTGTGGGAGTGAGGGATGCAGAAAAGGGGGATTAGTGGATCGGAAATGAGATTGTCGTATCCCAAAAGAAAATCCTGTCGTTTCCATAGAAACGTTACTCGATTTAGAAGGAAATGTCATAGATCCCATAGTATTTCATTGCGACGCAATTGCTGTGTTTATTCGTCAATGTGTGGGAGTGCGGGATGCAGTAAAGAAGGATTAGTGGATCGCAAATGAGATTGTCGTATCCCAAAAGAAAATCCTGTCGTTTCCTTAGAAACGTTACTCGATTTAGAAGGAAATGTCTTAGAACACATAGTATTTCATAGCGACGCAATTTCCGTGTGAATTCGTCAAAGTGTGGGAGTGAGGGATGCAGTAAAGAAGGATTAGTGGATCGAAAATGAGATTGTCGTATCCCAAAAGAAAATCCTGTCGTTTCCATAGAAACGTTACTCGATTTAGAAGGAAATGTCTTAGAACACATAAAATTTCATAGCGACGCAATTTCCGTGTGAATTCGTCAATGAGTGGGAGTGAGGGATGCAGTAAAGAAGGATTAGTGGATCGGAAAAGAGATTGTCGTATCCCAAAAGAAAATTTTGTCGTTTCCATCGAAACGTTACTCGATTTAGAAGGAGAAGTCATAGAACCCATAGTATTTCATAGCGACGCAATTTCCGTGTGAATTCGTCAATGTGTGGGAGTGAGGGATGCAGTAAAGAAGGATTAGTGGATCGGAAATGTGATTGTCGTATCCCAAAAGAAAATCCTGTCGTTTCCATAGAAAGGTTACTCGATTTAGAAGGAAATGTCTTAGAACACATAGTATTTCATAGCGACGCAATTTCCGTGTGAATTCGTCAATGTGTGGGAGTGAGGGATGCAGTAAAGAAGGATTAGTGGATCGGAAATGTGATTGTCGTATCCCAAATGAAAATCCTGTCGTTTCCATAGAAACGTTACTCGATTTAGAAGGAAATGTCTTAGAACACATAGTACAGGGCGTTTCAAAAAGAAAGAGCAGATTTCAAACATTTATTTCTCAAAAACTACAAATGATAGAAGCACAATTCAAACGTTTCTTGTCAGAGAAAGGTTCAAAGTTTTTCAATGGTCCGCGCAGAAGTTCCATGCAAATCCGCAGTGGCGCTGGCGTTTGTTTGTAGGAAAATGGCGACGACACCACAGGAACGATCATTTTGTGTGTTGCAATTTGCAAAGTTAGAGTCCATTGTTGGTGTGCAACGTGCATTCCGCCGTCAATTCAACAAACAGCCGCCTCGTCATAAGCAAATTTATGAGTGGCATCACAGATTCGTAGAAGATGGTTGCATCTGCAAGCGAAAAAGCACGGGTCGTCCACGCACATCGGATGAAAATGTCGAGCGTGTCCGTGCAGCTTACGAAAGGAGCCCTAGAAAATCCACGACACGGGCAAGTCACGAACTAAACATGTCTAAAACAACGGTATGGCGCGTTCTGAGTAACCGTCTGCACATGAAGCCGTACAAACTGCAGTTATTGCAAGCATTGCGTCCTGACGACCACAACAAAAGGTTCGAATTTTCAACTGCAATTCTACAGGACATGGAAGAGGACAATTTTGCCGAACGATTAATTTTTTCAGATGAATCAACGTTTCACATTTCTGGTAAAGTTAATCGGCATAACGTACGAATTTAGGCGAGTGAAACTCCGAGGGACGTTATTCAACATGAAAGAGACTCACCAAAGGTTAACGTCTTTTGTGCAATTTCGGTAAACAAAGTTTATGGACCTTTCTTTTTCATGGAGAAATCTATCACAGGAACCATTTACCTGGACATGTTAGAAAACTGGCTATTTCCTCAACTTCAGGAAGATTCAAATCACTTCATCTTCATGCAAGATGGCGCCCCACCACACTTCTCTGAACCTGTACGACGGTACCTAAATAACACCATTCCAGGACGGTGGATTGGAAGAGCAGGAGCACAAGATCAATGTCATCGTCTGTGGCCTCCCAGGTCACCAGACCTTACTCCCTGCGATTTTTATTTGTGGGGGTACATAAAGGACTGTGTTTATGTCCCACCTATGCCCGCTACTCTTCAAGAGGTACGACATCGAATTGTTGCGGCCGTGAATTCGGTAACTAAAGACCAGTTGCGTCGTGTGTGGCAAGAAATGAGATACCGGTTTGATATTTGTCGTGTAACAAATGGTGCTCATATTGAGGTACAGTTTTGATATTTGTTGTGTAACATTTGGTACTCATATTGAGTGAAGGACCGTTGGAATTGTGTTTCTATCATTTGTAGTTTTTGAGAAATAAATGTTTGAAATCTGCTCTTTCTTTTTGAAACGCCCTGTATTTCATAGCGACGCAATTTCCGTGAGAATTCGTCATTGTGTGGGAGTGAGGGATGCAGTAAAGAAGGATTAGTGGATCGGAAATGTGATTGTCGTATCCCAAAAGAAAATCCTGTCGTTTCCATAGAAACGTTACACGATTTAGAAGGAAATGTCTTAGAACCCATTGTTTTTCATAGCGACGAAATTTCCGTGTTAATTCGTCAATGTGTGGGAGTGAGGGATGCAGTAAAGAAAGATTAGTGGATCGGAAATGTGATTGTCGTATCCCAAAAGAAAATCCTGTCGTTTCCATAGAAGCGTTACTCGATTTAGAAGGAGAAGTCATAGGACACATAGTATTTCATAGCGACGCAATTTCCGAGTGAATTCGTCAATGAGTGGGAGTGAGGGATGCAGTAAAGAAGGATTAGTGGATCGGAAATGAGATTGTCGTATCCCAAAAGAAAATCCTGTCGTTTCCATAGAAACGTTACTCGATTTAGAAGGAAATGTCTTAGAACACATAGTATTTCATAGCGACGCAATTTCCGTGTGAATTCGTCATTGAGTGGGAGTGAGGGATGTAGTAAAGAAGGATTAGTTGATCGGAAATGACATTGTCGTATCCCAAAAGAAAATCCTGTCGTATCCATAGAAACGTTACTCGATTTAAAAGGAAATGTCTTAGAACACATAGTATTTCATAGCGACGCAATTTCCGTGTGAATTCGTCAATGTGTGGGAGTGAGGGATGCAGTAAAGAAGGATTTGTGGATCGGAAATGAGATTGTCGTATCCCAAAAGAAAATCCTGTCGTTTCCATAGAAACGTTACTCGATTTAGAAGGAAATATCTTAGCACACATAGTATTTCATAGCGACGCAATTTCATGTGTGAATTCGTCAATGTGTGGGAGTGAGGGATGCAGTAACGAAGGATTAGTGGATCGGAAATGGGATTGTCGTATCCGAAAAGAAAATCCTGTCGTTTCCATAGAAACGTTACTCGATTTAGAAGGAAATGTCTTAGAACACATAGTATTTCATAGCGACGCAATTTCGGTTTGAATTCGTCATTGTGATGGAGTGAGGGATGCAGTAAAGAAGCATTAGTGGATCGGAAATGAGATTGTCGTATCCCAAAAGAAAATCCTGTCGTTTCCATAGAAACGTTACTTGATTTAGAAGCAGAAGCCATAGAACGCATAGTATTTCATAGCGACGCAATTTCCGTGTGAAGGCGTCAAGGTGTGGGAGTGAGGGATGCAGTAAAGAAGGATTAGTGGATCGGAAATGAGATTGTCGTATCCCAAAAGATAATCCTGTCGTTTCCATAGAAACGTTACTCGATTTAGAAGGAAATGTCTTAGAACACATAGTATTTCATAGCGACGCAATATTCGTGTGAATTCGTCAATGTGTGGGAGTGAGGGATGCAGTAGAGAAGGATTAGTGGATCGGAAATGAGATTGTCGTATCCCAAAAGAAAATCCTGTCGTTTCCATAGAAACGTTACTCGATTTAGAAGGAAATGTCTTAGAACACATAGTATTTCATAGCGACGCAATTTCCGTGTGAATTCGTCAATGTGTGGGAGTGAGGGATGCAGAAAAGAAGGATTATTGGATCGGAAATGAGATTGTCGTATCCCAAAAGAAAATCCTGACGTTTCCATAGAAGCGTGACTCGATTTAGAAGGAAATGTCATAGAACCCATAGTATTTCATTGCGACGCAATTGCTGTGTTAATTCGTCAATGTGTGGGAGTGCGGGATGCAGTAAAGAAGGATTAGTGGATCGCAAATGAGATTGTCGTATCCCAAAAGAAAATCCTGTCGTTTCCATAGAAACGTTACTCGATTTAGAAGGAAATGTCATGGAACCCATAGTATTTCATAGCGACGCAATTTCCGTGTGAATTCGTCAAAGTGTGGGAGTGAGGGATGCAGTAAAGAAGGATTAGTGGATCGAAAATGAGATTGTCGTATCCCAAAAGAAAATCCTGTCGTTTCCATAGAAACGTTACTCGATTTAGAAGGAAATGTCTTAGAACACATAGAATTTCATAGCGACGCAATTTCCGTGTGAATTCGTCAATGAGTGGGAGTGAGGGATGCAGTAAAGAAGGATTAGTGGATCGGAAAAGAGATTGTCGTATACCAAAAGAAAATTTTGTCGTTTCCATAGAAACGTTACTCGATTTAGAAGGAGAAGTCATAGAGCCCATAGTATTTCATAGCGACGCAATTTCCGTGTGAATTCGTCAATGTGTGGGAGTGAGGGATGCAGTAAAGATGGATTAGTGGATCGGAAATGTGATTGTCATATCCCAAAAGAAAATCCTGTCGTTTCCATAGAAACGTTACTCGATTTAGAAGGAAATGTCTTAGAACACATAGTATTTCATAGCGACGCAATTTCCGTGTGAATTCGTCAATGTGTGGGAGTGAGGGATGCAGTAAAGAAAGATTAGTGATCGGAAATGTGATTGTCGTATCCCAAATGAAAATCCTGTCGGTTCCATAGAAACGTTACTCGATTTAGAAGGAAATGTCTTAGAACACATAGTATTTCATAGCGACGCAATTTCCGTGTGAATTCGTCAATGTGTGGAAGTGAGGGATGCAGTAAAGAAGGATTAGTGGATCGAAAATGAGAATGTCGTATCCCAAAAGAAAATCCTGTCGTTTAAATAGAAACGTTACTCGATTTAGAAGGAAAAGTCTTAGAACACATAGAATTTCATAGCGACGCAATTTCCGTGTGAATTCGTCAATGTGTGGGAGTGAGGGATGCAGTGAAGAAGGATTAGTGGATCGGAAATGCGATTGTCGTATCCTAAAAGAAAATCCTGTCGTTTCCATAGAAACGTTACTCGATTTAGAAAGAAATGTGTTAGAACACATAGTATTTCATAGTGACGCAATTTCCGTGTGAATTCGTCAAGGTGTTGGAGTGAGGGATGCAGTAGAGAAGGATTAGTGGATCGGAACCGTGATTGTCGTATCCCAAAAGAAAATCCTGTCGTTTCCATAGAAACGTTACTCGATTTAGAAGGAAATGTCTTAGAACACATAGTATTTCATAGCGACGCTATTTCCGTGTGAAATCGTCAATGTGTGGGAGTGAGGGATGCAGAGAAGGGGGATTAGTGGATCGGAAATGAGATTGTCGTATCCCAAAAGAAAATCCTGTCGTTTCCATAGAAACGTTACTCGATTTAGAAGGAAATGTCATAGAACCCATAGTATTTCATTGCGACGCAATTGCTGTGTTTATTCGTCAATGTGTGGGAGTGCGGGATGCAGTAAAGAAGGATTAGTGGATCGCAAATGAGATTGTCGTATCCCAAAAGAAAATCCTGTCGTTTCCTTAGAAACGTTACTCGATTTAGAAGGAAATGTCTTAGAACACATAGTATTTCATAGCGACGCAATTTCCGTGTGAATTCGTCAAAGTGTGGGAGTGAGGGATGCAGTAAAGGAGGATTAGTGGATCGAAAATGAGATTGTCGTATCCCAAAAGAAAATCCTGTCGTTTCCATAGAAACGTTACTCGATTTAGAAGGAAATGTCTTAGAACACATAAAATTTCATAGCGACGCAATTTCCGTGTGAATTCGTCAATGAGTGGGAGTGAGGGATGCAGTAAAGAAGGATTAGTGGATCGGAAAAGAGATTGTCGTATCCCAAAAGAAAATTTTGTCGTTTCCATCGAAACTTTACTCGATTTAGAAGGAGAAGTCATAGAACCCATAGTATTTCATAGCGACGCAATTTCCGTGTGAATTCGTCAATGTGTGGGAGTGTGGGATGCAGTAAAGAAGGATTAGTGGATCGGAAATGTGATTGTCGTATCCCAAAAGAAAATCCTGTCGTTTCCATAGAAAGGTTACTCGATTTAGAAGGAAATGTCTTAGAACACATAGTATTTCATAGCGACGCAATTTCCGTGTAATTCGTCAATGTGTGGGAGTGAGGGATGCAGTAAAGAAAGATTAGTGATCGGAAATGTGATTGTCGTATCCCAAATGAAAATCCTGTCGGTTCCATAGAAACGTTACTCGATTTAGAAGGAAATGTCTTAGAACACATAGTATTTCATAGCGACGCAATTTCCGTGTGAATTCGTCAATGTGTGGGAGTGAGGGATGCAGTAAAGAAGGATTAGTGGATCGAAAATGAGATTGTCGTATCCCAAAAGAAAATCCTGTCGTTTCCATAGAAACGTTACTCGATTTAGAAGGAAAAGTATTAGAACACATAGAATTTCATAGCGACGCAATTTCCGTGTGAATTCGTCAATGTGTGGGAGTGAGGGATGCAGTGAAGAAGGATTAGTGGATCGGAAATGCGATTGTCGTATCCCAAAAGAAAATCCTGTCGTTTCCACAGAAACGTTACTCTATTTAGAAGGAAATGTCTTAGAACACATAGTATATCATAGCGACGCAATTTCCGTGTGAATTCGTCAATGTGTGGGTGTGAGGGATGCAGTAAAGAAGGATTAGTGGATCGGAAATGAGATTCTCGTATCCCAAAAGAAAATCCTGTCGTTTCCATAGAAATGTTACTCGATTTAGAAGGAGATGCCATAGAACCCATAGTATTTCATAGCGACGCAATTTCCGTGTGAATTCGTCAAGGTGTGGGAGTGAGGGATGCAGTAAAGA
Source organism: Schistocerca cancellata (assembly GCF_023864275.1). Lineage (NCBI taxonomy): Eukaryota > Metazoa > Arthropoda > Insecta > Orthoptera > Acrididae > Schistocerca > Schistocerca cancellata. The sequence continues at coordinate 732,592,334 of NC_064631.1, forward strand.
AGGATTAGTGGATCGGAAATGAGATTGTCGTATCCCAATAGAAAATCCTGTCGTTTCCATAGAAACGTTACTCGATTTAGAAGGAAATGTGTTAGAACACATAGTATTTCATAGCGACGCAATTTCCGTGTGAATTCGTCAATGTGTTGGAGTGAGGGATGCAGTAGAGAAGGATTAGTGGATCGGAACCGTGATTGTCGTATCCCAAAAGAAAATCCAGTCGTTTCCATAGAAACGTTAGTCGATTTAGAAGGAAATGTCTTAGAACACATAGTATTTCATAGCGACGCAATTTCCGTGTGAAATCGTCAATGTGTGGGAGTGAGGGATGCAGAAAATGGGGATTAGTGGATCGGAAATGAGATTGTCGTATCCCAAAAGAAAATCCTGTCGTTTCCATAGAAACGTTACTCGATTTAGAAGGAAATGTCATAGAACCCATAGTATTTCATTGCGACGCAATTGCTGTGTTTATTCGTCAATGTGTGGGAGTGCGGGATGCAGTAAAGAAGGATTAGTGGATCGCAAATGAGATTGTCGTATCCCAAAAGAAAATCCTGTCGTTTCCTTAGAAACGTTACTCGATTTAGAAGGAAATGTCTTAGAACACATAGTATTTCATAGCGACGCAATTTCCGTGTGAATTCGTCAAAGTGTGGGAGTGAGGTATGCAGTAAAGAAGGATTAGTGGATCGAAAATGAGATTGTCGTATCCCAAAAGAAAATCCTGTCGTTTCCATAGAAACGTTACTCGATTTAGAAGGAAATGTCTTAGAACACATAAAATTTCATAGCGACGCAATTTCCGTGTGAATTCGTCAATGAGTGGGAGTGAGGGATGCAGTAAAGAAGGATTAGTTGATCGGAAAAGAGATTGTCGTATCCCAAAAGAAAGTTTTGTCGTTTCCATCGAAACGTTACTCGATTTAGAAGGAGAAGTCATAGAACCCATAGTATTTCATAGCGACGCAATTTACGTGTGAATTCGTCAATGTGTGGGAGTGAGGGATGCAGTAAAGAAGGATTAGTGGATCGGAAATGTGATTGTCGTATCCCAAAAGAAAATCCTGTCGTTTCCATAGAAAGGTTACTCGATTTAGAAGGAAATGTCTTAGAACACATAGTATTTCATAGCGACGCAATTTCCGTGTGAATTCGTCAATGTGTGGGAGTGAGGGATGCAGTAAAGAAGGATTAGTGGATCGGAAATGTGATTGTCGTATCCCAAATGAAAATCCTGTCGTTTCCATAGAAACGTTACTCGATTTAGAAGGAAATGTCTTAGAACACATAGTATTTCATAGCGACGCAATTTCCGTGAGAATTCGTCATTGTGTGGGAGTGAGGGATGCAGTAAAGAAGGATTAGTGGAATGGAAATGTGATTGTCGTATCCCAAAAGAAAATCCTGTCGTTTCCATAGAAACGTTACACGATTTAGAAGGAAATGTCTTAGAACCCATTGTTTTTCATAGCGACGCAATTTCCGTGTTAATTCGTCAATGTGTGGGAGTGAGGGATGCAGTAATGAAGGATTAGTGGATCGGAAATGTGATTGTCGTATCCCAAAAGAAAATCCTGTCGTTTCCATAGAAGCGTTACTCGATTTAGAAGGAGAAGTCAAAGAACACATAGTATTTCATAGCGACGCAATTTCCGAGTGAATTCGTCAATGAGTGGGAGTGAGGGATGCAGTAAAGAAGGATTAGTGGATCGGAAATGAGATTGTCGTATCCCAAAAGAAAATCCTGTCGTTTCCATAGAAACGTTACTCGATTTAGAAGGAAACGACTTAGAACACATAGTATTTCATAGCGACGCAATTTCCGTGTGAATTCGTCATTGAGTGGGAGTGAGGGATGTAGTAAAGAAGGATTAGTTGATCGGAAATGACATTGTCGTTTCCCAAAAGAAAATCCTGTCGTTTCCATAGAAACGTTACTCGATTTAAAAGGAAATGTCTTAGAACACATAGTATTTCATAGCGACGCAATTTCCGTGTGAATTCGTCAATGTGTGGGAGTGAGGGATGCAGTAAAGAAGGATTAGTGGATCGGAAATGAGATTGTCGTATCCCAAAAGAAAATCCTGTCGTTTCCATAGAAACGTTACACGATTTAGAAGGAAATATCTTAGCACACATAGTATTTCATAGCGACGCAATTTCATGTGTGAATTCGTCAATGTGTGGGAGTGAGGGATGCAGTAACGAAGGATTAGTGGATCGGAAATGGGATTGTCGTATCCGAAAAGAAAATCCTATCGTTTCCATAGAAACGTTACTCGATTTAGAAGGAAATGTATTAGAACACATAGTATTTCATAGCGACGCAATTTCCGTGGGAATTCGTCAATGTGTGGGAGTGAGGGATGCAGTAAAGTTAGAATAATGGATCGGAAATGAGAATGTTGTATCCCAAAAGAAAATCCTGTCGTTTCCATAGAAACGTTACTCGATTTAGAAGGAAATGTCTTAGACCACATAGTATTTCATAGCGACGCAATTTCGGTTTGAATTCGTCATTGTGATGGAGTGAGGGATGCAGTAAAGAAGCATTAGTGGATCGGAAATGAGATTGTCGTATCCCAAAAGAAAATCCTGTCGTTTCCATAGAAACGTTACTTGATTTAGAAGGAGAAGCCATAGAACGCATAGTATTTCATAGCGACGCAATTTCCGTGTGAAGTCGTCAAGGTGTGGGAGTGTGGGATGCAGTAAAGAAGGATTAGTGGATCGGAAATGAGATTGTCGTATCACAAAAGATAATCCTGTCGTTTCCATAGAAACGTTACTCGATTTAGAAGGAAATGCTTAGAACACATAGTATTTCATAGCGACGCAATTTCCGTGTGAATTCGTCAATGTGTGGGAGTGAGGGATGCAGTAAAGAAGGATTAGTGGATCGGAAATGAGATTGTCGTATCCCAAAAGAAAATCCTGTCGTTTCCATAGAAACGTTACTTGATTTAGAAGGAAATGTCTTAGAACACATAGTATTTCATAGCGACGCAATTTCCGTGTGAATTCGTCAATGTGTGGGAGTGAGGGATGCAGAAAAGAAGGATTATTGGATCGGAAATGAGATTGTCGTATCCCAAAAGAAAATCCTGACGTTTCCATAGAAGCGTTACTCGATTTAGAAGGAAATGTCATAGAACCATAGTATTTCATTGCGACGCAACTGCTGTGTTAATTCGTCAATGTGTGGGAGTGCGGGATGCAGTAAAGAAGGATTAGTGGATCGCAAATGAGATTGTCGTATCCCAAAAGAAAATCCTGTCGTTTCCACAGAAACGTTACTCGATTTAGAAGGAAATGTCTTAGAACACATAGTATTTCATAGCGACGCAATTTCCGTGTGAATTCGTCAAAGTGTGGGAGTGAGGGATGCAGTAAAGAAGGATTAGTGGATCGAAAATGAGATTGTCGTATCCCAAAAGAAAATCCTGTCGTTTCCATAGAAACGTTACTCGATTTAGAAGGAAATGCCTTAGAACACATAGAATTTCATAGCGACGCAATTTCCGTGTGAATTCGTCAATGAGTGGGAGTGAGGGATGCAGTAAAGAAGGATTAGTGGATCGGAAAAGAGATTGTCGTATACCAAAAGAAAATTTTGTCGTTTCCATAGAAACGTTACTCGATTTAGAAGGAGAAGTCATAGAGGCCATAGTATTTCATAGCGACGCAATTTCCGTGTGAATTCGTCAATGTGTGGGAGTGAGGGATGCAGTAAGGAAGGATTAGTGGATCGGAAATGAGATTGTCATATCCCCAAAGGAAATCCTGTCGTTTCCATAGCAACGTTACTCGATTTAGAAGGAAATGTCTTAGAACACATAGTATTTCATAGCGACGCAATTTCCGTGTGAATTCGTCAATGTGTGGGAGTGAGGGATGCAGTAAAGAAAGATTAGTGATCGGAAATGTGATTGTCGTATCCCAAATGAAAATCCTGTCGGTTCCATAGAAACGTTACTCGATTTAGAAGGAAATGTCTTAGAACACATAGTATTTCATAGCGACGCAATTTCCGTGTGAATTCGTCAATGTGTGGGAGTGAGGGATGCAGTACAGAAGGATTAGTGGATCGGAAATGTGATTGTCGTATCCCAAAAGAAAATCTTGTTGTTTCCATAGAAGCGTTACTCGATTTAGAAGGAAATGTCATAGAACACATAGTATTTCATAGCGACGCAATTTCCGAGTGAATTCGTCAATGAGTGGGAGTGAGGGATGCTGTAAAGAAGGATTAGTGGATCGGAAATGTGATTGTCGTATCCCAAAAGGAAATCCTGTCGCTTCCATAGAAACGTTACTCGATTTAGAAGGAAATGTCTTAGAACACATAGTATTTCATAGCGACGCAATTTCCGTGTGAATTCGTCAATGTGTGGGAGTGAGGGACGCAGTAAAGAAGGATTAGTGCATCGGAAATGAGATTGTCGTATCCCAAAAGAAAATCCTGTCGTTTCCATAGAAACGTTACTCGATTTAGAAGGAGAAATCATAGAACCCATTGTATTTCATAGCGACGCAATTTCCGTGTGAATTCGTCAATGAGTGGGAGTGAGGGATGCAGTAAAGAAGGATTAGTGGATCGGAAATGAGATTGTCGTATCCCAAAAGAAAATGCTGTCGTTTCCATAGAAACGTTACTCGATTTAGAAGGAAATGTCTTAGAACACATAGTATTTCATAGCGACGCAATTTCCGTGTGAATTCGTCAATGTGTGGGAGTGAGGGATGCAGTGAAGAAGGATTAGTGGATCGGAAATGTGATTGTCGTATCCCAAAAGAAAATCTTGTTGTTTCCATAGAAGCGTTACTCGATTTAGAAGGAAATGTCATAGAACACATAGTATTTCATAGCGACGCAATTTCCGAGTGAATTCGTCAATGAGTGGGAGTGAGGGATGCTGTAAAGAAGGATTAGTGGATCGGAAATGTGATTGTCGTATCCCAAAAGGAAATCCTGTCGCTTCCATAGAAACGTTACTCGATTTAGAAGGAAATGTCTTAGAACACATAGTATTTCATAGCGACGCAATTTCCGTGTGAATTCGTCAATGTGTGGGAGTGAGGGACGCAGTAAAGAAGGATTAGTGCATCGGAAATGAGATTGTCGTATCCCAAAAGAAAATCCTGTCGTTTCCATAGAAACGTTACTCGATTTAGAAGGAGAAATCATAGAACCCATTGTATTTCATAGCGACGCAATTTCCGTGTGAATTCGTCAATGAGTGGGAGTGAGGGATGCAGTAAAGAAGGATTAGTGGATCGGAAATGAGATTGTCGTATCCCAAAAGAAAATGCTGTCGTTTCCATAGAAACGTTACTCGATTTAGAAGGAAATGTCTTAGAACACATAGTATTTCATAGCGACGCAATTTCCGTGTGAATTCGTCAATGTGTGGGAGTGAGGGATGCAGTGAAGAAGGATTAGTGGATCGGAAATGCGATTGTCGTATCCCAAAAGAAAATCCTGTCGTTTCCATAGAAACGTTAGTCGATTTAGAAGGAAATGTCTTAGAACACATAGTATTTCATAGCGACGCAATTTCCGTGTGAATTCGTCAATGTGTGGGAGTGAGGGATGCAGTAAAGAAGGATTAGTGGATCGGAAATGATATTGTCGTATCCCAATAGAAAATCCTGTCGTTTCCATAGAAACGTTACTCGATTTAGAAGGAAATGTGTTAGAACACATAGTATTTCATAGCGACGCAATTTCCGTGTGAATTCGTCAATGTGTTGGAGTGAGGGATGCAGTAGAGAAGGATTAGTGGATCGGAACCGTGATTGTCGTATCCCAAAAGAAAATCCAGTCGTTTCCATAGAAACGTTAGTCGATTTAGAAGGAAATGTCTTAGAACACATAGTATTTCATAGCGACGCAATTTCCGTGTGAAATCGTCAATGTGTGGGAGTGAGGGATGCAGAAAATGGGGATTAGTGGTTCGGAAATGAGATTGTCGTATCCCAAAAGAAAATCCTGTCGTTTCCATAGAAACGTTACTCGATTTAGAAGGAAATGTCATAGAACCCATAGTATTTCATTGCGACGCAATTGCTGTGTTTATTCGTCAATGTGTGGGAGTGCGGGATGCAGTAAAGAAGGATTAGTGGATCGCAAATGAGATTGTCGTATCCCAAAAGAAAATCCTGTCGTTTCCTTAGAAACGTTACTCGATTTAGAAGGAAATGTCTTAGAACACATGGTATTTCATAGCGACGCAATTTCCGTGTGAATTCGTCAAAGTGTGGGAGTGAGGGATGCAGTAAAGAAGGATTAGTGGATCGAAAATGAGATTGTCGTATCCCAAAAGAAAATCCTGTCGTTTCCATAGAAACGTTACTCGATTTAGAAGGAAATGTCTTAGAACACATAAAATTTCATAGCGACGCAATTTCCGTGTGAATTCGTCAATGAGTGGGAGTGAGGGATGCAGTAAAGAAGGATTAGTTGATCGGAAAAGAGATTGTCGTATCCCAAAAGAAAATTTTGTCGTTTCCATCGAAACGTTACTCGATTTAGAAGGAGAAGTCATAGAACCCATAGTATTTCATAGCGACGCAATTTCCGTGTGAATTCGTCAATGTGTGGGAGTGAGGGATGCAGTAAAGAAGGATTAGTGGATCGGAAATGTGATTGTCGTATCCCAAAAGAAAATCCTGTCGTTTCCATAGAAAGGTTACTCGATTTAGAAGGAAATGTCTTAGAACACATAGTATTTCATAGCGACGCAATTTCCGTGTGAATTCGTCAATGTGTGGGAGTGAGGGATGCAGTAAAGAAGGATTAGTGGATCGGAAATGTGATTGTCGTATCCCAAATGAAAATCCTGTCGTTTCCATAGAAACGTTACTCGATTTAGAAGGAAATGTCTTAGAACACATAGTATTTCATAGCGACGCAATTTCCGTGAGAATTCGTCATTGTGTGGGAGTGAGGGATGCAGTAAAGAAGGATTAGTGGATCGGAAATGTGATTGTCGTATCCCAAAAGAAAATCCTGTCGTTTCCATAGAAACGTTACACGATTTAGAAGGAAATGTCTTAGAACCCATTGTTTTTCATAGCGACGCAATTTCCGTGTTAATTCGTCAATGTGTGGGAGTGAGGGATGCAGTAATGAAGGATTAGTAGATCGGAAATGTGATTGTCGTATCCCAAAAGAAAATCCTGTCGTTTCCATAGAAGCGTTACTCGATTTAGAAGGAGAAGTCAAAGAACACATAGTATTTCATAGCGACGCAATTTCCGAGTGAATTCGTCAATGAGTGGGAGTGAGGGATGCAGTAAAGAAGGATTAGTGGATCGGAAATGAGATTGTCGTATCCCAAAAGAAAATCCTGTCGTTTCCATAGAAACGTTACTCGATTTAGAAGGAAACGACTTAGAACACATAGTATTTCATAGCGACGCAATTTCCGTGTGAATTCGTCATTGAGTGGGAGTGAGGGATGTAGTAAAGAAGGATTAGTTGATCGGAAATGACATTGTCGTTTCCCAAAAGAAAATCCTGTCGTTTCCATAGAAACGTTACTCGATTTAAAAGGAAATGTCTTAGAACACATAGTATTTCATAGCGACGCAATTTCGGTTTGAATTCATCATTGTGATGGAGTGAGGGATGCAGTAAAGAAGCATTAGTGGATCGGAAATGAGATTGTCGTATCCCAAAAGAAAATCCTGTCGTTTCCATAGAAACGTTACTTGATTTAGAAGGAGAAGCCATAGAACGCATAGTATTTCATAGCGACGCAATTTCCGTGTGAAGTCGTCAAGGTGTGGGAGTGTGGGATGCAGTAAAGAAGGATTAGTGGATCGGAAATGAGATTGTCGTATCCCAAAAGATAATCCTGTCGTTTCCATAGAAACGTTACTCGATTTAGAAGGAAATGTCTTAGAACACATAGTATTTCATAGCGACGCAATTTCCGTGTGAATTCGTCAATGTGTGGGAGTGAGGGATGCAGTAAAGAAGGATTAGTGGATCGGAAATGACATTGTCGTATCCCAAAAGAAAATCCTGTCGTTTCCATAGAAACGTTACTCGATTTAGAAGGAAATGTCTTAGAACACATAGTATTTCATAGCGACGCAATTTCCGTGTGAATTCGTCAATGTGTGGGAGTGAGGGATGCAGAAAAGAAGGATTATTGGATCCGAAATGAGATTGTCGTATCCCAAAAGAAAATCCTGACGTTTCCATAGAAGCGTTACTCGATTTAGAAGGAAATGTCATAGAACCATAGTATTTCATTGCGACGCAATTGCTGTGTTAATTCGTCAATGTGTGGGAGTGCGGGATGCAGTAAAGAAGGATTAGTGGATCGCAAATGAGATTGTCGTATCCCAAAAGAAAATCCTGTCGTTTCCACAGAAACGTTACTCGATTTAGAAGGAAATGTCTTAGAACACATAGTATTTCATAGCGACGCAATTTCCGTGTGAATTCGTCAAAGTGTGGGAGTGAGGGATGCAGTAAAGAAGGATTAGTGGATCGAAAATGAGATTGTCGTATCCCAAAAGAAAATCCTGTCGTTTCCATAGAAACGTTACTCGATTTAGAAGGAAATGCCATAGAACACATAGAATTTCATAGCGACGCAATTTCCGTGTGAATTCGTCAATGAGTGGGAGTGAGGGATGCAGTAAAGAAGGATTAGTGGATCGGAAAAGAGATTGTCGTATACCAAAAGAAAATTTTGTCGTTTCCATAGAAACGTTACTCGATTTAGAAGGAGAAGTCATAGAGGCCATAGTATTTCATAGCGACGCAATTTCCGTGTGAATTCGTCAATGTGTGGGAGTGAGGGATGCAGTAAAGAAGGATTAGTGGATCGGAAATGAGATTGTCATATCCCCAAAGGAAATCCTGTCGTTTCCATAGAAACGTTACTCGATTTAGAAGGAAATGTCTTAGAACACATAGTATTTCATAGCGACGCAATTTCCGTGTGAATTCGTCAATGTGTGGGAGTGAGGGATGCAGTAAAGAAAGATTAGTGATCGGAAATGTGATTGTCGTATCCCAAATGAAAATCCTGTCGGTTCCATAGAAACGTTACTCGATTTAGAAGGAAATGTCTTAGAACACATAGTATTTCATAGCGACGCAATTTCCGTGTGAATTCGTCAATGTGTGGGAGTGAGGGATGCAGTACAGAAGGATTAGTGGATCGGAAATGTGATTGTCGTATCCCAAAAGAAAATCTTGTTGTTTCCATAGAAGCGTTACTCGATTTAGAAGGAAATGTCATAGAACACATAGTATTTCATAGCGACGCAATTTCCGAGTGAATTCGTCAATGAGTGGGAGTGAGGGATGCTGTAAAGAAGGATTAGTGGATCGGAAATGTGATTGTCGTATCCCAAAAGGAAATCCTGTCGCTTCCATAGAAACGTTACTTGATTTAGAAGGAAATGTCTTAGAACACATAGTATTTCATAGCGACGCAATTTCCGTGTGAATTCGTCAATGTGTGGGAGTGAGGGACGCAGTAAAGAAGGATTAGTGCATCGGAAATGAGATTGTCGTATCCCAAAAGAAAATCCTGTCGTTTCCATAGAAACGTTACTCGATTTAGAAGGAGAAATCATAGAACCCATTGTATTTCATAGCGACGCAATTTCCGTGTGAATTCGTCAATGAGTGGGAGTGAGGGATGCAGTAAAGAAGGATTAGTGGATCGGAAATGAGATTGTCGTATCCCAAAAGAAAATGCTGTCGTTTCCATAGAAACGTTACTCGATTTAGAAGGAAATGTCTTAGAACACATAGTATTTCATAGCGACGCAATTTCCGTGTGAATTCGTCAATGTGTGGGAGTGAGGGATGCAGTGAAGAAGGATTAGTGGATCGGAAATGCGATTGTCGTATCCCAAAAGAAAATCCTGTCGTTTCCATAGAAACGTTAGTCGATTTAGAAGGAAATGTCTTAGAACACATAGTATTTCATAGCGACGCAATTTCCGTGTGAATTCGTCAATGTGTGGGAGTGAGGGATGCAGTAAAGAAGGATTAGTGGATCGGAAATGTGATTGTCGTATCCCAAAAGAAAATCCTGTCGTTTCCATAGAAACGTTAGTCGATTTAGAAGGAAATGTCTTAGAACACATAGTATTTCATAGCGACGCAATTTCCGTGTGAAATCGTCAATGTGTGGGAGTGAGGGATGCAGAAAAGGAGGATTAGTGGATCGGAAATGAGATTGTCGTATCCCAAAAGAAAATCCTGTCGTTTCCATAGAAACGTTACTCGATTTAGAAGGAAATGTCATAGAACCCATAGTATTTCATTGCGATGCAATTGCTGTGTTAATTCGTCAATGTGTGGGAGTGCGGGATGCAGTAAAGAAGGATTAGTGAATCGCAAATGAGATTGTCGTATCCCAAAAGAAAATCCTGTCGCTTCCTTAGAAACGTTACTCGATTTAGAAGGAAATGTCTTAGAACACATAGTATTTCATAGCGACGCAATTTCCGTGCGAATTCGTCAAAGTGTGGGAGTGAGGGATGCAGTAAAGAAGGATTAGTGGATCGGAAATGAGATTGTCGTATCCCAAAAGAAAATCCTGTCGTTTCCATAGAAACGTTACTCGATTTAGAAGGAAATGTCTTAGAACACATAGAATTTCATAGCGACGCAATTTCCGTGTGAATTCGTCAATGAGTGGGAGTGAGGGATGCAGTAAAGAAAGATTAGTGGATGGGATAAAAGATTGTCGTATCCCAAAAGAAAATTTTTACGTTTCAATAGAAACGTTACTCGATTTACAAGGAGAAGTGATAGAACCCATAGTATTTCATAGCGACGCAATTTCCGTGTGAATTCGTCAATGTGTGGGAGTGTGGGATGCAGTAAAGAAGGATTAGTGGATCGGAAATGTGATTGTCGTATCCCGAAAGAAAATCCTGTCGTTTCCATAGAAACGTTACTCGATTTAGAAGGAAATGTCATAGAACACATAGTATTTCATAGCGACGCAATTTCCGTGTGAATTCGTCAATGTGTGGGAATGAGGGATGCAGTAAAGAAGGATTAGTGGATCGGAAATGTGATTGTCGTATCCCAAAGAAAATCCTGTCGTTTCCATAGAAACGTTACACGATTTAGAAGGAAATGTCTTAGAACCCATAGTATTTCATAGCCACGCAATTTCCGTGTTAATTCGTCAATGTGTGGGATTGAGGGATGCAGTAAAGAAGGATTAGTGGATCGGAAATGTGATTATCGTATCCCAAAAGTAAATCCTGTCGTTTCCATAGAAGCGTTACTCGATTTAGAAGGAGAAGCCATAGAACCCATAGTATTACATAGCGACGCAATTTCCATGTGAATTCGTCAAGGTGTGGGAGTGAGGGATGCAGTAAAGAAGGATTAGTGGATCGGAAATGAGATTGTCGTATCCCAAAAGAAAATCCTGTCGTTTCCATAGAAACGTTACTCGATTTAGAAGGAAATGTCTTAGATCCCATAGTATTTCATAGCGACGCAATTTCCGTGTGAATTCGTCAATGTGTGGGAGTGAGGGATGCAGTAAAGAAGGATTAGTGGATCGGAAATGTGATTGTCGTATCCCAAAAGAAATCTTGTTGTTTCCATAGAAGCGTTACTCGATTTAGAAGGAAATGTCATAGAACCCATAGTATTTCATAGCGACGCAATTTCCGTGTGAATTCGTCAAAGTGTGGGCGTGAGGGATGCAGTAAAGAAGGATTAGTGGATCGCAAATGAGATTGTCGTATACCAAAAGAAAAGCCTGTCGTTTCCTTAGAAACGTTACTCGATTTAGAAGGAAATGTCTTAGAACACATAGTATTTCATAGCGACGCAATTTCCGTGTGAATTCGTCAAAGTGTGGGAGTGAGGGATGCAGTAAAGAAGGATTAGTGGATCGAAAATGAGATTGTCGTATCCCAAAAGAAAATCCTGTCGTTTCCATAGAAACGTTACTCTATTTAGAAGGAAATGTCTTAGAGCACATAGAAATGCATAGCGACGCAATTTCCGTGTGAATTCGTCAATGTGTGGGAGTGAGGGATGCAGTAAAGGAGGATTAGTGGATCGCAAATGTGATTGTCGTATCCCAAATGAAAATCCTGTCGTTTCCATAGAAACGTTACTCGATTTAGTAGGAAATGTCTTAGAACACATAGTATTTCATAGCGACGCAATTTCCGTGTGAATTCGTCAATGTGTGGGAGTGAGGGATGCAGTAAAGAAGGATTAGTGGATCGGAAATGTGATTGTCGTATCCCAACGAAAATCCTGTCGTTTCAATACAAACGTTACACGATTTAGAAGGAAATGTCTTAGAACCCATAGTATTTCATAGCGACGCAATTTCCGTGTTAATTCGTCAATGTGTGGGAGTGAGGGATGCAGTAAAGAAGGATTAGTGGATCGGAAATGTGATTGTCGTATCCCAAAAGAAAATCCTGTCGTTTCCATAGAACCGTTACTCGATTTAGAAGGAGAAGACACAGAACACATAGTATTTCATAGCGACGCAATTACCGAGTGAATTCGTCAATGAGTGGTCGTGAGGGATGCAGTAAAGAAGGGTTAGTGGATCGGAAATGAGATTGTCGTATCCCAAAAGAAAATCCTGTCGTTTCCATAGAAACGTTAATCGATTTAGAAGGAAATGTCTTAGAACACATAGAATTTCATAGCGACGCAAATTCCGTGTGAATTCGTCAATGAGTGGGAGTGAGGGATGCAGTAAAGAAGGATTAGTGGATCGGAAAAGAGATTGTCGTATACCAAAAGAAAATTTTGTCGTTTCCATAGAAACGTTACTCGATTTAGAAGGAGAAGTCATAGAGCCCATAGTATTTCATAGCGACGCAATTTTCGTGTGAATTCGTCAATGTGTGGGAGTGAGGGATGCAGTAAAGAAGGATTAGTGGATCGGAAATGTGATTGTCATATCCTAAAAGAAAATCCTGTCGTTTCCATAGAAACGTTACTCGATTTAGAAGGAAATGTCTTAGAACACATAGTATTTCATAGCGACGCAATTTCCGTGTGAATTCGTCAATGTGTGGGAGTGAGGGATGCCGTAAAGAAGGATTAGTGGATCGGAAATGTGATTGTCGTATCCCAAAAGAAAATCCTGTCGTTTCCATAGAAACGTTACACGATTTAGAAGGAAATGTCTTAGATCCCATAGTATTTCATAGCGACGCAATTTCCGTGTGAATTCGTCAATGTGTGGGAGTGAGGGATGCAGTAAAGAAGGATTAGTGGATCGGAAATGTGATTGTCGTATCCCAAAAGAAATCTTGTTGTTTCCATAGAAGCGTTACTCGATTTAGAAGGAAATGTCATAGAACCCATAGTATTTCATAGCGACGCAATTTCCGTGTGAATTCGTCAAAGTGTGGGCGTGAGGGATGCAGTAAAGAAGGATTAGTGGATCGAAAATGAGATTGTCGTATCCCAAAAGAAAATCCTGTCGTTTCCATAGAAACGTTACTCGATTTAGAAGGAAATGTCTTAGAACAAATAGAATTTCATAGCGACGCATTTTCCGTGTGAATTCGTCAATGAGTGGGAGTGAGGGATGCAGTAAAGAAGGATTAGTGGATCGGAAAAGAGATTGTCGTATCCCAAAAGAAAATTTTTACGTTTCCATAGAAACGTTACTCGATTTACAAGGAGAAGTGATAGAACCCATAGTATTTCATAGCGACGCAATTTCCGTGTGAATTCGTCAATGTGTGGGAGTGAGGGATGCAGTAAAGAAGGATTAGTCGATCGGAAATGTGATTGTCGTATCCCGAAAGAAAATCCTGTCGTTTCCATAGAAACGTTACTCGATTTAGAAGGAAATGTCATAGAACACATAGTATTTCATAGCGACGCAATTTCCGTGTGAATTCGTCAATGTGTGGGAGTGAGGGATGCAGTAAAGGAGGATTAGTGGATCGCAAATGTGATTGTCGTATCCCAAATGAAAATCCTGTCGTTTCCATAGAAAGGTTACTCGATTTAGAAGGAAATGTCTTAGAACACATAGTATTTCATAGCGACGCAATTTCCGTGTGAATTCATCAATGAGTGGGAGTGAGGGATGCAATAAAGAATGATTAGTGGATCGGAAATGAGATTGTCGTATCCCAAAAGAAAATCCTGTCGTTTCCATAGAAACGTTACTCGATTTAGAAATATATGTCTTAGAACACATAGTATTTCATAGCGACGCAATTTCCGTGTGAATTCGTCATTGAGTGGGAGTGAGGGATGCAGTAAAGAAGGATTAGTGGATCGGAAATGAGATTGTCGTATCCGAAAAGATAATCCTGTCGTTTCCATAGAAACGTTACTCGATTTAGAAGGAAATGTCTTAGAACACATAGTATTTCATAGCGACGCAATTTCCGTGTGAATTCGTCAATGTGTGGGAGTGAGGGATGCAGTAACGACGGATTAGTGGATCGGAAATGTGATTGTCGTATCCGAAAAGAAAATCCTGTCGTTTCCATTGAAACGTTACTCGATTTAGAAGGAAATGTCTTAGAACACGGCCGGCGAAGTGGGCGTGCGGTTAAAGGCGCTGGAGTCTGGAACCGCAAGACCGCTACGGTCGCAGGTTCGAATCCTGCCTCGGGCATGGATGTTTGTGATGTCGTTAGGTTAGTTAGGTTTAACTAGTTCTAAGTTCTAGGGGACTAATGACCTCAGCAGTTGAGTCCCATAGTGCTCAGAGCCATCTTAGAACACGTAGTATTTCATAGCGACGCAATTTCCGTGTGAATTCGTCAATGTGTGGGAGTGAGGGATGCAGTAACGATGGATTAGTGGATCGGAAATGAGATTGTTGTATCCCAAAAGAAAATCCTGTCGTTTCCATAGAAACGTTACTCGATTTAGAAGGAAATGTCTTAGAACCCATAGTATTTCATAGCGACGCAATTTCCGTTTTAATTCGTCATTGTGATGGAGTGAGGGATGCAGTAAAGAAGCATTAGTGGATCGGAAATGAGATTGTCGTATCCCAAAAGAAAATCCTGTCGTTTCCATAGAAACGTAACTCGATTTAGAAGGAGAAGCCATAGAACCCATAGTATTACATAGCGACGCAATTTCCATGTGAATTCGTCAAGGTGTGGGAGTGAGGGATGCAGTAAAGAAGGATTAGTGGATCGGAAATGAGATTGTCGTATCCCAAAAGAAAATCCTGTCGTTCCATAGAAACGTTACTCGATTTAGAAGGAAATGTCTTAGAACACATAGTATTTCATAGCGACGCTATTTCCGTGTGAATTCGTCAATGTGTGGGAGTGAGGGATGCAGTAGAGAAGGATTAGTGGATCGGAAATGTGATTGTCGTATCCCAAAAGAAAATCCTTTCGTTTCCATAGAAACGTTAGTCGATTTAGAAGGAAATGTCTTAGAACACATAGTATTTCATAGCGACGCAATTTCCGTGTGAAATCGTCAATGTGTGGGAGTGAGGGATGCAGAAAAGGAGGATTAGTCTATCGGAAATGAGATTGTCGTATCCCAAAAGAAAATCCTGTCGTTTCCATAGAAACGTTACTCGATTTAGAAGGAAATTTCATAGAACCCATAGTATTTCATTGCGACGCAATTGCCGTGTTAATTCTTCAATGTGTGGGAGTGTGGGTTGCAGTAAAGAAGGATTAGTGGATCGCAAATGAGATTGTCGTATCCCAAAAGAAAATCCTGTCGTTTCCTTAGAAACATTACTTGATTTAGAAGGAAATGTCTTAGAACACATAGTATTTCATAGCGACGCAATTTCCGTGTGAATTCGTCAAAGTGTGGGAGTGAGGGATGCAGTAAAGAAGGATTAGTGGATCGAAAATGAGATTGTCGTATCCCAAAAGAAAATCCTGTCGTTTCCATAGAAACGTTACTCTATTTAGAAGGAAATGTCTTAGAACACATAGAATTTCATAGCGACGCAATTTCCGTGTGAATTCGTCAATGAGTGGGAGTGAGGGATGCAGTAAAGAAGGATTAGTGGATCGGAAAAGAGATTGTCGTATCCCAAAAGAAAATTTTGTCGTTTCCATAGAAACGTTACTCGATTTAGAAGAAGAAGTGATAGAACCCATAGTATTTCATAGCGACGCAATTTCCGTGTGAATTCGTCAATGTGTGGGAGTGAGGGATGCAGTAAAGAAGGATTAGTGGATCGGAAATGTGATTGTCGTATCCCAAAAGAAAATCCTGTCGTTTCCATAGAAGCGTTACTCGATTTAGAAGGAGAAGTCACAGAACACATAGTATTTCATAGCGACGATATTTCCGAGTGAATTCGTCAATGAGTGGGAGTGAGGGATGCAGTAAAGAAGGATTAGTGGATCGGAAATGTGATTGTCGTATCCCAAAAGGAAATCCTGTCGCATCCATAGAAACGTTACTCGATTTAGGAGGAAATGTCTTAGAACGCATAGTATTTCATAGCGACGCAATTTCCGTGTGAATTCGTCAATGTGTGGGAGTGAGGGATGCAGTAAAGAAGGATTAGTGGATCGGAAATGAGATTGTCGTATCCGAAAAGAAAATCCTGCCGTTTCCATAGAAACGTTACTCGATTTAGAAGGAGAAGCCATTGAACCCATAGTATTTCATAGCGACGCAATTTCCGTGTGAATCCGTAAATGAGTGGGAGTGAGGGATGCAGTAAAGAAGGATTAGTGGATCGGAAATGAGATTGTCGTATCCCAAAAGAAAATCCTGTCGTTTCCATAGAAACGTTACTCGATTTAGAAGGAAATGTCTTAGAACACATAGTATTTCATAGCGACGCAATTTCCGTGTGAATTCGTCAATGTGTGGGAGTGAGGTATGCAGTAACGAAGGATGAGTGGATCGGAAATGTGATTGTCGTATCCGAAAAGAAAATCCTGTCGTTTCCATAGAAACGTTACTAATTTAGAAGGAAAAGTCTTAGAACACATAGTATTTCATAGCGACGTAATTTCCGTGTGAATTCGTCAATGTGTGGGAGTGAGGGATGCAGTAACGATGGATTAGTGGATCGGAAATGAGATTGTTGTATCCCAAAAGAAAATCCTGTCGTTTCCATAGAAACGTTACTCGATTTAGAAGGAAATGTCTTAGAACCCATAGAATTTCATAGCGACGCAATTTCCGTGTGAATTCGTCAATGAGTGGGAGTGAGGGATGCAGTAAAGAAGGATTAGTGGATCGGAAAAGAGATTGTCGTATCCCAAAAGAAAATTTTGTCGTTTGCATAGAAACGTTACTCGATTTAGAAGGAGAAGTCATAGAACCCATAGTATTTCATAGGGACGCAATTTCCGTGTGAATTCGTCAATGTGTGGGAGTGAGGGATGCAGTAAAGAAGGATTAGTGGATCGGAAATGTGATTGTCATATCCCAAAAGAAAATCATGTCGTTTCCATAGAAACGTTACTCGATTTAAAAAGGAAATGTCTTAGAACACATAGTATTTCATAGCGACGCAATTTCCGTGTGAATTCGTCAATGTGTGGGAGTGAGGGATGCAGTAAAGAAGGATTAGTGGATCGGAAATGTGATTGTCGTATCCCACATGAAAATCCTGTCGTTTCCATAGAAACGTTACTCGATTTAGAAGGAAATGTCTTAGAACACATAGTATTTCATAGCGACGCAATTTCCGCGTGAATTCGTCAATGTGTGGGAGTGAGGGATGCAGTAAAGAAGGATTAGTGGATCGGAAATGTGATTGTCGTATACCAAAAGAAAATCCTGTCGTTTCCATAGAAACGTTACATGATTTAGAAGGAAATGTCTTAGTACCCATAGTATTTCATAGCGACGCAATTTCCGTGTTAATTCGTCAATGTGTGGGAGTGAGGGATGCAGTAAAGAAGGATTGGTGGATCGGAAATGTGATTGCCGTATCCCAAAAGAAAATCCTGTCGTTTCCATAGAAGCGTTACTCGATTTAGAAGGAAATGTCATAGAACACATAGTATTTCATAGCGAAGCAATTTCCGAGTGAATTCGTCAAAGAGTGGGAGAGTGGGATGCAGTAAAGAAGGATTAGTGGATCGGAAATGAGATTGACGTATCCCAAAAGAAAATCCTGTCGTTTCCATAGAAACGCTACTCGATTTAGAAGGAGAAGTCATAGAACCCATAGCATTTCATAGCGACGCAATTTCCGTGTGAATTCGTCAATGAGTGGGAGTGTGGGATGCAGTAAAGAAGGATTAGTGGATCGGAAATGAGATTGTCGTATCCCAAAAGAAAATCCTGTCGTTTCCATAGAAACGTTACTCGATTTAGAAGGAGAAGTCATAGAACACATAGTATTTCATAGCGACGCAATTTCCGTGTGAATTCGTCAATGTGTGGGAGTGAGGGATGCAGTGAAGAAGGATTAGTGGATCGGAAATGCGATTGTCGTATCCCAAAAGAAAATCCTGTCGTTTCCACAGAAACGTTACTCGATTTAGAAGGAAATGTCTTAGAACACATAGTATTTCATAGCGACGCAATTTCCGTGTGAATTCGTCAATGTGTGGGTGTGAGGGATGCAGTAAAGAAGGATTAGTGGATCGGAAATGAGATTGTCGTATCCCAAAAGAAAATCCTGTCGTTTCCATAGAAATGTTACTCGATTTAGAAGGAGAAGCCATAGATCACATAGTATTTCATAGCGACGCAATTTCCGTGTGAATTCGTCAAGGTGTGGGAGTGAGGGATGCAGTAAAGAAGGATTAGTGGATCGGAAATGAGATTGTCGTATCCCAAAAGAAAATCCTGTCGTTTCCATAGAAACTTTACTCGATTTAGAAGGAGAAGTCATAGAACACATAGTATTTCATAGCGACGCAATTTCCGTGTGAATTCGTCAATGTGTGGGAGTGAGGGATGCAGTGAAGAAGGATTAGTGGATCGGAAATGCGATTGTCGTATCCCAAAAGAAAATCCTGTCGTTTCCACAGAAACGTTACTCGATTTAGAAGGAAATGTCTTAGAACACATAGTATTTCATAGCGACGCAATTTGCGTGTGAATTCGTCCATGTGTGGGAGTGAGGGATGGAGTAGAGAAGGATTAGTGGATCGGAAATGTGATTGTCGTATCCCAAAAGAAAATCCTGTCGTTTCCATAGAAACGTTACCCGATTTACAAGGAAATGTCTTAGAACACATAGTATTTCATAGGGACGCAATTTCCGTTTTAATTCGTCAATGTGTGGGAGTGAGGGATGCAGAAAAGAAGGATTAGTGGATTGGAAATGAGATTGTCGTATCCCAAAAGAAAATCCTGTCGTTTCCATAGAAACGTTACTCGATTTAGAAGGAGAAGCCATAGAACCCATAGTATTACATAGCGACGCAATTTCCGTGTGAATTCGTCAAGGTGTGGGAGTGAGGGATGCAGTAAAGAAGGATTAGTGGATCGGAAATGAGATTGTCGTATCCCAAAAGAAAATCCTGTCGTTTCCATAGAAACGTTACTCGATTTAGAAGGAAATGTCTTAGAACACATAGTATTTCATAGCGACGCTATTTCCGTGTGAATTCGTCAATGTGTGGAAGTGAGGGATGCAGTAGAGAAGGATTAGTGGATCGGAAATGTGATTGTCGTATCCCAAAAGAAAATCCTTTCGTTTCCATAGAAACGTTAGTCGATTTAGAAGGAAATGTCTTAGAACACATAGTATTTCATAGCGACGCAATTTCCGTGTGAAATCGTCAATGTGTGGGAGTGAGGGATGCAGAAAAGGAGGATTAGTCTATCGGAAATGAGATTGTCGTATCCCAAAAGAAAATCCTGTCGTTTCCATAGAAACGTTACTCGATTTAGAAGGAAATTTCATAGAACCCATAGTATTTCATTGCGACGCAATTGCTGTGTTAATTCGTCAATGTGTGGGAGTGCGGGTTGCAGTAAAGAAGGATTAGTGGATCGCAAATGAGATTGTCGTATCCCAAAAGAAAATCCTGTCATTTCCTTAGAAACGTTACTTGATTTAGAAGGAAATGTCTTAGAACACATAGTATTTCATAGCGACGCAATTTCCGTGTGAATTCGTCAAAGTGTGGGAGTGAGGGATGCAGTAAAGAAGGATTAGTGGATCGAAAATGAGATTGTCGTATCCCAAAAGAAAATCCTGTCGTTTCCATAGGAACGTTACTCTATTTAGAAGGAAATGTCTTAGAACACATAGAATTTCATAGCGACGCAATTTCCGTGTGAATTCGTCAATGAGTGGGAGTGAGGGATACAGTAAAGAAGGATTAGTGGATCGGAAAAGAGATTGTCGTATCCCAAAAGAAAATTTTGTCGTTTCCATAGAAACGTTACTCGATTTAGAAGGAGAAGTGACAGAACCCATAGTATTTCATAGCGACGCAATTTCCGTGTGAATTCGTCAATGTGTGGGAGTGAGGGATGCAGTAAAGAAGGATTAGTGGATCGGAAATGTGATTGTCGTATCCCAAAGAATATCCTGTCGTTTCCATAGAAACGTTACTAATTTTGAAGGAAATGTCTTAGAACACATAGTATTTCATAGCGACGCAATTTCCGTGTTAATTCGTCAATGTGTGGGAGTGAGGGATGCAGTAAAGAAGGATTAGTGGATCGGAAATGTGATTGTCGTATCCCAAAAGAAAATCCTGTCGTTTCCATAGAAGCGTTACTCGATTTAGAAGGAGAAGTCACAGAACACATAGTATTTCATAGCGACGCAATTTCCGAGTGAATTCGTCAATGAGTGGGAGTGAGGGATGCAGTAAAGAAGGATTAGTGGATCGGAAATGTGATTGTCGTATCCCAAAAGGAAATCCTGTCGCATCCATAGAAACGTTACTCGATTTAGAAGGAAATGTCTTAGAACACATAGTATTTCATAGCGACGCAATTTCCGTGTGAATTCGTCAATGTGTGGGAGTGAGGGATGCAGTAAAGAAGGATTAGTGGATCGGAAATGAGATTGTCGTATCCGAAAAGAAAATCCTGCCGTTTCCATAGAAACGTTACTCGATTTAGAAGGAGAAGTCATTGAACACATAGTATTTCATAGCGACGCAATTTCCGTGTGAATTCGTAAATGAGTGGGAGTGAGGGATGCAGTAAAGAAGGATTAGTGGATCGGAAATGAGATTGTCGTATCCCAAAAGAAAATCCTGTCGTTTCCGTAGAAACGTTACTCGATTTAGAAGGAAATGTCTTAGAACACATAGTATTTCATAGCGACGCAATTTCCGTGTGAATTCGTCAATGTGTGGGAGTGAGGGATGCAGTAACGAAGGATTAGTGGATCGGAAATGTGATTGTCGTATCCGAAAAGAAAATCCTGTCGTTTCCATAGAAACGTTACTAATTTAGAAGGAAATGTCTTAGAACACATTGTATTTCATAGCGACGTAATTTCCGTGTGAATTCGTCAATGTGTGGGAGTGAGGGATGCAGTAACGATGGATTAGTGGATCGGAAATGAGATTGTTGTATCCCAAAAGAAAATCCTGTCGTTTCCATAGAAACGTTACTCGATTTAGAAGGAAATGTCTTAGAACCCATAGAATTTCATAGCGACGCAATTTCCGTGTGAATTCGTCAATGAGTGGGAGTGAGGGATGCAGTAAAGAAGGATTAGTGGATCGGAAAAGAGATTGTCGTATCCCAAAAGAAAATTTTGTCGTTTGCATAGAAACGTTACTCGATTTAGAAGGAGAAGTCATAGAACCCATAGTATTTCATAGGGACGCAATTTTCGTGTGAATTCGCCAATGTGTGGGAGTGAGGGATGCAGTAAAGAAGGATTAGTGGATCGGAAATGTGATTGTCATATCCCAAAAGAAAATCATGTCGTTTCCATAGAAACGTTACTCGATTTAAAAAGGAAATGTCTTAGAACACATAGTATTTCATAGCGACGCAATTTCCGTGTGAATTCGTCAATGTGTGGGAGTGAGGGATGCAGTAAAGAAGGATTAGTGGATCGGAAATGTGATTGTCGTATCCCACATGAAAATCCTGTGGTTTCCATAGAAACGTTACTCGATTTAGAAGGAAATGTCTTAGAACACATAGTATTTCATAGCGACGCAATTTCCGCGTGAATTCGTCAATGTGTGGGAGTGAGGGATGCAGTAAAGAAGGATTAGTGGATCGGAAATGTGATTGTCGTATCCCAAAAGAAAATCCTGTCGTTTCCATAGAAACGTTACACGATTTAGAAGGAAATGTCTTAGAACCCATAGTATTTCATAGCGACGCAATTTCCGTGTTAATTCGTCAATGTGTGGGAGTGAGGGATGCAGTAAAGAAGGATTGGTGGATCGGAAATGTGATTGTCGTATCCCAAAAAAAATCCTGTCGTTTCCATAGAAGCGTTACTCGATTTAGAAGGAAATGTCATAGAACACATAGTATTTCATAGCGAAGCAATTTCCGAGTGAATTCGTCAAAGAGTGGGAGTGTGGGATGCAGTAAAGAAGGATTAGTGGATCGGAAATGAGATTGACGTATCCCAAAAGAAAATCCTGTCGTTTCCATAGAAACGTTACTCGATTTAGAAGGAGAAGTCATAGAACCCATAGTATTTCATAGCGACGCAATTTCCGTGTGAATTCGTCAATGAGTGGGAGTGTGGGATGCAGTAAAGAAGGATTAGTGGATCGGAAATGAGATTGTCGTATCCCAAAAGAAAATCCTGTCGTTTCCATAGAAACGTTACTCGATTTAGAAGGAAATGTCTTAGAACACATAGTATTTCATAGCGACGCAATTTCCGTGTGAATTCGTCAATGTGTGGGAGTGAGGGATGCAGTGAAGAAGGATTAGTGGATCGGAAATGCGATTGTCGTATCCCAAAAGAAAATCCTGTCGTTTCCACAGAAACGTTACTCGATTTAGAAGGAAATGTCTTAGAACACATAGTATTTCATAGCGACGCAATTTCCGTGTGAATTCGTCAATGTGTGGGTGTGAGGGATGCAGTAAAGAAGGATTAGTGGATCGGAAATGAGATTGTCGTATCCCAAAAGAAAATCCTGTCGTTTCCATAGAAACGTTACTCGATTTAGAAGGAAATGTCATAGAACCCATAGTATTTCATTGCGACTCAATTGCTGTGTTAATTCGTCAATGTGTGGGAGTGCGGGATGCAGTAAAGAAGGATTAGTGGATCGCAAATGAGATTGTCGTATCCCAAAAGAAAATCCTGTCGTTTCCTTAGAAACGTTACTCGATTTAGAAGGAAATGTCTTAGAAGACATAGTATTTCATAGCGACGCAATTTCCGTGTGAATTCGTCAAAGTGTGGGAGTGAGGGATGCAGTAAAGAAGGATTAGTGGATCGAAAATGAGATTGTCGTATCCCAAAAGAAAATCCTGTCGTTTCCATAGGAACGTTACTCTATTTAGAAGGAAATGTCTTAGAACACATAGAATTTCATAGCGACGCCATTTCCGTGTGAATTCGTCAATGAGTGGGAGTGAGGGATGCAGTAAAGAAGGATTAGTGGATCGGAAAAGAGATTGTCGTATCCCAAAAGAAAATTTTGTCGTTTCCATAGAAACGTTACTCGATTTAGAAGGAGAAGTGATAGAACCCATAGTATTTCATAGCGACGCAATTTCCGTGTGAATTCGTCAATGTGTGGGAGTGAGGGATGCAGTAAAGAAGGATTAGTGGATCGGAAATGTGATTGTCGTATCCCAAAGAAAATCCTGTCGTTTCCATAGAAACGTTACACGATTTAGAAGGAAATGTCTTAGAACCCATAGTATTTCATAGCGACGCAATTTCCGTGTTAATTCGTCAATGTGTGGGAGTGAGGGATGCAGTAAAGAAGGATTAGTGGATCGGAAATGTGATTGTCGTATCCCAAAAGAAAATCCTGTCGTTTCCATAGAAGCGTTACTCGATTTAGAAGGAGAAGTCACAGAACACATAGTATATCATAGCGACGCAATTTCCGAGTGAATTCGTCAATAAGTGGGAGTGAGGGATGCAGTAAAGAAGGATTAGTGGATCGGAAATGTGATTGTCGTATCCCAAAAGGAAATCCTGTCGCATCCATAGAAACGTTACTCGATTTAGAAGGAAATGTCTTAGAACACATAGTATTTCATAGCGACGCAATTTCCGTGTGAATTCGTCAATGTGTGGGAGTGAGGGATGCAGTAAAGAAGGATTAGTGGATCGGAAATGAGATTGTCGTATCCGAAAAGAAAATCCTGCCGTTTCCATAGAAACGTTACTCGATTTAGAAGGAGAAGTCATTGAACCCATAGTATTTCATAGCGACGCAATTTCCGTGTGAATTCGTATATGAACGGGAGTGAGGGATGCAGTAAAGAAGGATTAGTGGATCGGAAATGAGTTTGTCGTATCCCAAAAGAAAATCCTGTCGTTTCCATAGAAACGTTACTCGATTTAGAAGGAAATGTCTTAGAACACATAGTATTTCATAGCGACGCAATTTCCGTGTGAATTCGTCAATGTGTGGGAGTGAGGGATGCAGTAACGAAGGATTAGTGGATCGGAAATGTGATTGTCGTATCCGAAAAGAAAATCCTGTCGTTTCCATAGAAACGTTACTAATTTAGAATGAAATGTCTTAGAACACATAGTATTTCATAGCGACGTAATTTCCGTGTGAATTCGTCAATGTGTGGGAGTGAGGGATGCAGTAACGATGGATTAGTGGATCGGAAATGAGATTGTTGTATCCCAAAAGAAAATCCTGTCGTTTCCATAGAAACGTTACTCGATTTAGAAGGAAATGTCTTAGAACACATAGAATTTCATAGCGACGCAATTTCCGTGTGAATTCGTCAATGAGTGGGAGTGAGGGATGCAGTAAAGAAGGATTAGTGGATCGGAAAAGAGATTGTCGTATCCCAAAAGAAAATTTTGTCGTTTGCATAGAAACGTTACTCGATTTAGAAGGAGAAGTCATAGAACCCATAGTATTTCATAGGGACGCAATTTCCGTGTGAATTCGTCAATGTGTGGGAGTGAGGGATGCAGTAAAGAAGGATTAGTGGATCGGAAATGTGATTGTCATATCCCAAAAGAAAATCATGTCGTTTCCATAGAAACGTTACTCGATTTAAAAAGGAAATGTCTTAGAACACATAGTATTTCATAGCGACGCAATTTCCGTGTGAATTCGTCAATGTGTGGGAGTGAGGGATGCAGTAAAGAAGGATTAGTGGATCGGAAATGTGATTGTCGTATCCCACATGAAAATCCTGTCGTTTCCATAGAAACGTTACTCGATTTAGAAGGAAATGTCTTAGAACACATAGTATTTCATAGCGACGCAATTTCCGCGTGAATTCGTCAATGTGTGGGAGTGAGGGATGCAGTAAAGAAGGATTAGTGGATCGGAAATGTGATTGTCGTATCCCAAAAGAAAATCCTGTCGTTTCCATAGAAACGTTACACGATTTAGAAGGAAATGTCTTAGAACCCATAGTATTTCATAGCGACGCAATTTCCGTGTTAATTCGTCAATGTGTGGGAGTGAGGGATGCAGTAAAGAAGGATTAGTGGATCGGAAATGAGATTGTCGTATCCCAAAAGAAAATCCTGTCGTTTCCATAGAAACGTTACTCGATTTAGAAGGAAATGTCTTAGAACACATAGTATTTCATAGCGACGCTATTTCCGTGTGAATTCGTCAATGTGTGGAAGTGAGGGATGCAGTAGAGAAGGATTAGTGGATCGGAAATGTGATTGTCGTATCCCAAAAGAAAATCCTTTCGTTTCCATAGAAACGTTAGTCGATTTAGAAGGAAATGTCTTAGAACACATAGTATTTCATAGCGACGCAATTTCCGTGTGAAATCGTCAATGTGTGGGAGTGAGGGATGCAGAAAAGGAGGATTAGTCTATCGGAAATGAGATTGTCGTATCCCAAAAGAAAATCCTGTCGTTTCCATAGAAACGTTACTCGATTTAGAAGGAAATTTCATAGAACCCATAGTATTTCATTGCGACGCAATTGCTGTGTTAATTCGTCAATGTGTGGGAGTGCGGGTTGCAGTAAAGAAGGATTAGTGGATCGCAAATGAGATTGTCGTATCCCAAAAGAAAATCCTGTCATTTCCTTAGAAACGTTACTTGATTTAGAAGGAAATGTCTTAGAACACATAGTATTTCATAGCGACGCAATTTCCGTGTGAATTCGTCAAAGTGTGGGAGTGAGGGATGCAGTAAAGAAGGATTAGTGGATCGAAAATGAGATTGTCGTATCCCAAAAGAAAATCCTGTCGTTTCCATAGGAACGTTACTCTATTTAGAAGGAAATGTCTTAGAACACATAGAATTTCATAGCGACGCAATTTCCGTGTGAATTCGTCAATGAGTGGGAGTGAGGGATACAGTAAAGAAGGATTAGTGGATCGGAAAAGAGATTGTCGTATCCCAAAAGAAAATTTTGTCGTTTCCATAGAAACGTTACTCGATTTAGAAGGAGAAGTGACAGAACCCATAGTATTTCATAGCGACGCAATTTCCGTGTGAATTCGTCAATGTGTGGGAGTGAGGGATGCAGTAAAGAAGGATTAGTGGATCGGAAATGTGATTGTCGTATCCCAAAGAATATCCTGTCGTTTCCATAGAAACGTTACTAATTTAGAAGGAAATGTCTTAGAACACATAGTATTTCATAGCGACGCAATTTCCGTGTTAATTCGTCAATGTGTGGGAGTGAGGGATGCAGTAAAGAAGGATTAGTGGATCGGAAATGTGATTGTCGTATCCCAAAAGAAAATCCTGTCGTTTCCATAGAAGCGTTACTCGATTTAGAAGGAGAAGTCACAGAACACATAGTATTTCATAGCGACGCAATTTCCGAGTGAATTCGTCAATGAGTGGGAGTGAGGGATGCAGTAAAGAAGGATTAGTGGATCGGAAATGTGATTGTCGTATCCCAAAAGGAAATCCTGTCGCATCCATAGAAACGTTACTCGATTTAGAAGGAAATGTCTTAGAACACATAGTATTTCATAGCGACGCAATTTCCGTGTGAATTCGTCAATGTGTGGGAGTGAGGGATGCAGTAAAGAAGGATTAGTGGATCGGAAATGAGATTGTCGTATCCGAAAAGAAAATCCTGCCGTTTCCATAGAAACGTTACTCGATTTAGAAGGAGAAGTCATTGAACACATAGTATTTCATAGCGACGCAATTTCCGTGTGAATTCGTAAATGAGTGGGAGTGAGGGATGCAGTAAAGAAGGATTAGTGGATCGGAAATGAGATTGTCGTATCCCAAAAGAAAATCCTGTCGTTTCCGTAGAAACGTTACTCGATTTAGAAGGAAATGTCTTAGAACACATAGTATTTCATAGCGACGCAATTTCCGTGTGAATTCGTCAATGTGTGGGAGTGAGGGATGCAGTAACGAAGGATTAGTGGATCGGAAATGTGATTGTCGTATCCGAAAAGAAAATCCTGTCGTTTCCATAGAAACGTTACTAATTTAGAAGGAAATGTCTTAGAACACATAGTATTTCATAGCGACGTAATTTCCGTGTGAATTCGTCAATGTGTGGGAGTGAGGGATGCAGTAACGATGGATTAGTGGATCGGAAATGAGATTGTTGTATCCCAAAAGAAAATCCTGTCGTTTCCATAGAAACGTTACTCGATTTAGAAGGAAATGTCTTAGAACCCATAGAATTTCATAGCGACGCAATTTCCGTGTGAATTCGTCAATGAGTGGGAGTGAGGGATGCAGTAAAGAAGGATTAGTGGATCGGAAAAGAGATTGTCGTATCCCAAAAGAAAATTTTGTCGTTTGCATAGAAACGTTACTCGATTTAGAAGGAGAAGTCATAGAACCCATAGTATTTCATAGGGACGCAATTTCCGTGTGAATTCGTCAATGTGTGGGAGTGAGGGATGCAGTAAAGAAGGATTAGTGGATCGGAAATGTGATTGTCATATCCCAAAAGAAAATCATGTCGTTTCCATAGAAACGTTACTCGATTTAAAAAGGAAATGTCTTAGAACACATAGTATTTCATAGCGACGCAATTTCCGTGTGAATTCGTCAATGTGTGGGAGTGAGGGATGCAGTAAAGAAGGATTAGTGGATCGGAAATGTGATTGTCGTATCCCACATGAAAATCCTGTCGTTTCCATAGAAACGTTACTCGATTTAGAAGGAAATGTCTTAGAACACATAGTATTTCATAGCGACGCAATTTCCGCGTGAATTCGTCAATGTGTGGGAGTGAGGGATGCAGTAAAGAAGGATTAGTGGATCGGAAATGTGATTGTCGTATCCCAAAAGAAAATCCTGTCGTTTCCATAGAAACGTTACACGATTTAGAAGGAAATGTCTTAGAACCCATAGTATTTCATAGCGACGCAATTTCCGTGTTAATTCGTCAATGTGTGGGAGTGAGGGATGCAGTAAAGAAGGATTGGTGGATCGGAAATGTGATTGTCGTATCCCAAAAAAAATCCTGTCGTTTCCATAGAAGCGTTACTCGATTTAGAAGGAAATGTCATAGAACACATAGTATTTCATAGCGAAGCAATTTCCGAGTGAATTCGTCAAAGAGTGGGAGTGTGGGATGCAGTAAAGAAGGATTAGTGGATCGGAAATGAGATTGACGTATCCCAAAAGAAAATCCTGTCGTTTCCATAGAAACGTTACTCGATTTAGAAGGAGAAGTCATAGAACCCATAGTATTTCATAGCGACGCAATTTCCGTGTGAATTCGTCAATGAGTGGGAGTGTGGGATGCAGTAAAGAAGGATTAGTGGATCGGAAATGAGATTGTCGTATCCCAAAAGAAAATCCTGTCGTTTCCATAGAAACGTTACTCGATTTAGAAGGAAATGTCTTAGAACACATAGTATTTCATAGCGACGCAATTTCCGTGTGAATTCGTCAATGTGTGGGAGTGAGGGATGCAGTGAAGAAGGATTAGTGGATCGGAAATGCGATTGTCGTATCCCAAAAGAAAATCCTGTCGTTTCCACAGAAACGTTACTCGATTTAGAAGGAAATGTCTTAGAACACATAGTATTTCATAGCGACGCAATTTCCGTGTGAATTCGTCAATGTGTGGGTGTGAGGGATGCAGTAAAGTAGGATTAGTGGATCGGAAATGAGATTGTCGTATCCCAAAAGAAAATCCTGTCGTTTCCATAGAAACGTTACTCGATTTAGAAGGAAATGTCATAGAACCCATAGTATTTCATTGCGACTCAATTGCTGTGTTAATTCGTCAATGTGTGGGAGTGCGGGATGCAGTAAAGAAGGATTAGTGGATCGCAAATGAGATTGTCGTATCCCAAAAGAAAATCCTGTCGTTTCCTTAGAAACGTTACTCGATTTAGAAGGAAATGTCTTAGAAGACATAGTATTTCATAGCGACGCAATTTCCGTGTGAATTCGTCAAAGTGTGGGAGTGAGGGATGCAGTAAAGAAGGATTAGTGGATCGAAAATGAGATTGTCGTATCCCAAAAGAAAATCCTGTCGTTTCCATAGGAACGTTACTCTATTTAGAAGGAAATGTCTTAGAACACATAGAATTTCATAGCGACGCAATTTCCGTGTGAATTCGTCAATGAGTGGGAGTGAGGGATGCAGTAAAGAAGGATTAGTGGATCGGAAAAGAGATTGTCGTATCCCAAAAAAAAATTTTGTCGTTTCCATAGAAACGTTACTCGATTTAGAAGGAGAAGTGATAGAACCCATAGTATTTCATAGCGACGCAATTTCCGTGTGAATTCGTCAATGTGTGGGAGTGAGGGATGCAGTAAAGAAGGATTAGTGGATCGGAAATGTGATTGTCGTATCCCAAAGAAAATCCTGTCGTTTCCATAGAAACGTTACACGATTTAGAAGGAAATGTCTTAGAACCCATAGTATTTCATAGCGACGCAATTTCCGTGTTAATTCGTCAATGTGTGGGAGTGAGGGATGCAGTAAAGAAGGATTAGTGGATCGGAAATGTGATTGTCGTATCCCAAAAGAAAATCCTGTCGTTTCCATAGAAGCGTTACTCGATTTAGAAGGAGAAGTCACAGAACACATAGTATTTCATAGCGACGCAATTTCCGTGTGAATTCGTCAATAAGTGGGAGTGAGGGATGCAGTAAAGAAGGATTAGTGGATCGGAAATGTGATTGTCGTATCCCAAAAGGAAATCCTGTCGCATCCATAGAAACGTTACTCGATTTAGAAGGAAATGTCTTAGAACACATAGTATTTCATAGCGACGCAATTTCCGTGTGAATTCGTCAATGTGTGGGAGTGAGGGATGCAGTAAAGAAGGATTAGTGGATCGGAAATGAGATTGTCGTATCCGAAAAGATAATCCTGCCGTTTCCATAGAAACGTTACTCGATTTAGAAGGAGAAGTCATTGAACCCATAGTATTTCATAGCGACGCAATTTCCGTGTGAATTCGTAAATGAACGGGAGTGAGGGATGCAGTAAAGAAGGATTAGTGGATCGGAAATGAGATTGTCGTATCCCAAAAGAAAATCCTGTCGTTTCCATAGAAACGTTACTCGATTTAGAAGGAAATGTCTTAGAACACATAGTATTTCATAGCGACGCAATTTCCGTGTGAATTCGTCAATGTGTGGGAGTGAGGGATGCAGTAACGAAGGATTAGTGGATCGGAAATGTGATTGTCGTATCCGAAAAGAAAATCCTGTCGTTTCCATAGAAACGTTACTAATTTAGAAGGAAATGTCTTAGAACACATAGTATTTCATAGCGACGTAATTTCCGTGTGAATTCGTCAATGTGTGGGAGTGAGGGATGCAGTAACGATGGATTAGTGGATCGGAAATGAGATTGTTGTATCCCAAAAGAAAATCCTGTCGTTTCCATAGAAACGTTACTCGATTTAGAAGGAAATGTCTTAGAACCCATAGAATTTCATAGCGACGCAATTTCCGTGTGAATTCGTCAATGAGTGGGAGTGAGGGATGCAGTAAAGAAGGATTAGTGGATCGGAAAAGAGATTGTCGTATCCCAAAAGAAAATTTTGTCGTTTGCATAGAAACGTTACTCGATTTAGAAGGAGAAGTCATAGAACCCATAGTATTTCATAGGGACGCAATTTCCGTGTGAATTCGTCAATGTGTGGGAGTGAGGGATGCAGTAAAGAAGGATTAGTGGATCGGAAATGTGATTGTCATATCCCAAAAGAAAATCATGTCGTTTCCATAGAAACGTTACTCGATTTAAAAAGGAAATGTCTTAGAACACATAGTATTTCATAGCGACGCAATTTCCGTGTGAATTCGTCAATGTGTGGGAGTGAGGGATGCAGTAAAGAAGGATTAGTGGATCGGAAATGTGATTGTCGTATCCCACATGAAAATCCTGTCGTTTCCATAGAAACGTTACTCGATTTAGAAGGAAATGTCTTAGAACACATAGTATTTCATAGCGACGCAATTTCCGCGTGAATTCGTCAATGTGTGGGAGTGAGGGATGCAGTAAAGAAGGATTAGTGGATCGGAAATGTGATTGTCGTATCCCAAAAGAAAATCCTGTCGTTTCCATAGAAACGTTACACGATTTAGAAGGAAATGTCTTAGAACCCATAGTATTTCATAGCGACGCAATTTCCGTGTTAATTCGTCAATGTGTGGGAGTGAGGGATGCAGTAAAGAAGGATTGGTGGATCGGAAATGTGATTGTCGTATCCCAAAAAAAAATCCTGTCGTTTCCATAGAAGCGTTACTCGATTTAGAAGGAAATGTCATAGAACACATAGTATTTCATAGCGAAGCAATTTCCGAGTGAATTCGTCAAAGAGTGGGAGTGTGGGATGCAGTAAAGAAGGATTAGTGGATCGGAAATGAGATTGACGTATCCCAAAAGAAAATCCTGTCGTTTCCATAGAAACGTTACTCGATTTAGAAGGAGAAGTCATAGAACCCATAGTATATCATAGCGACGCAATTTCCGTGTGAATTCGTCAATGAGTGGGAGTGTGGGATGCAGTAAAGAAGGATTAGTGGATCGGAAATGAGATTGTCGTATCCCAAAAGAAAATCCTGTCGTTTCCATAGAAACGTTACTCTTAGAAGGAAATGTCTTAGAACACATAGTATTTCATAGCGACGCAATTTCCGTGTGAATTCGTCAATGTGTGGGAGTGAGGGATGCAGTGAAGAAGGATTAGTGGATCGGAAATGCGATTGTCGTATCCCAAAAGAAAATCCTGTCGTTTCCACAGAAACGTTACTCGATTTAGAAGGAAATGTCTTAGAACACATAGTATTTCATAGCGACGCAATTTCCGTGTGAATTCGTCAATGTGTGGGTGTGAGGGATGCAGTAAAGATGGATTAGTGGATCGGAAATGAGATTGTCGTATCCCAAAAGAAAATCCTGTCGTTTCCATAGAAACGTTACTCGATTTAGAAGGAAATGTCATAGAACCCATAGTATTTCATTGCGACTCAATTGCTGTGTTAATTCGTCAATGTGTGGGAGTGCGGGATGCAGTAAAGAAGGATTAGTGGATCGCAAATGAGATTGTCGTATCCCAAAAGAAAATCCTGTCGTTTCCTTAGAAACGTTACTCGATTTAGAAGGAAATGTCTTAGAAGACATAGTATTTCATAGCGACGCAATTTCCGTGTGAATTCGTCAAAGTGTGGGAGTGAGGGATGCAGTAAAGAAGGATTAGTGGATCGAAAATGAGATTGTCGTATCCCACAAGAAAATCCTGTCGTTTCCATAGAAACGTTACTCGATTTAGAAAGAAATGTCTTAGAACACATAGAATTTCATAGCGACGCAATTTCCGTGTGAATTCGTCAATGAGTGGGAGTGAGGGATGCAGTAAAGAAGGATTAGTGGATCGGAAAAGGGATTGTCGTATCCCAAAAGAAAATTTTGTCGTTTCCATAGAAACGTTACTCGATTTAGATGGGGAAGTCATAGAACCCATAGTATTTCATAGCGACGCAATTTCCGTGTGAAATCGTCAATGTGTGGGAGTGAGGGATGCAGAAAAGGAGGATTAGTCTATCGGAAATGAGATTGTCGTATCCCAAAAGAAAATCCTGTCGTTTCCATAGAAACGTTACTCGATTTAGAAGGAAATTTCATAGAACCCATAGTATTTCATTGCGACGCAATTGCTGTGTTAATTCGTCAATGTGTGGGAGTGCGGGTTGCAGTAAAGAAGGATTAGTGGATCGCAAATGAGATTGTCGTATCCCAAAAGAAAATCCTGTCATTTCCTTAGAAACGTTACTTGATTTAGAAGGAAATGTCTTAGAACACATAGTATTTCATAGCGACGCAATTTCCGTGTGAATTCGTCAAAGTGTGGGAGTGAGGGATGCAGTAAAGAAGGATTAGTGGATCGAAAATGAGATTGTCGTATCCCAAAAGAAAATCCTGTCGTTTCCATAGGAACGTTACTCTATTTAGGAGGAAATGTCTTAGAACACATAGAATTTCATAGCGACGCAATTTCCGTGTGAATTCGTCAATGAGTGGGAGTGAGGGATGCAGTAAAGAAGGATTAGTGGATCGGAAAAGAGATTGTCGTATCCCAAAAGAAAATTTTGTCGTTTCCATAGAAACGTTACTCGATTTAGAAGGAGAAGTGATAGAACCCATAGTATTTCATAGCGACGCAATTTCCGTGTGAATTCGTCAATGTGTGGGAGTGAGGGACGCAGTAAAGAAGGATTAGTGGATCGGAAATGTGATTGTCGTATCCCAAAGAAAATCCTGTCGTTTCCATAGAAACGTTACACGATTTAGAAGGAAATGTCTTAGAACCCATAGTATTTCATAGCGACGCAATTTCCGTGTTAATTCGTCAATGTGTAAGAGTGAGGGATGCAGTAAAGAAGGATTAGTGGATCGGAAATGTGATTGTCGTATCCCAAAAGAAAATCCTGTCGTTTCCATAGAAGCGTTACTCGATTTAGAAGGAGAAGTCACAGAACACATAGTATTTCATAGCGACGCAATTTCCGAGTGAATTCGTCAATGAGTGGGAGTGAGGGATGCAGTAAAGAAGGATTAGTGGATCGGAAATGTGATTGTCGTATCCCAAAAGGAAATCCTGTCGCATCCATAGAAACGTTACTCGATTTAGAAGGAAATGTCTTAGAACACATAGTATTTCATAGCGACGCAATTTCCGTGTGAATTCGTCAATGTGTGGGAGTGAGGGATGCAGTAAAGAAGGATTAGTGGATCGGAAATGAGATTGTCGTATCCGAAAAGAAAATCCTGCCGTTTCCATAGAAACGTTACTCGATTTAGAAGGAGAAGTCATTGAACCCATAGTATTTCATAGCGACGCAATTTCCGTGTGAATTCGTAAATGAGTGGGAGTGAGGGATGCAGTAAAGGAGGATTAGTGGATCGGAAATGAGATTGTCGTATCCCAAAAGAAAATCCTGTCGTTTCCATAGAAACGTTACTCGATTTAGAAGGAAATGTCTTAGAACACATAGTATTTCATAGCGACGCAATTTCCGTGTGAATTCGTCAATGTGTGGGAGTGAGGGATGCAGTAACGAAGGATTAGTGGATCGGAAATGTGATTGTCGTATCCGAAAAGAAAATCCTGTCGTTTCCATAGAAACGTTACTAATTTAGAAGGAAATGTCTTAGAACACATAGTATTTCATAGCGACGTAATTTCCGTGTGAATTCGTCAATGTGTGGGAGTGAGGGATGCAGTAACGATGGATTAGTGGATCGGAAATGAGATTGTTGTATCCCAAAAGAAAATCCTGTCGTTTCCATAGAAACGTTACTCGATTTAGAAGGAAATGTCTTAGAACCCATAGAATTTCATAGCGACGCAATTTCCGTGTGAATTCGTCAATGAGTGGGAGTGAGGGATGCAGTAAAGAAGGATTAGTGGATCGGAAAAGAGATTGTCGTATCCCAAAAGAAAATTTTGTCGTTTGCATAGAAACGTTACTCGATTTAGAAGGAGAAGTCATAGAACCCATAGTATTTCATAGGGACGCAATTTCCGTGTGAATTCGTCAATGTGTGGGAGTGAGGGATGCAGTAAAGAAGGATTAGTGGATCGGAAATGTGATTGTCATATCCCAAAAGAAAATCATGTCGTTTCCATAGAAACGTTACTCGATTTAAAAAGGAAATGTCTTAGAACACATAGTATTTCATAGCGACGCAATTTCCGTGTGAATTCGTCAATGTGTGGGAGTGAGGGATGCAGTAAAGAAGGATTAGTGGATCGGAAATGTGATTGTCGTATCCCACATGAAAATCCTGTCGTTTCCATAGAAACGTTACTCGATTTAGAAGGAAATGCCTTAGAACACATAGTATTTCATAGCGACGCAATTTCCGCGTGAATTCGTCAATGTGTGGGAGTGAGGGATGCAGTAAAGAAGGATTAGTGGATCGGAAATGTGATTGTCGTATCCCAAAAGAAAATCCTGTCGTTTCCATAGAAACGTTACACGATTTAGAAGGAAATGTCTTAGAACCCATAGTATTTCATAGCGTCGCAATTTCCGTGTTAATTCGTCAATGTGTGGGAGTGAGGGATGCAGTAAAGAAGGATTGGTGGATCGGAAATGTGATTGTCGTATCCCAAAAAAAAATCCTGTCGTTTCCATAGAAGCGT
Organism: Schistocerca cancellata; assembly: GCF_023864275.1. NCBI lineage: Eukaryota > Metazoa > Arthropoda > Insecta > Orthoptera > Acrididae > Schistocerca > Schistocerca cancellata. The sequence continues at coordinate 732,627,939 of NC_064631.1, forward strand.
TACTCGATTTAGAAGGAAATGTCATAGAACACATAGTATTTCATAGCGAAGCAATTTCCGAGTGAATTCGTCAAAGAGTGGGAGTGTGGGATGCAGTAAAGAAGGATTAGTGGATCGGAAATGAGATTGACGTATCCCAAAAGAAAATCCTGTCGTTTCCATAGAAACGTTACTCGATTTAGAAGGAGAAGTCATAGAACCCATAGTATTTCATAGCGACGCAATTTCCGTGTGAATTCGTCAATGAGTGGGAGTGTGGGATGCAGTAAAGAAGGATTAGTGGATCGGAAATGAGATTGTCGTATCCCAAAAGAAAATCCTGTCGTTTCCATAGAAACGTTACTCGATTTAGAAGGAAATGTCTTAGAACACATAGTATTTCATAGCGACGCAATTTCCGTGTGAATTCGTCAATGTGTGGGAGTGAGGGATGCAGTGAAGAAGGATTAGTGGATCGGAAATGCGATTGTCGTATCCCAAAAGAAAATCCTGTCGTTTCCACAGAAACGTTACTCGATTTAGAAGGAAATGTCTTAGAACACATAGTATTTCATAGCGACGCAATTTCCGTGTGAATTCGTCAATGTGTGGGTGTGAGGTATGCAGTAAAGAAGGATTAGTGGATCGGAAATGAGATTGTCGTATCCCAAAAGAAAATCCTGTCGTTTCCATCGAAACGTTACTCGATTTAGAAGGAAACGTCATAGAACCCATAGTATTTCATTGCGACTCAATTGCTGTGTTAATTCGTCAATGTGTGGGAGTGCGGGATGCAGTAAAGAAGGATTAGTGGATCGCAAATGAGATTGTCGTATCCCAAAAGAAAATCCTGTCGTTTCCTTAGAAACGTTACTCGATTTAGAAGGAAATGTCTTAGAAGACATAGTATTTCATAGCGACGCAATTTCCGTGTGAATTCGTCAAAGTGTGGGAGTGAGGGATGCAGTAAAGAAGGATTAGTGGATCGAAAATGAGATTGTTGTATCCCACAAGAAAATCCTGTCGTTTCCATAGAAACGTTACTCGATTTAGAAAGAAATGTCTTAGAACACATAGAATTTCATAGCGACGCAATTTCCGTGTGAATTCGTCAATGAGTGGGAGTGAGGGATGCAGTAAAGAAGGATTAGTGGATCGGAAAAGGGATTGTCGTATCCCAAAAGAAAATTTTGTCGTTTCCATAGAAACGTTACTCGATTTAGATGGGGAAGTCATAGAACCCATAGTATTTCATAGCGACGCAATTTCCGTGTGAATTCGTCAATGTGTGGGAGTGAGGGAAGCAGTAAAGAAGGATTAGTGGATCGGAAATGTGATTGTCGAATCCCAAAAGAAAATCCTGTCGTTTCCATAGAAACGTTACTCGATTTAGAAGGAAATGTCTTAGAACACATAGTATTTCATAGCGACGCAATTTCCGTGTGAATTCGTCAATGTGTGGGAGTGAGGGATGCAGTAAAGAAGGATTAGTGGATCGGAAATGTGATTGTCGTATCGCAAAAAAAATCCTGTCGTTTGCATAGAAACGTTACTAGATTTAGAAGGAAATGTCTTAGAACCCATAGTATTTCATAGCGACGCCATTTCCGTGTGAATTCGTCAATGTGTGGGAGTGAGGGATGCAGTAAAGAAGTATTAGTGGATCGGAAATGTGATCGTCGTATCCCAAAAGAAAATCCTGTCGTTTCCATAGAAACGTTACACGATTTAGAAGGAAATGTCTTAGAACCCATAGTATTTCATAGCGACGCAATTTCCGTGTTAATTCGTCAATGTGTGGGAGTGAGGGATGCAGTAAAGAAGGATGAGTGGATCGGAAATGTGATTGTCGTATCCCAAAAGAAAATAATGTCGTTTCCATAGAAGCGTTACTCGATTTAGAAGGAAATGTCATAGAACACATAGTATTTCATAGCGAAGCAATTTCCGAGTGAATTCGTCAAAGAGTGGGAGTGTGGGATGCAGTAAAGAAGGATTAGTGGATCGGAAATGAGATTGACGTATCCCAAAAGAAAATCCTGTCGTTTCCATAGAAACGTTACTCGATTTAGAAGGAGAAGTCATAGAACCCATAGTATATCATAGCGACGCAATTTCCGTGTGAATTCGTCAATGAGTGGGAGTGTGGGATGCAGTAAAGAAGGATTAGTGGATCGGAAATGAGATTGTCGTATCCCAAAAGAAAATCCTGTCGTTTCCATAGAAACGTTACTCTTAGAAGGAAATGTCTTAGAACACATAGTATTTCATAGCGACGCAATTTCCGTGTGAATTCGTCAATGTGTGGGAGTGAGGGATGCAGTGAAGAAGGATTAGTGGATCGGAAATGCGATTGTCGTATCCCAAAAGAAAATCCTGTCGTTTCCACAGAAACGTTACTCGATTTAGAAGGAAATGTCTTAGAACACATAGTATTTCATAGCGACGCAATTTCCGTGTGAATTCGTCAATGTGTGGGTGTGAGGGATGCAGTAAAGATGGATTAGTGGATCGGAAATGAGATTGTCGTATCCCAAAAGAAAATCCTGTCGTTTCCATAGAAACGTTACTCGATTTAGAAGGAAATGTCATAGAACCCATAGTATTTCATTGCGACTCAATTGCTGTGTTAATTCGTCAATGTGTGGGAGTGCGGGATGCAGTAAAGAAGGATTAGTGGATCGCAAATGAGATTGTCGTATCCCAAAAGAAAATCCTGTCGTTTCCTTAGAAACGTTACTCGATTTAGAAGGAAATGTCTTAGAAGACATAGTATTTCATAGCGACGCAATTTCCGTGTGAATTCGTCAAAGTGTGGGAGTGAGGGATGCAGTAAAGAAGGATTAGTGGATCGAAAATGAGATTGTCGTATCCCACAAGAAAATCCTGTCGTTTCCATAGAAACGTTACTCGATTTAGAAAGAAATGTCTTAGAACACATAGAATTTCATAGCGACGCAATTTCCGTGTGAATTCGTCAATGAGTGGGAGTGAGGGATGCAGTAAAGAAGGATTAGTGGATCGGAAAAGGGATTGTCGTATCCCAAAAGAAAATTTTGTCGTTTCCATAGAAACGTTACTCGATTTAGATGGGGAAGTCATAGAACCCATAGTATTTCATAGCGACGCAATTTCCGTGTGAAATCGTCAATGTGTGGGAGTGAGGGATGCAGAAAAGGAGGATTAGTCTATCGGAAATGAGATTGTCGTATCCCAAAAGAAAATCCTGTCGTTTCCATAGAAACGTTACTCGATTTAGAAGGAAATTTCATAGAACCCATAGTATTTCATTGCGACGCAATTGCTGTGTTAATTCGTCAATGTGTGGGAGTGCGGGTTGCAGTAAAGAAGGATTAGTGGATCGCAAATGAGATTGTCGTATCCCAAAAGAAAATCCTGTCATTTCCTTAGAAACGTTACTTGATTTAGAAGGAAATGTCTTAGAACACATAGTATTTCATAGCGACGCAATTTCCGTGTGAATTCGTCAAAGTGTGGGAGTGAGGGATGCAGTAAAGAAGGATTAGTGGATCGAAAATGAGATTGTCGTATCCCAAAAGAAAATCCTGTCGTTTCCATAGGAACGTTACTCTATTTAGGAGGAAATGTCTTAGAACACATAGAATTTCATAGCGACGCAATTTCCGTGTGAATTCGTCAATGAGTGGGAGTGAGGGATGCAGTAAAGAAGGATTAGTGGATCGGAAAAGAGATTGTCGTATCCCAAAAGAAAATTTTGTCGTTTCCATAGAAACGTTACTCGATTTAGAAGGAGAAGTGATAGAACCCATAGTATTTCATAGCGACGCAATTTCCGTGTGAATTCGTCAATGTGTGGGAGTGAGGGACGCAGTAAAGAAGGATTAGTGGATCGGAAATGTGATTGTCGTATCCCAAAGAAAATCCTGTCGTTTCCATAGAAACGTTACACGATTTAGAAGGAAATGTCTTAGAACCCATAGTATTTCATAGCGACGCAATTTCCGTGTTAATTCGTCAATGTGTAAGAGTGAGGGATGCAGTAAAGAAGGATTAGTGGATCGGAAATGTGATTGTCGTATCCCAAAAGAAAATCCTGTCGTTTCCATAGAAGCGTTACTCGATTTAGAAGGAGAAGTCACAGAACACATAGTATTTCATAGCGACGCAATTTCCGAGTGAATTCGTCAATGAGTGGGAGTGAGGGATGCAGTAAAGAAGGATTAGTGGATCGGAAATGTGATTGTCGTATCCCAAAAGGAAATCCTGTCGCATCCATAGAAACGTTACTCGATTTAGAAGGAAATGTCTTAGAACACATAGTATTTCATAGCGACGCAATTTCCGTGTGAATTCGTCAATGTGTGGGAGTGAGGGATGCAGTAAAGAAGGATTAGTGGATCGGAAATGAGATTGTCGTATCCGAAAAGAAAATCCTGCCGTTTCCATAGAAACGTTACTCGATTTAGAAGGAGAAGTCATTGAACCCATAGTATTTCATAGCGACGCAATTTCCGTGTGAATTCGTAAATGAGTGGGAGTGAGGGATGCAGTAAAGGAGGATTAGTGGATCGGAAATGAGATTGTCGTATCCCAAAAGAAAATCCTGTCGTTTCCATAGAAACGTTACTCGATTTAGAAGGAAATGTCTTAGAACACATAGTATTTCATAGCGACGCAATTTCCGTGTGAATTCGTCAATGTGTGGGAGTGAGGGATGCAGTAACGAAGGATTAGTGGATCGGAAATGTGATTGTCGTATCCGAAAAGAAAATCCTGTCGTTTCCATAGAAACGTTACTAATTTAGAAGGAAATGTCTTAGAACACATAGTATTTCATAGCGACGTAATTTCCGTGTGAATTCGTCAATGTGTGGGAGTGAGGGATGCAGTAACGATGGATTAGTGGATCGGAAATGAGATTGTTGTATCCCAAAAGAAAATCCTGTCGTTTCCATAGAAACGTTACTCGATTTAGAAGGAAATGTCTTAGAACCCATAGAATTTCATAGCGACGCAATTTCCGTGTGAATTCGTCAATGAGTGGGAGTGAGGGATGCAGTAAAGAAGGATTAGTGGATCGGAAAAGAGATTGTCGTATCCCAAAAGAAAATTTTGTCGTTTGCATAGAAACGTTACTCGATTTAGAAGGAGAAGTCATAGAACCCATAGTATTTCATAGGGACGCAATTTCCGTGTGAATTCGTCAATGTGTGGGAGTGAGGGATGCAGTAAAGAAGGATTAGTGGATCGGAAATGTGATTGTCATATCCCAAAAGAAAATCATGTCGTTTCCATAGAAACGTTACTCGATTTAAAAAGGAAATGTCTTAGAACACATAGTATTTCATAGCGACGCAATTTCCGTGTGAATTCGTCAATGTGTGGGAGTGAGGGATGCAGTAAAGAAGGATTAGTGGATCGGAAATGTGATTGTCGTATCCCACATGAAAATCCTGTCGTTTCCATAGAAACGTTACTCGATTTAGAAGGAAATGTCTTAGAACACATAGTATTTCATAGCGACGCAATTTCCGCGTGAATTCGTCAATGTGTGGGAGTGAGGGATGCAGTAAAGAAGGATTAGTGGATCGGAAATGTGATTGTCGTATCCCAAAAGAAAATCCTGTCGTTTCCATAGAAACGTTACACGATTTAGAAGGAAATGTCTTAGAACCCATAGTATTTCATAGCGTCGCAATTTCCGTGTTAATTCGTCAATGTGTGGGAGTGAGGGATGCAGTAAAGAAGGATTGGTGGATCGGAAATGTGATTGTCGTATCCCAAAAAAAAATCCTGTCGTTTCCATAGAAGCGTTACTCGATTTAGAAGGAAATGTCATAGAACACATAGTATTTCATAGCGAAGCAATTTCCGAGTGAATTCGTCAAAGAGTGGGAGTGTGGGATGCAGTAAAGAAGGATTAGTGGATCGGAAATGAGATTGACGTATCCCAAAAGAAAATCCTGTCGTTTCCATAGAAACGTTACTCGATTTAGAAGGAGAAGTCATAGAACCCATAGTATTTCATAGCGACGCAATTTCCGTGTGAATTCGTCAATGAGTGGGAGTGTGGGATGCAGTAAAGAAGGATTAGTGGATCGGAAATGAGATTGTCGTATCCCAAAAGAAAATCCTGTCGTTTCCATAGAAACGTTACTCGATTTAGAAGGAAATGTCTTAGAACACATAGTATTTCATAGCGACGCAATTTCCGTGTGAATTCGTCAATGTGTGGGAGTGAGGGATGCAGTGAAGAAGGATTAGTGGATCGGAAATGCGATTGTCGTATCCCAAAAGAAAATCCTGTCGTTTCCACAGAAACGTTACTCGATTTAGAAGGAAATGTCTTAGAACACATAGTATTTCATAGCGACGCAATTTCCGTGTGAATTCGTCAATGTGTGGGTGTGAGGTATGCAGTAAAGAAGGATTAGTGGATCGGAAATGAGATTGTCGTATCCCAAAAGAAAATCCTGTCGTTTCCATCGAAACGTTACTCGATTTAGAAGGAAACGTCATAGAACCCATAGTATTTCATTGCGACTCAATTGCTGTGTTAATTCGTCAATGTGTGGGAGTGCGGGATGCAGTAAAGAAGGATTAGTGGATCGCAAATGAGATTGTCGTATCCCAAAAGAAAATCCTGTCGTTTCCTTAGAAACGTTACTCGATTTAGAAGGAAATGTCTTAGAAGACATAGTATTTCATAGCGACGCAATTTCCGTGTGAATTCGTCAAAGTGTGGGAGTGAGGGATGCAGTAAAGAAGGATTAGTGGATCGAAAATGAGATTGTTGTATCCCACAAGAAAATCCTGTCGTTTCCATAGAAACGTTACTCGATTTAGAAAGAAATGTCTTAGAACACATAGAATTTCATAGCGACGCAATTTCCGTGTGAATTCGTCAATGAGTGGGAGTGAGGGATGCAGTAAAGAAGGATTAGTGGATCGGAAAAGGGATTGTCGTATCCCAAAAGAAAATTTTGTCGTTTCCATAGAAACGTTACTCGATTTAGATGGGGAAGTCATAGAACCCATAGTATTTCATAGCGACGCAATTTCCGTGTGAATTCGTCAATGTGTGGGAGTGAGGGAAGCAGTAAAGAAGGATTAGTGGATCGGAAATGTGATTGTCGAATCCCAAAAGAAAATCCTGTCGTTTCCATAGAAACGTTACTCGATTTAGAAGGAAATGTCTTAGAACACATAGTATTTCATAGCGACGCAATTTCCGTGTGAATTCGTCAATGTGTGGGAGTGAGGGATGCAGTAAAGAAGGATTAGTGGATCGGAAATGTGATTGTCGTATCGCAAAAAAAATCCTGTCGTTTGCATAGAAACGTTACTAGATTTAGAAGGAAATGTCTTAGAACCCATAGTATTTCATAGCGACGCCATTTCCGTGTGAATTCGTCAATGTGTGGGAGTGAGGGATGCAGTAAAGAAGTATTAGTGGATCGGAAATGTGATCGTCGTATCCCAAAAGAAAATCCTGTCGTTTCCATAGAAACGTTACACGATTTAGAAGGAAATGTCTTAGAACCCATAGTATTTCATAGCGACGCAATTTCCGTGTTAATTCGTCAATGTGTGGGAGTGAGGGATGCAGTAAAGAAGGATGAGTGGATCGGAAATGTGATTGTCGTATCCCAAAAGAAAATAATGTCGTTTCCATAGAAGCGTTACTCGATTTAGAAGGAGAAGTCATAGAACACATAGTATTTCATAGCGACGCAATTTCCGAGTGAATTCGTCAATGAGTGGGAGTGAGGGATGCAGTAAAGATGGATTAGTGGATCGGAAATGTGATTGTCGTATCCCAAAAGGAAATCCTGTCGCATCCATAGAAACGTTACTCGATTTAGAAGGAAATCTCTTAGAACACATAGTATTTCATAGCGACGCAATTTCCGTGTGAATTCGTCAATGTGTGGGAGTGAGGGATGCAGTAAAGAAGGATTAGTGGATCGGAAATGAGATTGTCGTATCCCAAAAGAAAATCCTGTCGTTTCCATAGAAACGTTACACGATTTAGAAGGAGAAGTCATAGAACCCATAGTATTTCATAGCGACGCAATTTCCGTGTGAATTCGTCAATGAGTGGGAGTGAGGGATGCAGTAAGGAAGGATTAGTGGATCGGAAATGAGATTGTCGTATCCCAAAAGAAAATCCTGTCGTTTCCATAGAAACGTTACTCGATTTGAAGGAAATGTCTCAGAACACATAGTATTTCATAGCGACGCTTTTTCCGTGTGAATTCGTCATTGAGTGGGAGTGAGGGATGCAGTAAAGAAGGATTAGTGGATCGGAAATGAGATAGTCGTATCCCAAAAGAAAATCCTGTCGTTTCCATAGAAACGTTACTCGATTTAGAAGGAAATGTCTTAGAACACATAGTATTTCATAGCGACGCAACTTCCGTGTGAATTCGTCAATGTGTGGGTGTGAGGGATGCAGTAAAGAAGGATTAGTGGATCGGAAAAGTGATTGTCGTATCCCAAAAGAAAAACCTGTCGTTTCCATAGAAACGTTACACGATTTAGAAGGAAATGTCTTAGAACCCATAGTATTTCATAGCGACGCAATTTCCGTGTTAATTCGTCAATGTGTGGGAGTGAGGGATGCAGTAAAGAAGGATTAGTGGATCGGAAAAGTGATTGTCGTATCCCAAAAAAAAATCCTGTCGTTTCCATAGAAGCATTACTCGATTTAGAAGGAAATGTCATAGAACACATAGTATTTCATAGCGACGCAATTTCCGTGTGAATTCGTCAATGAGTGGGAGTGAGGGATGCAGTAAGGAAGGATTAGTGGATCGGAAATGAGATTGTCGTATCCCAAAAGAAAATCCTGTCGTTTCCATAGAAACGTTACTCGATTTAAAAGGAAATGTCTTAGAACACATAGTATTTCATAGCGACGCAATTTCCGTGTGAATTCGTCAATGTGTGGGAGTGAGGGATTCAGTGAAGAAGGATTAATGGATCGGAAATGAGATTGTCGTATCCCAAAAGAAAATCCTGTCGTTTCCATAGAAGCGTTACTCGATTTAGAAGGAGAAGTCATAGAACACATAGTATTTCATAGCGACGCAATTTCCGAGTGAATTCGTCAATGAGTGGGAGTGAGGGATGCAGTAAAGATGAATTAAAGGATCGGAAATGTGATTGTCGTATCCCAAAAGGAAATCCTTTCGCATCCATAGAAACGTTACGCGATTTAGAAGGAGATGCCAAAGAACCAATAGTATTTCATAGCGACGCAATTTCCGTGTGAATTCGTCAAGGTGTGGGAGTGAGGGATGCAGTAAAGAAGGATTAGTGGATCGGAAATGAGATTGTCGTATACCAAAAGATAATCCTGTCGTTTCCATAGAAACGTTACTCGATTTAGAAGGAAATGTCTTAGAACACATAGTGTTTCATAGCGACGCAATTTCCGTGTGAATTCGTCAATGTGTGGGAGTGAGGGAGGGAGAAAAGAAGGATTAGTGGATCGGAAATGAGATTGTCGTATCCCAAAAGAAAATCCTGTCGTTTCCATAGAAACGTTACTCGATTTAGAAGGAAATGTCATAGAACCCACAGTATTTCATTGCGACGCAATTGCTGTGTTAATTCGTCAATGTGTGGGAGTGCGGGATGCAGTAAAGAAGGTGTAGTGGATCAGAAATGAGATTGTCGTATCCCAAAAGAAAATCCTGTCGTTTCCATAGAAACAATACACGATTTAGAAGGAAATGTCTTAGAACACATAGTATTTCATAGCGACGCAATTTCCGTGTGAATTCGTCAATGTGTGGGAGTGAGGGAGGGAGAAAAGAAGGATTAGTGGATCGGAAATGAGATTGTCGTATCCCAAAAGAAAATCCTGTCGTTTCCATAGAAACGTTACTCGATTTAGAAGGAAATGTCATAGAACCCATAGTATTTCATTGCGACGCAATTGCTGCGTTAATTCCTCAATGTGTGGGAGTGCGGGATGCAGTAAAGAAGGATTAGTGGATCGGAAATGAGATTGTCGTATCCCAAAAGAAAATCCTGTCGTTTCCATAGAAACGTTACTCGATTTAGAAGGAAATGTCTTAGAACACATAGAATTTCATAGCGACGCAATTTCCGTGTGAATTCGTCAATGAGTGGCAGTGAGGGATGAAGTAAAGAAGGATTAGTGGATCGGAAAAGAGATTGTCGTATCCCAAAAGAAAATTTTGTCGTTTCCATAGAAAAGTTACTCGATTTAGAAGGAGAAGTCATAGAACCCATAGTATTTCATAGCGACGCAATTTCCGTGTGAATTCGTCAATGTGTGGGAGTGAGGGATGCAGTAAAGAAGGATTAGTGGATCGGAAATGTGATTGTCATATCCCAAAAGAAAATCCTGTCGTTTCCACAGAAACGTTACTCGATTTAGAAGGAAATGTCTTAGAACACATAGTATTTCATAGCGACGCAATTTCCGTGTGAATTCGTCAATGTGTGGGAGTGAGGGATGCAGTAAAGAAGGATTAGTGGATCGGAAATGTGATTGTCGTATCACAAATGAAAATCCTTTCGTTTCCATAGAAACGTTACTCGATTTAGAAGGAAATGTCTTAGAACACATAGTATTTCATAGCGACGCAATTTCCGTGTGAATTCGTCAATGTGTGGGAGTGAGGGATGCAGTAAAGTAGGATTAGAGGATCGGAAAAGTGATTGTCGTATCCCAAAAGAAAATCCTGTCGTTTCCATAGAAACGTTACACGATTTAGAAGGAAATGTCTTAGAACCCATAGTATTTCATAGCGACGCAATTTCCGTGTTAATTCGTCAATGTGTGGGAGTGAGGGATGCAGTAAAGAAGGATTAGTGGATCGGAAATGAGATTGTCGTATCCGAAAAGAAAATCCTGTCGTTTCCATAGAAACGTTACTCGATTTAGAAGGACATGTTTTAGAACACATAGTATTTCATAGCGACGCAATTTCCGTGTGAATTCGTCAATGAGTGGGAGTGAGGGATGCAGTAAAGAAGGATTAGTGGATCGGAAATGAGATTGTCGTATCCCAAAAGAAAATCCTGTCGTTTCCATAGAAACGTTACTCGATTTAGAAGGAAATGTCTTAGAACACATAGTATTTCATAGCGACGCAATTTCTCTGTGAATTTGTCAATGTGTGGGAGTGAGGGATGCATTAAAGAAGGATTAGTGGATCGGAAATGTGATTGTCGTATCCCAAATGAAAATCCTGTCGTTTCCATAGAAACGTTACTCGATTTAGAAGGAGAAGTCATAGAACACATAGTATTTCATTGCGACGCAATTTCCGTGTGAATTCGTCAATGTGTGGGAGCGAGGGATGCAGTAAAGATGGATTAGTGGATCGGAAATGTGATAGTCGTATCCCAAAAGAAAATCATTTCGTTTCCATAGAAACGTTACTCGATTTAGAAGGAAATGTCTTAGAACACATAGTATTTCATAGCGACGCAATCTCCGTGTGAATTCGTCAATGAGTGGGAGTGAGGGATGCAGTAAAGAAGGATTAGTGGATCGGAAATGAGATTGTCGTATCCCAAAAGAAATTCCTGTCGTTTCCATAGAAACGTTACTCGATTTAGAAGGAAATGTTTTAGAACACATAGTATTTCATAGCGACGCAATTTCCGTGTGAATTCGTCAATGTGTGGGAGTGAGGGATGCAGTAAAGAAGGATTAGTGGATCGGAAATGTGATTGTCGTATCCCAAATGAAATTCCTGTCGTTTCCATAGAAACGTTACTCGATTTAGAAGGAGAAGTCATAGAACACATAGTATTTCATTGCGACGCAATTACCGTGTGAATTCGTCAATGTGTGGGAGTCAGGGATTCAGTAAAGAAGGATTAGTGCATCGGAAATGTGATTGTCGTATCCCAAAAGAAAATCATTTCGCTTCCATAGAAACGTAATTTGATTTAAAAGGAAATGTCTTAGAACACATAGTATTTCATAGCGACGCAATTTCCGTGTGAATTCGTCAATGAGTGTGAGTGAGGGATGCAGTAAAGAAGGATTAGTGGATCGGAAATGAGATTGTCGTATCCCAAAAGAAAATCCTGTCGTTTCCATAGAAACGTTACTCGATTTAGAAGGAAATGTCTTACAACACATTGTATTTCATACCGACGCAATTTCCGTGTGAATTCGTCAATGTATGGGAGTGAGGGATGCAGTAAAGAAGGATTAGTGGATCGGAAATGAGATTATCGTATCCCAAAAGAAAATCCTCTCGTTTCCATAGAAACGTTACTCGATTTAGAAGGAAATGTCTTAGAACACATAGTATTACATAGCGACGCAATTTCCGTGTGAATTCGTCAATGAGTGGGAGTGAGGGATGCAGTAAAGAAGGATTAGTGGATCGGAAATGAGATTGTCGTATCCCAAAAGAAAATCCTGTCGTTTCCATAGAAACGTTACTCGATTTAGAAGGAAATGTCTTAGAACACATAGTATTTCATAGCGACGCAATTTCCGTGTGAATTCGTCAATGTGTGGGTGTGAGGGATGCAGTAAAGAAGGATTAGTGGATCGGAAATGTGATTGTCATATCCCAAAAGAAAATCCTGTCGTTTCCATAGAAACGTTACTCGATTTAGAATTAAATGTCTTAGAACACATAGTATTTCATAGCGACGCAATTTCCGTGTGAATTCGTCAATGTGTGGGAGTGAGGGATGCAGTAAAGAAGGATTAGTTGATCGGAAATGAGATTGTCGTATCCCAAAAGAAAATCCTGTCGTTTCCATAGAAACGTTACTCGATTTAGAAGGAAATGTTTTAGAACACATAGTATTTCATAGCGACGCAATTTCCGTGTGAATTCGTCAATGTGTGGGAGTGAGGGATGCAGTAAAGAAGGATTAGTGGATCGGAAATGTGATTGTCGTATCCCAAATGAAAATCCTGTCGTTTCCATAGAAACGTTACTCGATTTAGAAGGAGAAGTCATAGAACACGTAGTATTTCATTGCGGCGCAATTTCCGTGTGAATTCGTCAATGTGTGGGAGTGAGGGATTCAGTAAAGAAGGATTAGTGGATCGGAAATGTGATTGTCGTATTTCAAAAGAAAATTATTTCGTTTCCATAGAAACGTTATTTGATTTAGAAGGAAATGTCTTAGAACACATAGTATTTCATAGTGACGCAATTTCCGTGTGAATTCGTCAATGAGTGTGAGTGAGGGATGCAGTAAAGAAGGATTAGTGGATCGGAAAAGAGATTGTCGTATCCCAAAAGAAAATCCTGTCGTTTCCATATTAACGTTACTCGATTTAGAAGGAAATGCCTTAGAACACATAGTATTTCATAGCGACGCAATTTCCGTGTGAATTCGTCAATGTGTGGGAGTGAGGGATGCAGTAAAGAAGGATTAGTGGATCGGAAATGAGATTGTCGTATCCCAAAAGAAAATCCTGTCGTTTCCATACAAACGTTACTCGATTTAGAAGGAAATGTCTTAGAACACATGGTATTTCATAGCGACGCAATCTCCGTGTGAATTCGTCAATGAGTGGGGGTGAGGGATGCAGTAAAGAAGGATTAGTGGATCGGAAATGAGATTGTCGTATCCCAAAAGAAAACCTGTCGTTTCCATAGAAACGTTACCCGATTTAGAAGGAAATGTCTTAGAACACATAGTATTTCATAGCGACGCAATTTCCGTGTGAATTCCTCAGTGTGTGGGAGTGAGGGATGCAGTAAAGAAGGATTAGTGGATCGGAAATGAGATTGTCGTATCCCAAAAGAAAATCCTGCCGTTTCCATAGAAACGTTACTCGATTTAGAAAAAAATGTCTTAGAACACATAGTATTTCATAGCGACGCAATTTCCGTGTGAATTCGTCAATGTGTGGGAGTAAGGGATGCAGTAAAGAAGGATTAGTGGATCGGAAATGTGATTGTCGTATCCGAAAAGAAAATCCTGTCGTTTCCATAGAAACGTTACTCGATTTAGAAGGAGAAGTCATAGAACCCATAGTATTTCATAGCGACGCAATTTCCGTGTGAATTCGTTAATGTGTGGAAGTGAGGGATGCAGTAAAGAAGGATTAGTGGATCGGAAATGAGATTGTCGTATCCCATTAGAAAATCCTGTCGTTTCCATAGAAACGTTACTCGATTTAGAATGAAATGTCTTAGAACACATAGTATTTCATAGCGACGCAATTTCCGTGTGAATTTGTCAATGTGTGGGAGTGAGGGATGCAGTAAAGAAGGATTGGTGGATCGGAAATGAGATTGTCGTATCCCATAAGAAAATCCTGTCGTTTCCATAGAAACGTTACTCGATTTAGAAGGAGAAGTCATAGAACACGTAGTATTTCATTGCGGCGCAATTTCCGTGTGAATTCGTCAATGTGTGGGAGTGAGGGATTCAGTAAAGAAGGATTAGTGGATCGGAAATGTGATTGTCGTATTTCAAAAGAAAATCATTTCGTTTCCATAGAAACGTTATTTGATTTAGAAGGAAATGTCTTAGAACACATAGTATTTCATAGTGACGCAATTTCCGTGTGAATTCGTCAATGAGTGTGAGTGAGGGATGCAGTAAAGAAGGAATAGTGGATCGGAAATGAGATTGTCGTATCCCAAAAGAAAATCCTGTCGTTTCCATAGAAACGTTACTCGATTTAGAAGGAAATGTCTTAGAACACATAGTATTTCATAGCGACGCAATTTCCGTGTGAATTCGTCAATGTGTGGGAGTGAGGGATGCAGTAAAGAAGGATTAGTGGATCGGAAATGAGATTGTCGTATCCCAAAAGAAAATCCTGTCGTTTCCATAGTAACGTTACTCGATTTAGAATAAAATGTCTTAGAACACATAGTACTTCATAGCGACGCAGTTTCCGTGTGAATTCGGCAATGAGTGAGAGTGAGGGATGCAGTAAAGAAGGATTAGTGGATCGGAAATGAGATTGTCGTATCCCAAAAGAAAATCCTGTCGTTTCCATAGAAACGTTACTCGATTTAGAAGGAGAAGTCATAGAACACGTAGTATTTCATTGCGGCGCAATTTCCGTGTGAATTCGTCAATGTGTGGGAGTGAGGGATTCAGTAAAGAAGGATTAGTGGATCGGAAATGTGATTGTCGTATTTCAAAAGAAAATCATTTCGTTTCCATAGAAACGTTATTTGATTTAGAAGGAAATGTCTTAGAACACATAGTATTTCATAGTGACGCAATTTCCGTGTGAATTCGTCAATGAGTGTGAGTGAGGGATGCAGTAAAGAAGGAATAGTGGATCGGAAATGAAATTGTCGTATCCCAAAAGAAAATCCTGTCGTTTCCATAGAAACGTTACTCGATTTAGAAGGAAATGTCTTAGAACTCATAGTATTTCATAGCGACGCAATTTCCGTGTGAATTCGTCAATGTGTGGGAGTGAGGGATGCAGTAAAGAAGGATTAGTGGATCGGAAATGAGATTGTCGTATCCCAAAAGAAAATCCTGTCGTTTCCATAGAAACGTTACTCGATTTAGAATAAAATGTCTTAGAACACATAGTACTTCATAGCGACGCAATTTCCGTTTGAATTCGTCATTGTGATGGAGTGAGGTACGCAGTAAAGAAGGATTAGTGGATCGGAAATGAGATTGTCGTATCCCAAAAGAAAATCCTGTCGTTTCCATAGAAACGTTACTCGATTTAGAAGGAGAAGTCATAGAACCCATAGTATTTCATAGCGACGCAATTTCCGTGTGAATTCTTCAATGTGTGGGAGTGAGGGACGCAGTAAAGAAGGATTAGTGGATCGGAAATGAGATTGTCGTATCCCAAAAGAAAATCCTGTCGTTTCCATAGAAACGTTACTCGATTTAGAAGGAAATGTTTAAGAACACATAGTATTTCATAGCGACGCAATTTCCGTGTGAATTCGTCAATGTGTGGGAGTGAGGGATGCAGTAAAGAAGGATTAGTGGATCGGAAATGTGATTGTCGTATCCCAAATGAAAATCCTGTCGTTTCCATAGAAACGTTACTCGATTTAGAAGGAGAAGTCATAGAACACGTAGTATTTCATTGCGGCGCAATTTCCGTGTGAATTCGTCAATGTGTGGGAGTGAGGGATTCAGTAAAGAAGGATTAGTGGATCGGAAATGTGATTGTCGTATTTCAAAAGAAAATCATTTCGTTTCCATAGAAACGTTATTTGATTTAGAAGGAAATGTCTTAGAACACATAGTATTTCATAGTGACGCAATTTCCGTGTGAATTCGTCAATGAGTGTGAGTGAGGGATGCAGTAAAGAAGGATTAGTGGATCGGAAAAGAGATTGTCGTATCCCAAAAGAAAATCCTGTCGTTTCCATATTAACGTTACTCGATTTAGAAGGAAATGTCTTAGAACACATAGTATTTCATAGCGACGCAATTTCCGTGTGAATTCGTCAATGTGTGGGAGTGAGGGATGCAGTAAAGAAGGATTAGTGGATCGGAAATGAGATTGTCGTATCCCAAAAGAAAATCCTGTCGTTTCCATAGAAACGTTACTCGATTTAGAATAAAATGTCTTAGAACACATAGTACTTCATAGCGACGCAGTTTCCGTGTGAATTCGGCAATGAGTGAGAGTGAGGGATGCAGTAAAGAAGGATTAGTGGATCGGAAATGAGATTGTCGTATCCCAAAAGAAAATCCTGTCGTTTCCATAGAAACGTTACTCGATTTAGAAGGAGAAGTCATAAAACACATAGTATTTCATAGCAACGCAATTTCCGTGTGAATTCGTCAATGTGTGGGAGTGAGGGATGCAGTAAAGAAGGATTAGTGGATCGGAAATGAGATTGTCGTATTCCAAAAGAAAATCCTATCGTTTCCATAGAAACGTTACTCGATTTAGGAGGAAATGTCTTAGAACACATAGTATTTCATAGCGACGCAATTTCCGTGTGAATTCGTCAATGAGTGGTAGTGAGGGATGCAATAAAGATGGATTAGTGGATCGGAAATGAGATTGTTGTATCCCAAAAGAAAATCCTGTCGTTTCCATAGAAACGTTACGCGATTTAGAAGGAAATGTCTTAGAACACATAGTATTTCATAGCGACGCAATTTCCGTTTGAATTCGTCATTGTGATGGAGTGAGGTACGCAGTAAAGAAGGATTAGTGGATCGGAAATGAGATTGTCGTATCCCAAAAGAAAATCCTGTCGTTTCCATAGAAACGTTACTCGATTTAGAAGGAGAAGTCATAGAACCCATAGTATTTCATAGCGACGCAATTTCCGTGTGAATTCTTCAATGTGTGGGAGTGAGGGACGCAGTACAGAAGGATTAGTGGATCGGAAATGAGATTGTCGTATCCCAAAAGAAAATCCTGTCGTTTCCATAGAAACGTTACTCGATTTAGAAGGAAATGTTTTAGAACACATAGTATTTCATAGCGACGCAATTTCCGTGTGAATTCGTCAATGTGTGGGAGTGAGGGATGCAGTAAAGAAGGATTAGTGGATCGGAAATGTGATTGTCGTATCCCAAATGAAAATCCTGTCGTTTCCATAGAAACGTTACTCGATTTAGAAGGAGAAGTCATAGAACACGTAGTATTTCATTGCGGCGCAATTTCCGTGTGAATTCGTCAATGTGTGGGAGTGAGGGATTCAGTAAAGAAGGATTAGTGGATCGGAAATGTGATTGTCGTATTTCAAAAGAAAATCATTTCGTTTCCATAGAAACGTTATTTGATTTAGAAGGAAATGTCTTAGAACACATAGTATTTCATAGTGACGCAATTTCCGTGTGAATTCGTCAATGAGTGTGAGTGAGGGATGCAGTAAAGAAGGATTAGTGGATCGGAAAAGAGATTGTCGTATCCCAAAAGAAAATCCTGTCGTTTCCATATTAACGTTACTCGATTTAGAAGGAAATGTCTTAGAACACATAGTATTTCATAGCGACGCAATTTCCGTGTGAATTCGTCAATGTGTGGGAGTGAGGGATGCAGTAAAGAAGGATTAGTGGATCGGAAATGAGATTGTCGTATCCCAAAAGAAAATCCTGTCGTTTCCATAGAAACGTTACTCGATTTAGAAGGAAATGTTTTAGAACACATAGTATTTCATAGCGACGCAATTTCCGTGTGAATTCGTCAATGTGTGGGAGTGAGGGATGCAGTAAAGAAGGATTAGTGGATCGGAAATGTGATTGTCGTATCCCAAATGAAAATCCTGTCGTTTCCATAGAAACGTTACTCGATTTAGAAGGAGAAGTCATAGAACACGTAGTATTTCATTGCGGCGCAATTTCCGTGTGAATTCGTCAATGTGTGGGAGTGAGGGATTCAGTAAAGAAGGATTAGTGGATCGGAAATGTGATTGTCGTATTTCAAAAGAAAATCATTTCGTTTCCATAGAAACGTTATTTGATTTAGAAGGAAATGTCTTACAACACATAGTATTTCATAGTGACGCAATTTCCGTGTGAATTCGTCAATGAGTGTGAGTGAGGGATGCAGTAAAGAAGGATTAGTGGATCGGAAAAGAGATTGTCGTATCCCAAAAGAAAATCCTGTCGTTTCCATATTAACGTTACTCGATTTAGAAGGAAATGTCTTAGAACACATAGTATTTCATAGCGACGCAATTTCCGTGTGAATTCGTCAATGTGTGGGAGTGAGGGATGCAGTAAAGAAGGATTAGTGGATCGGAAATGAGATTGTCGTATCCCAAAAGAAAATCCTGTCGTTTCCATAGAAACGTTACTCGATTTAGAAGGAAATGTCTTAGAACACATAGTATTTCATAGCGACGCAATTTCCGTGTGAATTCGTCAATGAGTGGGAGTGAGGGATGCAGTAAAGAAGGATTAGTGGATCGGAAATGAGATTGTCGTATCCCAAAGGAAAATCCTGTCGTTTCCATAGAAACGTTACTCGATTTAGAAGGAAATGTCTTAGAACACATAGTATTTCATAGAGCCGCAATTTCCGTGTGAATTCGTCAAAGTGTGGGAGTGAGGGATGCAGTAAAGAAGGATAAGTGGATCGGAAATGTGATTGTCTTATCCCAAAAGAAAATCCGGTCGTTTCCATAGAAACGTTACTCGATTCAGAATGAAATGTCTTAGAACACATAGTATTTCATAGCGACGCAATTTCCGTGTGAATTCGTCAATGTGTGGGAGTGAGGGTTGCAGTAAAGAAGGATTAGTGGATCGGAAATGTGATTGTCGTATCCCAAAAGAAAATCCTGTCGTTTCCATAGAAACGTTACTCGATTTAGAGGGAGAAGTCATAGAACCCATAGTATTTAATAGCGACGCAATTTCCGTGTGAATTCGTCAATGTGTGGAAGTGAAGGATTCAGTAAAGAAGGATTAGTGGATCGGAAATGAGATTGTCGTATTCCAAAAGAAAATCCTGTCGTTTCCATAGAAACGTTACTCGATTTAGAATGAAATGTCTTAGAACACATAGTATTTCATAGCGACGCAATTTCCGTGTGAATTCGTCAATGTGTGGGAGTGAGGGATGCAGTAAAGAAGGATTAGTGGATCGGAAATGAGATTGTCGTATCCCAAAAGAAAATCCTGTCGTTTCCATAGAAACGTTACTCGATTTAGAAGGAAATGTCTTAGAACACATGGTATTTCATAGCGACGCAATCTCCGTGTGAATTCGTCAATGAGTGGGGGTGAGGGATGCAGTAAAGAAGGATTAGTGGATCGGAAATGAGATTGTCGTATCCCAAAAGAAAACCTGTCGTTTCCATAGAAACGTTACTCGATTTAGAAGGAAATGTCTTAGAACACATAGTATTTCATAGCGACGCAATTTCCGTGTGAATTCGTCAGTGTGTGGGAGTGAGGGATGCAGTAAAGAAGGATTAGTGGATCGGAAATGAGATTGTCGTATCCCAAAAGAAAATCCTGCCGTTTCCATAGAAACGTTACTCGTTTTAGAAGGAAATGTCTTAGAACACATAGTATTTCATAGCGACGCAATTTCCGTGTGAATTCGTCAATGTGTGGGATTAAGGGATGCAGTAAAGAAGGATTAGTGGATCGGAAATGTGATTGTCGTATCCGAAAAGAAAATCCTGTCGTTTCCATAGAAACGTTACTCGATTTAGAAGGAGAAGTCATAGAACCCATAGTATTTCATAGCGACGCAATTTCCGTGTGAATTCGTTAATGTGTGGAAGTGAGGGATGCAGTAAAGAAGGATTAGTGGATCGGAAATGAGATTGTCGTATCCCATTAGAAAATCCTGTCGTTTCCATAGAAACGTTACTCGATTTAGAATGAAATGTCTTAGAACACATAGTATTTCATAGCGACGCAATTTCCGTGTGAATTTGTCAATGTGTGGGAGTGAGGGATGCAGTAAAGAAGGATTAGTGGATCGGAAATGAGATTGTCGTATCCCAAAAGAAAATCCTGTCGTTTCCATAGAAACGTTACTCGATTTAGAAGGAGAAGTCATAGAACACGTAGTATTTCATTGCGGCGCAATTTCCGTGTGAATTCGTCAATGTGTGGGAGTGAGGGATTCAGTAAAGAAGGATTAGTGGATCGGAAATGTGATTGTCGTATTTCAAAAGAAAATCATTTCGTTTCCATAGAAACGTTATTTGATTTAGAAGGAAATGTCTTAGAACACATAGTATTTCATAGTGACGCAATTTCCGTGTGAATTCGTCAATGAGTGTGAGTGAGGGGTGCAGTAAAGAAGGAATAGTGGATCGGAAATGAGATTGTCGTATCCCAAAAGAAAATCCTGTCGTTTCCATAGAAACGTTACTCGATTTAGAAGGAAATGTCTTAGAACACATAGTATTTCATAGCGACGCAATTTCCGTGTGAATTCGTCAATGTGTGGGAGTGAGGGATGCAGTAAAGAAGGATTAGTGGATCGGAAATGAGATTGTCGTATCCCAAAAGAAAATCCTGTCGTTTCCATAGAAACGTTACTCGATTTAGAATAAAATGTCTTAGAACACATAGTACTTCATAGCGACGCAGTTTCCGTGTGAATTCGGCAATGAGTGAGAGTGAGGGATGCAGTAAAGAAGGATTAGTGGATCGGAAATGAGATTGTCGTATCCCAAAAGAAAATCCTGTCGTTTCCATAGAAACGTTACTCGATTTAGAAGGAGAAGTCATAAAACACATAGTATTTCATAGCAACGCAATTTCCGTGTGAATTCGTCAATGTGTGGGAGTGAGGGATGCAGTAAAGAAGGATTAGTGGATCGGAAATGAGATTGTCGTATCCCAAAAGAAAATCCTGTCGTTTCCATAGAAACGTTACTCGATTTAGAAGGAAATGTCTTAGAACACATAGTATTTCATAGCGACGCAATTTCCGTGTGAATTTGTCAATGTGTGGGAGTGAGGGATGCAGTAAAGAAGGATTAGTGGATCGGAAATGTGATTGTCGTATCCCAAATGAAAATCCTGTCGTTTCCATAGAAACGTTACTCGATTTAGAAGGAGAAGTCATAGAACACATAGTATTTCATTGCGACGCAATTTCCGTGTGAATTCGTCAATGTGTGGGAGCGAGGGATGCAGTAAAGGTGGATTAGTGGATCGGAAATGTGATAGTCGTATCCCAAAAGAAAATCATTTCGTTTCCATAGAAACGTTACTCGATTTAGAAGGAAATGTCTTAGAACACATAGTATTTCATAGCGACGCAATCTCCGTGTTAATTCGTCAATGTGTGGGAGTGAGGGATGCAGTAAAGAAGGATTAGTGGATCGGAAATGAGATTGTCGTATCCGAAAAGAAAATCCTGTCGTTTCCATAGAAACGTTACTCGATTTAGAAGGAAATGTTTTAGAACACATAGTATTTCATAGCGACGCAATTTCCGTGTGAATTCGTCAATGAGTGGGAGTGAGGGATGCAGTAAAGAAGGATTAGTGGATCGGAAATGAGATTGTCGTATCCGAAAAGAAAATCCTGTCGTTTCCATAGAAACGTTACTCGATTTAGAAGGAAATGTTTTAGAACACATAGTATTTCATAGCGACGCAATTTCCGTGTGAATTCGACAATGAGTGGGAGTGAGGGATGCAGTAAAGAAGGATTAGTGGATCGGAAATGAGATTGTCGTATCCCAAAAGAAAATCCTGTCGTTTCCATAGAAACGTTACTCGATTTAGAAGGAAATGTCTTAGAACACATAGTATTTCATAGCGACGCAATTTCCGTGTGAATTTGTCAATGTGTGGGAGTGAGGGATTCAGTAAAGAAGGATTAGTGGATCGGAAATGTGATTGTCGTATTTCAAAAGAAAATCATTTCGTTTCCATAGAAACGTTATTTGATTTAGAAGGAAATGTCTTAGAACACATAGTATTTCATAGTGACGCAATTTCCGTGTGAATTCGGCAATGTGTGGGAGTGAGGGATGCAGTAAAGAAGGATTAGTGGATCGGAAATGAGATTGTCGTATTCCAAAAGAAAATCCTATCGTTTCCATAGAAACGTTACTCGATTTAGGAGGAAATGTCTTAGAACACATAGTATTTCATAGCGACGCAATTTCCGTGTGAATTCGTCAATGAGTGGTAGTGAGGGATGCAATAAAGATGGATTAGTGGATCGGAAATGAGATTGTTGTATCCCAAAAGAAAATCCTGTCGTTTCCATAGAAACGTTACGCGATTTAGAAGGAAATGTCTTAGAACACATAGTATTTCATAGCGACGCAATTTCCGTTTGAATTCGTCATTGTGATGGAGTGAGGTACGCAGTAAAGAAGGATTAGTGGATCGGAAATGAGATTGTCGTATCCCAAAAGAAAATCCTGTCGTTTCCATAGAAACGTTACTCGATTTAGAAGGAGAAGTCATAGAACCCATAGTATTTCATAGCGACGCAATTTCCGTGTGAATTCTTCAATGTGTGGGAGTGAGGGACGCAGTACAGAAGGATTAGTGGATCGGAAATGAGATTGTCGTATCCCAAAAGAAAATCCTGTCGTTTCCATAGAAACGTTACTCGATTTAGAATGAAATGTCTTAGAACACATAGTATTTCATAGCGACGCAATTTCCGTGTGAATTCGTCAATGTGTGGGAGTGAGGGATGCAGTAAAGAAGGATTAGTGGATCGGAAATGAGATTGTCGTATCCCAAAAGAAAATCCTGTCGTTTCCATAGAAACGTTACTCGATTTAGAAGGAAATGTCTTAGAACACATGGTATTTCATAGCGACGCAATCTCCGTGTGAATTCGTCAATGAGTGGGGGTGAGGGATGCAGTAAAGAAGGATTAGTGGATCGGAAATGAGATTGTCGTATCCCAAAAGAAAACCTGTCGTTTCCATAGAAACGTTACTCGATTTAGAAGGAAATGTCTTAGAACACATAGTATTTCATAGCGACGCAATTTCCGTGTGAATTCGTCAGTGTGTGGGAGTGAGGGATGCAGTAAAGAAGGATTAGTGGATCGGAAATGAGATTGTCGTATCCCAAAAGAAAATCCTGCCGTTTCCATAGAAACGTTACTCGTTTTAGAAGGAAATGTCTTAGAACACATAGTATTTCATAGCGACGCAATTTCCGTGTGAATTCGTCAATGTGTGGGATTAAGGGATGCAGTAAAGAAGGATTAGTGGATCGGAAATGTGATTGTCGTATCCGAAAAGAAAATCCTGTCGTTTCCATAGAAACGTTACTCGATTTAGAAGGAGAAGTCATAGAACCCATAGTATTTCATAGCGACGCAATTTCCGTGTGAATTCGTTAATGTGTGGAAGTGAGGGATGCAGTAAAGAAGGATTAGTGGATCGGAAATGAGATTGTCGTATCCCATTAGAAAATCCTGTCGTTTCCATAGAAACGTTACTCGATTTAGAATGAAATGTCTTAGAACACATAGTATTTCATAGCGACGCAATTTCCGTGTGAATTTGTCAATGTGTGGGAGTGAGGGATGCAGTAAAGAAGGATTAGTGGATCGGAAATGAGATTGTCGTATCCCAAAAGAAAATCCTGTCGTTTCCATAGAAACGTTACTCGATTTAGAAGGAGAAGTCATAGAACACGTAGTATTTCATTGCGGCGCAATTTCCGTGTGAATTCGTCAATGTGTGGGAGTGAGGGATTCAGTAAAGAAGGATTAGTGGATCGGAAATGTGATTGTCGTATTTCAAAAGAAAATCATTTCGTTTCCATAGAAACGTTATTTGATTTAGAAGGAAATGTCTTAGAACACATAGTATTTCATAGTGACGCAATTTCCGTGTGAATTCGTCAATGAGTGTGAGTGAGGGGTGCAGTAAAGAAGGAATAGTGGATCGGAAATGAGATTGTCGTATCCCAAAAGAAAATCCTGTCGTTTCCATAGAAACGTTACTCGATTTAGAAGGAAATGTCTTAGAACACATAGTATTTCATAGCGACGCAATTTCCGTGTGAATTCGTCAATGTGTGGGAGTGAGGGATGCAGTAAAGAAGGATTAGTGGATCGGAAATGAGATTGTCGTATCCCAAAAGAAAATCCTGTCGTTTCCATAGAAACGTTACTCGATTTAGAATAAAATGTCTTAGAACACATAGTACTTCATAGCGACGCAGTTTCCGTGTGAATTCGGCAATGAGTGAGAGTGAGGGATGCAGTAAAGAAGGATTAGTGGATCGGAAATGAGATTGTCGTATCCCAAAAGAAAATCCTGTCGTTTCCATAGAAACGTTACTCGATTTAGAAGGAGAAGTCATAAAACACATAGTATTTCATAGCAACGCAATTTCCGTGTGAATTCGTCAATGTGTGGGAGTGAGGGATGCAGTAAAGAAGGATTAGTGGATCGGAAATGAGATTGTCGTATCCCAAAAGAAAATCCTGTCGTTTCCATAGAAACGTTACTCGATTTAGAAGGAAATGTCTTAGAACACATAGTATTTCATAGCGACGCAATTTCCGTGTGAATTTGTCAATGTGTGGGAGTGAGGGATGCAGTAAAGAAGGATTAGTGGATCGGAAATGTGATTGTCGTATCCCAAATGAAAATCCTGTCGTTTCCATAGAAACGTTACTCGATTTAGAAGGAGAAGTCATAGAACACATAGTATTTCATTGCGACGCAATTTCCGTGTGAATTCGTCAATGTGTGGGAGCGAGGGATGCAGTAAAGGTGGATTAGTGGATCGGAAATGTGATAGTCGTATCCCAAAAGAAAATCATTTCGTTTCCATAGAAACGTTACTCGATTTAGAAGGAAATGTCTTAGAACACATAGTATTTCATAGCGACGCAATCTCCGTGTTAATTCGTCAATGTGTGGGAGTGAGGGATGCAGTAAAGAAGGATTAGTGGATCGGAAATGAGATTGTCGTATCCGAAAAGAAAATCCTGTCGTTTCCATAGAAACGTTACTCGATTTAGAAGGAAATGTTTTAGAACACATAGTATTTCATAGCGACGCAATTTCCGTGTGAATTCGTCAATGAGTGGGAGTGAGGGATGCAGTAAAGAAGGATTAGTGGATCGGAAATGAGATTGTCGTATCCGAAAAGAAAATCCTGTCGTTTCCATAGAAACGTTACTCGATTTAGAAGGAAATGTTTTAGAACACATAGTATTTCATAGCGACGCAATTTCCGTGTGAATTCGACAATGAGTGGGAGTGAGGGATGCAGTAAAGAAGGATTAGTGGATCGGAAATGAGATTGTCGTATCCCAAAAGAAAATCCTGTCGTTTCCATAGAAACGTTACTCGATTTAGAAGGAAATGTCTTAGAACACATAGTATTTCATAGCGACGCAATTTCCGTGTGAATTTGTCAATGTGTGGGAGTGAGGGATTCAGTAAAGAAGGATTAGTGGATCGGAAATGTGATTGTCGTATTTCAAAAGAAAATCATTTCGTTTCCATAGAAACGTTATTTGATTTAGAAGGAAATGTCTTAGAACACATAGTATTTCATAGTGACGCAATTTCCGTGTGAATTCGGCAATGTGTGGGAGTGAGGGATGCAGTAAAGAAGGATTAGTGGATCGGAAATGAGATTGTCGTATTCCAAAAGAAAATCCTATCGTTTCCATAGAAACGTTACTCGATTTAGGAGGAAATGTCTTAGAACACATAGTATTTCATAGCGACGCAATTTCCGTGTGAATTCGTCAATGAGTGGTAGTGAGGGATGCAATAAAGATGGATTAGTGGATCGGAAATGAGATTGTTGTATCCCAAAAGAAAATCCTGTCGTTTCCATAGAAACGTTACGCGATTTAGAAGGAAATGTCTTAGAACACATAGTATTTCATAGCGACGCAATTTCCGTTTGAATTCGTCATTGTGATGGAGTGAGGTACGCAGTAAAGAAGGATTAGTGGATCGGAAATGAGATTGTCGTATCCCAAAAGAAAATCCTGTCGTTTCCATAGAAACGTTACTCGATTTAGAAGGAGAAGTCATAGAACCCATAGTATTTCATAGCGACGCAATTTCCGTGTGAATTCTTCAATGTGTGGGAGTGAGGGACGCAGTACAGAAGGATTAGTGGATCGGAAATGAGATTGTCGTATCCCAAAAGAAAATCCTGTCGTTTCCATAGAAACGTTACTCGATTTAGAAGGAAATGTTTTAGAACACATAGTATTTCATAGCGACGCAATTTCCGTGTGAATTCGTCAATGTGTGGGAGTGAGGGATGCAGTAAAGAAGGATTAGTGGATCGGAAATGTGATTGTCGTATCCCAAATGAAAATCCTGTCGTTTCCATAGAAACGTTACTCGATTTAGAAGGAGAAGTCATAGAACACGTAGTATTTCATTGCGGCGCAATTTCCGTGTGAATTCGTCAATGTGTGGGAGTGAGCGATTCAGTAAAGAAGGATTAGTGGATCGGAAATGTGATTGTCGTATTTCAAAAGAAAATCATTTCGTTTCCATAGAAACGTTATTTGATTTAGAAGGAAATGTCTTAGAACACATAGTATTTCATAGTGACGCAATTTCCGTGTGAATTCGTCAATGAGTGTGAGTGAGGGATGCAGTAAAGAAGGATTAGTGGATCGGAAAAGAGATTGTCGTATCCCAAAAGAAAATCCTGTCGTTTCCATATTAACGTTACTCGATTTAGAAGGAAATGTCTTAGAACACATAGTATTTCATAGCGACGCAATTTCCGTGTGAATTCGTCAATGTGTGGGAGTGAGGGATGCAGTAAAGAAGGATTAGTGGATCGGAAATGAGATTGTCGTATCCCAAAAGAAAATCCTGTCGTTTCCATAGAAACGTTACTCGATTTAGAAGGAAATGTTTTAGAACACATAGTATTTCATAGCGACGCAATTTCCGTGTGAATTCGTCAATGTGTGGGAGTGAGGGATGCAGTAAAGAAGGATTAGTGGATCGGAAATGTGATTGTCGTATCCCAAATGAAAATCCTGTCGTTTCCATAGAAACGTTACTCGATTTAGAAGGAGAAGTCATAGAACACGTAGTATTTCATTGCGGCGCAATTTCCGTGTGAATTCGTCAATGTGTGGGAGTGAGGGATTCAGTAAAGAAGGATTAGTGGATCGGAAATGTGATTGTCGTATTTCAAAAGAAAATCATTTCGTTTCCATAGAAACGTTATTTGATTTAGAAGGAAATGTCTTAGAACACATAGTATTTCATAGTGACGCAATTTCCGTGTGAATTCGTCAATGAGTGTGAGTGAGGGATGCAGTAAAGAAGGATTAGTGGATCGGAAAAGAGATTGTCGTATCCCAAAAGAAAATCCTGTCGTTTCCATATTAACGTTACTCGATTTAGAAGGAAATGTCTTAGAACACATAGTATTTCATAGCGACGCAATTTCCGTGTGAATTCGTCAATGTGTGGGAGTGAGGGATGCAGTAAAGAAGGATTAGTGGATCGGAAATGAGATTGTCGTATCCCAAAAGAAAATCCTGTCGTTTCCATAGAAACGTTACTCGATTTAGAAGGAAATGTCTTAGAACACATAGTATTTCATAGCGACGCAATTTCCGTGTGAATTCGTCAATGAGTGGGAGTGAGGGATGCAGTAAAGAAGGATTAGTGGATCGGAAATGAGATTGTCGTAACCCAAAGGAAAATCCTGTCGTTTCCATAGAAACGTTACTCGATTTAGAAGGAAATGTCTTAGAACACATAGTATTTCATAGAGACGCAATTTCCGTGTGAATTCGTCAAAGTGTGGGAGTGAGGGATGCAGTAAAGAAGGATAAGTGGATCGGAAATGTGATTGTCTTATCCCAAAAGAAAATCCGGTCGTTTCCATAGAAACGTTACTCGATTCAGAATGAAATGTCTTAGAACACATAGTATTTCATAGCGACGCAATTTCCGTGTGAATTCGTCAATGTGTGGGAGTGAGGGTTGCAGTAAAGAAGGATTAGTGGATCGGAAATGTGATTGTCGTATCCCAAAAGAAAATCCTGTCGTTTCCATAGAAACGTTACTCGATTTAGAGGGAGAAGTCATAGAACCCATAGTATTTAATAGCGACGCAATTTCCGTGTGAATTCGTCAATGTGTGGAAGTGAAGGATGCAGTAAAGAAGGATTAGTGGATCGGAAATGAGATTGTCGTATTCCAAAAGAAAATCCTGTCGTTTCCATAGAAACGTTACTCGATTTAGAATGAAATGTCTTAGAACACATAGTATTTCATAGCGACGCAATTTCCGTGTGAATTCGTCAATGTGTGGGAGTGAGGGATGCAGTAAAGAAGGATTAGTGGATCGGAAATGAGATTGTCGTATCCCAAAAGAAAATCCTGTCGTTTCCATAGAAACGTTACTCGATTTAGAAGGAAATGTCTTAGAACACATGGTATTTCATAGCGACGCAATCTCCGTGTGAATTCGTCAATGAGTGGGGGTGAGGGATGCAGTAAAGAAGGATTAGTGGATCGGAAATGAGATTGTCGTATCCCAAAAGAAAACCTGTCGTTTCCATAGAAACGTTACTCGATTTAGAAGGAAATGTCTTAGAACACATAGTATTTCATAGCGACGCAATTTCCGTGTGAATTCGTCAGTGTGTGGGAGTGAGGGATGCAGTAAAGAAGGATTAGTGGATCGGAAATGAGATTGTCGTATCCCAAAAGAAAATCCTGCCGTTTCCATAGAAACGTTACTCGTTTTAGAAGGAAATGTCTTAGAACACATAGTATTTCATAGCGACGCAATTTCCGTGTGAATTCGTCAATGTGTGGGATTAAGGGATGCAGTAAAGAAGGATTAGTGGATCGGAAATGTGATTGTCGTATCCGAAAAGAAAATCCTGTCGTTTCCATAGAAACGTTACTCGGTTTAGAAGGAGAAGTCATAGAACCCATAGTATTTCATAGCGACGCAATTTCCGTGTGAATTCGTTAATGTGTGGAAGTGAGGGATGCAGTAAAGAAGGATTAGTGGATCGGAAATGAGATTGTCGTATCCCATTAGAAAATCCTGTCGTTTCCATAGAAACGTTACTCGATTTAGAATGAAATGTCTTAGAACACATAGTATTTCATAGCGACGCAATTTCCGTGTGAATTTGTCAATGTGTGGGAGTGAGGGATGCAGTAAAGAAGGATTAGTGGATCGGAAATGAGATTGTCGTATCCCAAAAGAAAATCCTGTCGTTTCCATAGAAACGTTACTCGATTTAGAAGGAGAAGTCATAGAACACGTAGTATTTCATTGCGGCGCAATTTCCGTGTGAATTCGTCAATGTGTGGGAGTGAGGGATTCAGTAAAGAAGGATTAGTGGATCTGAAATGTGATTGTCGTATTTCAAAAGAAAATCATTTCGTTTCCATAGAAACGTTATTTGATTTAGAAGGAAATGTCTTAGAACACATAGTATTTCATAGTGACGCAATTTCCGTGTGAATTCGTCAATGAGTGTGAGTGAGGGATGCAGTAAAGAAGGAATAGTGGATCGGAAATGAGATTGTCGTATCCCAAAAGAAAATCCTGTCGTTTCCATAGAAACGTTACTCGATTTAGAAGGAAATGTCTTAGAACACATAGTATTTCATAGCGACGCAATTTCCGTGTGAATTCGTCAATGTGTGGGAGTGAGGGATGCAGTAAAGAAGGATTAGTGGATCGGAAATGAGATTGTCGTATCCCAAAAGAAAATCCTGTCGTTTCCATAGAAACGTTACTCGATTTAGAATAAAATGTCTTAGAACACATAGTACTTCATAGCGACGCAGTTTCCGTGTGAATTCGGCAATGAGTGAGAGTGAGGGATGCAGTAAAGAAGGATTAGTGGATCGGAAATGAGATTGTCGTATCCCAAAAGAAAATCCTGTCGTTTCCATAGAAACGTTACTCGATTTAGAAGGAGAAGTCATAAAACACATAGTATTTCATAGCAACGCAATTTCCGTGTGAATTCGTCAATGTGTGGGAGTGAGGGATGCAGTAAAGAAGGATTAGTGGATCGGAAATGAGATTATCGTATCCCAAAAGAAAATCCTGTCGTTTCCATAGAAACGTTACTCGATTAAGAAGGAAATGTCTTAGAACACATAGTATTTCATAGCGACGCAATTTCCGTGTGAATTTGTCAATGTGTGGGAGTGAGGGATGCAGTAAAGAAGGATTAGTGGATCGGAAATGTGATTGTCGTATCCCAAATGAAAATCCTGTCGTTTCCATAGAAACGTTACTCGATTTAGAAGGAGAAGTCATAGAACACATAGTATTTCATTGCGACGCAATTTCCGTGTGAATTCGTCAATGTGTGGGAGCGAGGGATGCAGTAAAGGTGGATTAGTGGATCGGAAATGTGATAGTCGTATCCCAAAAGAAAATCATTTCGTTTCCATAGAAACGTTACTCGATTTAGAAGGAAATGTCTTAGAACACATAGTATTTCATAGCGACGCAATCTCCGTGTGAATTCGTCAATGAGTGGGGGTGAGGGATGCAGTAAAGAAGGATTAGTGGATCGGAAATGAGATTGTCGTATCCCAAAAGAAAATCCTGACGTTTCCGTAGAAACGTTACTCGATGTAGAAGGAAATGTCTTAGGACCCATAGTATTTTATAGCGACGCAATTTCCGTGTTAATTCGTCAATGTGTGGGAGTGAGGGATGCAGTAAAGAAGGATTAGTGGATCGGAAATGAGATTGTCGTATCCGAAAAGAAAATCCTGTCGTTTCCATAGAAACGTTACTCGATTTAGAAGGAAATGTTTTAGAACACATAGTATTTCATAGCGACGCAATTTCCGTGTGAATTCGTCAATGAGTGGGAGTGAGGGATGCAGTAAAGAAGGATTAGTGGATCGGAAATGAGATTGTCGTATCCCAAAAGAAAATCCTGTCGTTTCCATAGAAACGTTACTCGATTTAGAAGGAAATGTCTTAGAACACATAGTATTTCATAGCGACGCAATTTCCGTGTGAATTTGTCAATGTGTGGGAGTGAGGGATGCAGTAAAGAAGGATTAGTGGATCGGAAATGTGATTGTCGTATCCCAAATGAAAATCCTGTCGTTTCCATAGAAACGTTACTCGATTTAGAAGGAGAAGTCATAGAACACATAGTATTTCATTGCGACGCAATTTCCGTGTGAATTCGTCAATGTGTGGGAGCGAGGGATGCAGTAAAGATGGATTAGTGGATCGGAAATGTGATAGTCGTATCCCAAAAGAAAATCATTTCGTTTCCATAGAAACGTTACTCGATTTAGAAGGAAATGTCTTAGAACACATAGTATTTCATAGCGACGCAATCTCCGTGTGAATTCGTCAATGAGTGGGAGTGAGGGAAGCAGTAAAGAAGGATTAGTGGATCGGAAATGAGATTGTCGTATCCCAAAAGAAATTCCTGTCGTTTCCATAGAAACGTTACTCGATTTAGATGGAAATGTTTTAGAACACATAGTATTTCATAGCGACGCAATTTCCGTGTGAATTCGTCAATGTGTGGGAGTGAGGGATGCAGTAAAGAAGGATTAGTGGATCGGAAATGTGATTGTCGTATCCCAAATGAAAATCCTGTCGTTTCCATAGATACGTTACTCGATTTAGAAGGAGAAGTCATAGAACACATAGTATTTCATTGCGACGCAATTACCGTGTGAATTCGTCAATGTGTGGGAGTCAGGGATTCAGTAAAGAAGGATTAGTGGATCGGAAATGTGATTGTCGTATCCCAAAAGAAAATCATTTCGCTTCCATAGAAACGTTATTTGATTTAAAAGGAAATGTCTTAGAACACATAGTATTTCATAGCGACGCAATTTCCGTGTGAATTCGTCAATGAGTGTGAGTGAGGGATGCAGTAAAGAAGGATTAGTGGATCGGAAATGAGATTGTCGTATCCCAAAAGAAAATCCTGTCGTTTCCATAGAAACGTTACTCGATTTAGAAGGAAATGTCTTACAACACATTGTATTTCATACCGACGCAATTTCCGTGTGAATTCGTCAATGTGTGGGAGTGAGGGATGCAGTAAAGAAGGATTAGTGGATCGGAAATGAGATTATCGTATCCCAAAAGAAAATCCTCTCGTTTCCATAGAAACGTTACTCGATTTAGAAGGAAATGTCTTAGAACACATAGTATTACATAGCGACGCAATTTCCGTGTGAATTCGTCAATGAGTGGGAGTGAGGGATGCAGTAAAGAAGGATTAGTGGATCGGAAATGAGATTGTCGTATCCCAAAAGAATATCCTGTCGTTTCCATAGAAACGTTACTCGATTTAGAAGGAAATGTCTTAGAACACATAGTATTTCATAGCGACGCAATTTCCGTGTGAATTCGTCAATGTGTGGGTGTGAGGGATGCAGTAAAGAAGGAGTAGTGGATCGGAAATGTGATTGT
Source organism: Schistocerca cancellata (assembly GCF_023864275.1). NCBI lineage: Eukaryota > Metazoa > Arthropoda > Insecta > Orthoptera > Acrididae > Schistocerca > Schistocerca cancellata. The sequence continues at coordinate 732,660,698 of NC_064631.1, forward strand.
CTTATCCCAAAAGAAAATCCTGTCGTTTCCATAGAAACGTTACTCGATTTAGAAGGAGAAGTCATAGAACACATAGTATTTCATTGCGCCGCAATTACCGTGTGAATTCGTCAATGTGTGGGAGTGAGGGATTCAGTAAAGAAGGATTAGTGGATCGGAAATGTGATTGTCGTATCCCAAAAGAAAATCATTTCGCTTCCATAGAAACGTTATTTGATTTAAAAGGAAATGTCTTAGAACACATAGTATATCATAGCGACACAATTTCCGTGTGAATTCGTCAATGAGTGTGAGTGAGGGATGCAGTAAAGAAGGATTAGTGGATCGGAAATGAGATTGTCGTATCCCAAAAGAAAATCCTGTCGTTTCCATAGAAACGTTACTCGATTTAGAAGGAGAAGTCATAGAACCCATAGTATTTCATAGCGACGCAATTTCCGTGTGAATTCGTCAATGTGTGGGAGTGAGGGACGCAGTAAAGAAGGATTAGTGGATCGGAAATGAGATTGTCGTATCCCAAAAGAAAATCCTGTCGTTTCCATAGAAACGTTACTCGATTTAGAAGGAAATGTTTTAGAACACATAGTATTACATAGCGACGCAATTTCCGTGTGAATTCGTCAGTGTGTGGGAGTGAGGGATGCAGTGAAGAAGGACTAGTGGATCGGAAATGTGATTGTCGTATCCCAAATGAAAATCCTGTCGTTTCCACAGAAACGTTACTCGATTTAGAAGGAGAAGTCATAGAACACGTAGTATTTCATTGCGGCGCAATTTCCGTGTGAATTTGTCAATGTGTGGGGGTGAGGGATGCAGTAAAGAAGGATTAGTGGATCTGAAATGTGATTGTCGTATTTCAAAAGAAAATCATTTCGTTTCCATAGAAACGTTATTTGATTTAGAAGGAAATGTCTTAGAACACATAGTATTTCATAGTGACGCAATTTCCGTGTGAATTCGTCAATGAGTGTGAGTGAGGGATGCAGTAAAGAAGGATTAGTGGATCGGAAATGAGATTGTCGTATCCCAAAAGAAAATCCTGTCGTTTCCATAGAAACGTTACTCGATTTAGAAGGAAATGTCTTAGAACACATAGTATTTCATAGCGACGCAATTTCCGTGTGAATTCGTCAATGTGTGGGAGTGAGGGATGCAGTAAAGAAGGATTAGTGGATCGGAAATGAGATTGTCGTATCCCAAAAGAAAATCCTGTCGTTTCCATAGAAACGTTACTCGATTTAGAAGGAAATGTCTTAGAACACATAGTATTTCATAGCGACGCAATTTCCGTGTGAATTCGTCAATGAGTGGGAGTGAGGGATGCAGTAAAGAAGGATTAGTGGATCGGAAATGAGATTGTCGTATCCCAAAAGAAAATCCTGTCGTTTCCATAGAAACGTTACTCGATTTAGAAGGAAATGTCTTAGAACACATAGTATTTCATAGAGACGCAATTTCCGTGTGAATTCGTCAATGTGTGGGAGTGAGGGATGCAGTAAAGAAGGATAAGTGGATCGGAAATGTGATTGTCTTATCCCAAACGAAAATCCGGTCGTTTCCATAGAAACGTTACTCGATTCAGAATTAAATGTCTTAGAACACATAGTATTTCATAGCGACGCAATTTCCGTGTGAATTCGTCAATGTGTGGAAGTGAAGGATGCAGTAAAGAAGGATTAGTGGATCGGAAATGAGATTGTCGTATTCCAAAAGAAAATCCTGTCGTTTCCATAGAAACGTTACTCGATTTAGAAGGAAATGTCTTACAACACATTGTATTTCATAGCGACGCAATTTCCGTGTGAATTCGTCAATGTGTGGGAGTGAGGGATACAGTAAAGAAGGATTAGTGGATCGGAAATGAGATTGTCGTATCCCAAAAGAAAATCCTGTCGTTTCCATAGAAACGTTACTCGATTTAGAAGGAAATGTCTTAGAACACATGGTATTTCATAGCGACGCAATCTCCGTGTGAATTCGTCAATGAGTGGGGGTGAGGGATGCAGTAAAGAAGGATTAGTGGATCGGAAATGAGATTGTCGTATCCCAAAAGAAAACCTGTCGTTTCCATAGAAACGTTACTCGATTTAGAAGGAAATGTCTTAGAACACATAGTATTTCATAGCGACGCAATTTCCGTGTGAATTCGTCAGTGTGTGGGAGTGAGGGATGCAGTAAAGAAGGATTAGTGGATCGGAAATGAGATTGTCGTATCCCAAAAGAAAATCCTGTCGTTTCTATAGAAACGTTACTCGATTTAGAAGGAAATGTCTTAGAACACATAGTATTTCATAGCGACGCAATTTCCGTGTGAATTCGTCAATGTGTGGGAGTGAGAGATGCAGTAAAGAAGGATTAGTGGATCGGAAATGAGATTGTCGTATCCCAAAAGAAAATCCTGTCGTTTCCATAGAAACGTTACTCGATTTAGAAGGAAATGTCTTAGAACACATAGTATTACATAGCGACGCAATTTCCGTGTGAATTCGTCAGTGTGTGGGAGTGAGGGATGCAGTAAAGAAGGACTAGTGGATCGGAAATGTGATTGTCGTATCCCAAATGAAAATCCTGTCGTTTCCACAGAAACGTTACTCGATTTAGAAGGAGAAGTCATAGAACACGTAGTATTTCATTGCGGCGCAATTTCCGTGTGAATTTGTCAATGTGTGGGGGTGAGGGATGCAGTAAAGAAGGATTAGTGGATCTGAAATGTGATTGTCGTATTTCAAAAGAAAATCATTTCGTTTCCATAGAAACGTTATTTGATTTAGAAGGAAATGTCTTAGAACACATAGTATTTCATAGTGACGCAATTTCCGTGTGAATTCGTCAATGAGTGTGAGTGAGGGATGCAGTAAAGAAGGATTAGTGGATCGGAAATGAGATTGTCGTATCCCAAAAGAAAATCCTGTCGTTTCCATAGAAACGTTACTCGATTTAGAAGGAAATGTCTTAGAACACATAGTATTTCATAGCGACGCAATTTCCGTGTGAATTCGTCAATGTGTGGGAGTGAGGGATGCAGTAAAGAAGGATTAGTGGATCGGAAATGAGATTGTCGTATCCCAAAAGAAAATCCTGTCGTTTCCATAGAAACGTTACTCGATTTAGAAGGAAATGTCTTAGAACACATAGTATTTCATAGCGACGCAATTTCCGTGTGAATTCGTCAATGAGTGGGAGTGAGGGATGCAGTAAAGAAGGATTAGTGGATCGGAAATGAGATTGTCGTATCCCAAAAGAAAATCCTGTCGTTTCCATAGAAACGTTACTCGATTTAGAAGGAAATGTCTTAGAACACATAGTATTTCATAGAGACGCAATTTCCGTGTGAATTCGTCAATGTGTGGGAGTGAGGTATGCAGTAAAGAAGGATAAGTGGATCGGAAATGTGATTGTCTTATCCCAAAAGAAAATCCGGTCGTTTCCATAGAAACGTTACTCGATTCAGAATTAAATGTCTTAGAACACATAGTATTTCATAGCGACGCAATTTCCGTGTGAATTCGTCAATGTGTGGGAGTGAGGGTTGCAGTAAAGAAGGATTAGTGGATCGGAAATGTGATTGTCGTATCCCAAAAGAAAATCCTGTCGTTTCCATAGAAACGTTACTCGATTTAGAGGGAGAAGTCATAGAACCCATAGTATTTAATAGCGACGCAATTTCCGTGTGAATTCGTCAATGTGTGGAAGTGAAGGATGCAGTAAAGAAGGATTAGTGGATCGGAAATGAGATTGTCGTATTCCAAAAGAAAATCCTGTCGTTTCCATAGAAACGTTACTCGATTTAGAATGAAATGTCTTAGAACACATAGTATTTCATAGCGACGCAATTTCCGTGTGAATTCGTCAATGTGTGGGAGTGAGGGATACAGTAAAGAAGGATTAGTGGATCGGAAATGAGATTGTCATATCCCAAAAGAAAATCCTGTCGTTTCCATAGAAACGTTACTCGATTTAGAAGGAAATGTCTTAGAACACATGGTATTTCATAGCGACGCAATCTCCGTGTGAATTCGTCAATGAGTGGCGGTGAGGGATGCAGTAGAGAAGGATTAGTGGATCGGAAATGAGATTGTCGTATCCCAAAAGAAAACCTGTCGTTACCATAGAAACGTTACTCGATTTAGAAGGAAATGTCTTAGAACACATAGTATTTCATAGCGACGCAATTTCCGTGTGAATTCGTCAGTGTGTGGGAGTGAGGGATGCAGTAAAGAAGGATTAGTGGATCGGAAATGAGATTGTCGTATCCCAAAAGAAAATCCTGTCGTTTCTATAGAAACGTTACTCGATTTAGAAGGAAATGTCTTAGAACACATAGTATTTCATAGCGACGCAATTTCCGTGTGAATTCGTCAATGTGTGGGAGTGAGAGATGCAGTAAAGAAGGATTAGTGGATCGGAAATGAGATTGTCGTATCCCAAAAGAAAATCCTGTCGTTTCCATAGAAACGTTACTCGATTTAGAAGGAAATGTCTTAGAACACATAGTATTTCATAGCGACGCAATTTCCGTGTGAATTCGTCAATGAGTGGGAGTGAGGGATGCAGTAAAGAAGGATTAGTGGATCGGAAATGTGATTGTCGTATCCCAAAAGAAAATCCTGTCGTTTCCATAGAAACGTTACTCGATTTAGAAGGAAATGTCTTAGAACACATAGTATTTCATAGAGACGCAATTTCCGTGTGAATTCGTCAATGTGTGGGAGTGAGGGATGCAGTAAAGAAGGATAAGTGGATCGGAAATGTGATTGTCTTATCCCAAAAGAAAATCCGTTCGTTTCCATAGAAACGTTACTCGATTCAGAATGAAATGTCTTAGAACACATAGTATTTCATAGCGACGCAATTTCCGTGTGAATTCGTCAATGTGTGGGAGTGAGGGTTGCAGTAAAGAAGGATTAGTGGATCGGAAATGTGATTGTCGTATCCCAAAAGAAAATCCTGTCGTTTCCATAGAAACGTTACTCGATTTAGAGGGAGAAGTCATAGAACCCATAGTATTTAATAGCGACGCAATTTCCGTGTGAATTCGTCAATGTGTGGAAGTGAAGGATGCAGTAAAGAAGGATTAGTGGATCGGAAATGAGATTGTCGTATTCCAAAAGAAAATCCTGTCGTTTCCATAGAAACGTTACTCGATTTAGAATGAAATGTCTTAGAACACATAGTATTTCATAGCGACGCAATTTCCGTGTGAATTCGTCAATGTGTGGGAGTGAGGGATGCAGTAAAGAAGGATTAGTGGATCGGAAATGAGATTGTCGTATCCCAAAAGAAAATCCTGTCGTTTCCATAGAAACGTTACTCGATTTAGAAGGAAATGTCTTAGAACACATGGTATTTCATAGCGACGCAATCTCCGTGTGAATTCGTCAATGAGTGGGGGTGAGGGATGCAGTAAAGAAGGATTAGTGGATCGGAAATGAGATTGTCGTATCCCAAAAGAAAACCTGTCGTTTCCATAGAAACGTTACTCGATTTAGAAGGAAATGTCTTAGAACACATAGTATTTCATAGCAACGCAATTTCCGTGTGAATTCGTCAGTGTGTGGGAGTGAGGGATGCAGTAAAGAAGGATTAGTGGATCGGAAATGAGATTGTCGTATCCCAAAAGAAAATCATGTCGTTTCCATAGAAACGTTACTCGATTTAGAAGGAAATGTCTTAGAACACATAGTATTTCATAGCGACGCAATTTCCGGGTGAATTCGTCAATGTGTGGTAGTGAGGGATGCAATAAAGATGGATTAGTGGATCGGAAAGGAGATTGTTGTATCCCAAAAGAAAATCCTGTCGTTTCCATAGAAACGTTACGCGATTTAGAAGGAAATGTCTTAGAACACATAGTATTTCATAGCGACGCAATTTCCGTTTGAATTCGTCATTGTGATGGAGTGAGGGACGCAGTAAAGAAGGATTAGTGGATCGGAAATGAGATTGTCGTATCCCAAAAGAAAATCCTGTCGTTTCCATAGAAACGTTACTCGATTTAGAAGGAGAAGTCATAGAACCCATAGTATTTCATAGCGACGCAATTTCCGTGTGAATTCGTCAATGTGTGGGAGTGAGGGACGCAGTAAAGAAGGATTAGTGGATCGGAAATGAGATTGTCGTATCCCAAAAGAAAATCCTGTCGTTTCCATAGAAACGTTACTCGATTTAGAAGGAAATGTTTTAGAACACATAGTATTTCATAGCGACGCAATTTCCGTGTGAATTCGTCAATGTGTGGGAGTGAGGGATGCAGTAAAGAAGGATTAGTGGATCGGAAATGTGATTGTCGTATCCCAAATGAAAATCCTGTCGTTTCCATAGAAACGTTACTCGATTTAGAAGGAGAAGTCGTAGAACACGTAGTATTTCATTGCGGCGCAATTTCCGTGTGAATTCGTCAATGTGTGGGAGTGAGGGATTCAGTAAAGAAGGATTAGTGGATCGGAAATGTGATTGTCGTATTTCAAAAGAAAATCATTTCGTTTCCATAGAAACGTTATTTGATTTAGAAGGAAATGTCTTAGAACACATAGTATTTCATAGTGACGCAATTTCCGTGTGAATTCGTCAATGAGTGTGAGTGAGGGATGCAGTAAAGAAGGATTAGTGGATCGGAAAAGAGATTGTCGTATCCCAAAAGAAAATCCTGTCGTTTCCATAGAAACGTTACTCGATTTAGAAGGAAATGTCTTAGAACACATAGTATTTCATAGCGACGCAATTTCCGTGTGAATTCGTCAATGTGTGGGAGTGAGGGATGCAGTAAAGAAGGATTAGTGGATCGGAAATGAGATTGTCGTATCCCAAAAGAAAATCCTGTCGTTTCCATAGAAACGTTACTCGATTTAGAAGGAAATGTCTTAGAACACATAGTATTTCATAGCGACGCAATTTCCGTGTGAATTCGTCAATGAGTGGGAGTGAGGGATGCAGTAAAGAAGGATTAGTGGATCGGAAATGAGATTGTCGTATCCCAAAAGAAAATCCTGTCGTTTCCATAGAAACGTTACTCGATTTAGAAGGAAATGTCTTAGAACACATAGTATTTCATAGAGACGCAATTTCCGTGTGAATTCGTCAATGTGTGGGAGTGAGGGATGCAGTAAAGAAGGATAAGTGGATCGGAAATGTGATTGTCTTATCCCAAAAGAAAATCCGGTCGTTTCCATAGAAACGTTACTCGATTCAGAATGAAATGTCTTAGAACACATAGTATTTCATAGCGACGCAATTTCCGTGTGAATTCGTCAATGTGTGGGAGTGAGGGTTGCAGTAAAGAAGGATTAGTGGATCGGAAATGTGATTGTCGTATCCCAAAAGAAAATCCTGTCGTTTCCATAGAAACGTTACTCGATTTAGTGGGAGAAGTCATAGAACCCATAGTATTTAATAGCGACGCAATTTCCGTGTGAATTCGTCAATGTGTGGAAGTGAAGGATGCAGTAAAGAAGGATTAGTGGATCGGAAATGAGATTGTCGTATTCCAAAAGAAAATCCATTCGTTTCCATAGAAACGTTACTCGATTTAGAATGAAATGTCTTAGAACACATTGTATTTCATAGCGACGCAATTTCCGTGTGAATTCGTCAATGTGTGGGAGTGAGGGATGCAGTAAAGAAGGATTAGTGGATCGGAAATGAGATTGTCGTATCCCAAAAGAAAATCCTGTCGTTTCCATAGAAACGTTACTCGATTTAGAAGGAAATGTCTTAGAACACATGGTATTTCATAGCGACGCAATCTCCGTGTGAATTCGTCAATGAGTGGGGGTGAGGGATGCAGTAAAGAAGGATTAGTGGATCGGAAATGAGATTGTCGTATCCCAAAAGAAAACCTGTCGTTTCCATAGAAACGTTACTCGATTTAGAAGGAAATGTCTTAGAACACATAGTATTTCATAGCGACGCAATTTCCGTGTGAATTCGTCAGTGTGTGGGAGTGAGGGATGCAGTAAAGAAGGATTAGTGGATCGGAAATGAGATTGTCGTATCCCAAAAGAAAATCCTGCCGTTTCCATAGAAACGTTACTCGATTTAGAAGGAAATGTCTTAGAACACATAGTATTTCATAGCGACGCAATTTCCGTGTGAATTCGTCAATGTGTGGGAGTAAGGGATGCAGTAAAGAAGGATTAATGGATCGGAAATGTGATTGTCGTATCCGAAAAGAAAATCCTGTCGTTTCCATAGAAACGTTACTCGATTTAGAAGGAGAAGTCATAGAACCCATAGTATTTCATAGCGACGCAATTTCCGTGTGAATTCGTTAATGTGTGGAAGTGAGGGATGCAGTAAAGAAGGATTAGTGGATCGGAAATGAGATTGTCGTATCCCATTAGAAAATCCTGTCGTTTCCATAGAAACGTTACTCGATTTAGAATGAAATGTCTTAGAACACATAGTATTTCATAGCGACGCAATTTCCGTGTGAATTTGTCAATGTGTGGGAGTGAGGGATGCAGTAAAGAAGGATTAGTGGATCGGAAATGAGATTGTCGTATCCCAAAAAAAATCCTGTCGTTTCCATAGAAACGTTACTCGATTTAGAAGGAGAAGTCATAGAACACGTAGTATTTCATTGCGGCGCAATTTCCGTGTGAATTCGTCAATGTGTGGGAGTGAGGGATTCAGTAAAGAAGGATTAGTGGATCGGAAATGTGATTGTCGTATTTCAAAAGAAAATCATTTCGTTTCCATAGAAACGTTATTTGATTTAGAAGGTAATGTCTTAGAACACATAGTATTTCATAGTGACGCAATTTCCGTGTGAATTCGTCAATGAGTGTGAGTGAGGGATGCAGTAAAGAAGGATTAGTGGATCGGAAATGAGATTGTCGTATCCCAAAAGAAAATCCTGTCGTTTCCATAGAAACGTTACTCGATTTAGAAGGAAATGTCTTAGAACACATAGTATTTCATAGCGACGCAATTTCCGTGTGAATTCGTCAATGTGTGGGAGTGAGGGATGCAGTAAAGAAGGATTAGTGGATCGGAAATGAGATTGTCGTATCCGAAAAGAAAATCCTGTCGTTTCCATAGAAACGTTACTCGATTTAGAAGGAAATGTCTTAGAACACATAGTATTTCATAGCGACGCAATTTCCGTGTGAATTCGTCAATGAGTGGGAGTGAGGGATGCAGTAAAGAAGGATTAGTGGATCGGAAATGAGATTGTCGTATCCCAAAAGAAAATCCTGTCGTTTCCATAGAAACGTTACTCGATTTAGAAGGAAATGTCTTAGAACACATAGTATTTCATAGGGACGCAATTTCCGTGTGAATTCGTCAATGTGTGGGAGTGAGGGATGCAGTAAAGAAGGATAAGTGGATCGGAAATGTGATTGTCTTATCCCAAAAGAAAATCCGGTCGTTTCCATAGAAACGTTACTCGATTCAGAATGAAATGTCTTAGAACACATAGTATTTCATAGCGACGCAATTTCCGTGTGAATTCGTCAATGTGTGGGAGTGAGGGTTGCAGTAAAGAAGGATTAGTGGATCGGAAATGTGATTGTCGTATCCCAAAAGAAAATCCTGTCGTTTCCATAGAAACGTTACTCGATTTAGAATAAAATGTCTTAGAACACATAGTACTTCATAGCGACGCAGTTTCCGTGTGAATTCGGCAATGAGTGAGAGTGAGGGATGCAGTAAAGAAGGATTAGTGGATCGGAAATGAGATTGTCGTATCCCAAAAGAAAATCCTGTCGTTTCCATAGAAACGTTACTCGATTTAGAAGGAGAAGTCATAAAACACATAGTATTTCATAGCAACGCAATTTCCGTGTGAATTCGTCAATGTGTGGGAGTGAGGGATGCAGTAAAGAAGGATTAGTGGATCGGAAATGAGATTGTCGTATCCCAAAAGAAAATCCTGTCGTTTCCATAGAAACGTTACACGATTTAGAAGGAAATGTCTTAGAACACATAGTATATTATAGCGACGCAATCTCCGCGTGAATTCGTCAATGAGTGGGGGTGAGGGATGCAGTAAAGAAGGATTAGTGGATCGGAAATGAGATTGTCGTATCCCAAAAGAAAATCCTGACGTTTCCATAGAAACGTTACTCGATTTAGAAGGAAATGTCTTAGGACCCATAGTATTTCATAGCGACGCAATTTCCGTGTTAATTCGTCAATGTGTGGGAGTGAGGGATGCAGTAAAGAAGGATTAGTGGATCGGAAATGAGATTGTCGTATCCCAAAAGAAAATCCTGTCGTTTCCATAGAAACGTTACTCGATTTAGAAGGAAATGTCTTAGAACACATAGTATTTCATAGCGACGCAATTTCCGTGTGAATTTGTCAATGTGTGGGAGTGTGGGATGCAGTAAAGAAGGATTAGTGGATCGGAAATGAGATTGTCGTATCCCAAATGAAAATCCTGTCGTTTCCATAGAAACGTTACTCGATTTAGAAGGAGAAGTCATAGAACACATAGTATTTCATTGCGACGCAATTTCCGTGTGAATTCGTCAATGTGTGGGAGCGAGGGATGCAGTAAAGATGGATTAGTGGATCGGAAATGTGATAGTCGTATCCCAAAAGAAAATCATTTCGTTTCCATAGAAACGTTACTCGATTTAGAAGGAAATGTCTTAGAACACATAGTATTTCATAGCGACGCAATCTCCGTGTGAATTCGTCAATGAGTGGGAGTGAGGGATGCAGTAAAGAAGGATTAGTGGATCGGAAATGAGATTGTCGTATCCCAAAAGAAATTCCTGTCGTTTCCATAGAAACGTTACTCGATTTAGAAGGAAATGTTTTAGAACACATAGTATTTCATAGCGACGCAATTTCCGTGTGAATTCGTCAATGTGTGGGAGTGAGGGATGCAGTAAAGAAGGATTAGTGGATCGGAAATGTGATTGTCGTATCCCAAATGAAAATCCTGTCGTTTCCATAGAAACGTTACTCGATTTAGAAGGAGAAGTCATAGAACACATAGTATTTCATTGCGACGCAATTACCGTGTGAATTCGTCAATGTGTGGGAGTCAGGGATTCAGTAAAAAAGGATTAGTGGATCGGAAATGTGATTGTCGTATCCCAAAAGAAAATCATTTCGCTTCCATAGAAACGTTATTTGATTTAAAAGGAAATGTCTTAGAACACATAGTATTTCATAGCGACGCAATTTCCGTGTGGATTCGTCAATGAGTGTGAGTGAGGGATGCAGTAAAGAAGGATTAGTGGATCGGAAATGAGATTGTCGTATCCCAAAAGAAAATCCTGTCGTTTCCATAGAAACGTTACTCGATTTAGAAGGAAATGTCTTAGAACACATAGTATTTCATAGCGACGCAATTTCCGTGTGAATTTGTCAATGTGTGGGAGTGAGGGATGCAGTAAAGAAGGATTAGTGGATCGGAAATGAGATTATCGTATCCCAAAAGAAAATCCTCTCGTTTCCATAGAAACGTTACTCGATTTAGAAGGAAATGTCTTAGAACACATAGTATTACATAGCGACGCAATTTCCGTGTGAATTCGTCAATGAGTGGGAGTGAGGGATGCAGTAAAGAAGGATTAGTGGATCGGAAATGAGATTGTCGTATCCCAAAAGAAAATCCTGTCGTTTCCATAGAAACGTTACTCGATTTAGAAGGAAATGTCTTAGAACACATAGTATTTCATAGCGACGCAATTTCCGTGTGAATTCGTCAATGTGTGGGTGTGAGGGATGCAGTAAAGAAGGATTAGTAAATCGGAAATGTGATTGTCTTATCCCAAAAGAAAATCCTGTCGTTTCCATAGAAACGTTACTCGATTTAGAATCAAATGTCTTAGAACACATAGTATTTCATAGCGACGCAATTTCCGTTTGAATTCGTCATTGTGATGGAGTGAGGGACGCAGTAAAGAAGGATTAGTGGATCGGAAATGAGATTGTCGTATCCCAAAAGAAAATCATTTCGCTTCCATAGAAACGTTATTTGATTTAAAAGGAAATGTCTTAGAACACATAGTATTTCATAGCGACGCAATTTCCGTGTGGATTCGTCAATGAGTGTGAGTGAGGGATGCAGTAAAGAAGGATTAGTGGATCGGAAATGAGATTGTCGTATCCCAAAGAAAATCCTGTCGTTTCCATAGAAACGTTACTCGATTTAGAAGGAAATGTCTTAGAACACATAGTATTTCATAGCGACGCAAGTTCCGTGTGAATTCGTCAATGTGTGGTAGTGAGGGATGCAGTAAAGAAGGACTAGTTGATCGGAAATGTTATTGTCGTATCCCAAATGAAAATCCTGTCGTTTCCATAGAAACGTTACTCGATTTAGCAGGAGAAGTCATAGAACACGTAGTATTTCATTGCGGCGCAATTTCCGTGTGAATTCGTCAATGTGTGGGAGTGAGGGATTCAGTAAAGAAGGATTAGTGGATCGGAAATGTGATTGTCGTATTTCAAAAGAAAATCATTTCGTTTCCATAGAAACGTTATTTGATTTAGAAGGAAATGTCTTAGAACACATAGTATTTCATAGTGACGCAATTTCCGTGTGAATTCGTCAATGAGTGTGAGTGAGGGATGCAGTAAAGAAGGATTAGTGGATCGGAAATGAGATTGTCGTATCCCAAAAGAAAATCCTGTCGTTTCCATAGAAACGTTACTCGATTTAGAAGGAAATGTCTTAGAACACATAGTATTTCATAGCGACGCAATTTCCGTGTGAATTCGTCAATGTGTGGGAGTGAGGGATGCAGTAAAGAAGGATTAGTGGATCGGAAATGAGATTGTCGTATCCCAAAAGAAAATCCTGTCGTTTCCATAGAAACGTTACTCGATTTAGAAGGAAATGTCTTAGAACACATAGTATTTCATAGCGACGCAATTTCCGTGTGAATTCGTCAATGAGTGGGAGTGAGGGATGCAGTAAAGAAGGATTAGTGGATCGGAAATGAGATTGTCGTATCCCAAAAGAAAATCCTGTCGTTTCCATAGAAACGTTACTCGATTTAGAAGGAAATGTCTTAGAACACATAGTATTTCATAGAGACGCAATTTCCGTGCGAATTCGTCAATGTGTGGGAGTGAGGGATGCAGTAAAGAAGGATAAGTGGATCGGAAATGTGATTGTCTTATCCCAAAGAAATTCCGGTCGTTTCCATAGAAACGTTACTCGATTTAGAGGGAGAAGTCATAGAACCCATAGTATTAAATAGCGACGCAATTTCCGTGTGAATTCGTCAATGTGTGGAAGTGAAGGATGCAGTAAAGAAGGATTAGTGGATCGGAAATGAGATTGTCGTATTCCAAAAGAAAATCCTGTCGTTTCCATAGAAACGTTACTCGATTTAGAATGAAATGTCTTAGAACACATAGTATTTCATAGCGACGCAATTTCCGTGTGAATTCGTCAATGTGTGGGAGTGAGGGATGCAGTAAAGAAGGATTAGTGGATCGGAAATGAGATTGTCGTATCCCAAAAGAAAATCCTGTCGTTTCCATAGAAACGTTACTCGATTTAGAAGGAAATGTCTTAGAACACATGGTATTTCATAGCGACGCAATCTCCGTGTGAATTCGTCAATGAGGGGGGTGAGGGATGCAGTAAAGAAGGATTAGTGGATCGGAAATGAGATTGTCGTATCCCAAAAGAAAACCTGTCGTTTCCATAGAAACGTTACTCGATTTAGAAGGAAATGTCTTAGAACACATAGTATTTCATAGCGACGCAATTTACTTGTGAATTCGTCAGTGTGTGGGAGTGAGGGATGCAGTAAAGAAGGATTAGTGGATCGGAATTGAGATTGTCGTATCCCAAAAGAAAATCCTGTCGTTTCCATAGAAACGTTACTCGATTTAGAAGGAAATGTCTTAGAACACATAGTATTTCATAGCGACACAATTTCCGTGTGAATTCGTCAATGAGTGTGAGTGAGGGATGCAGTAAAGAAGGATTAGTGGATCGGAAAGGAGATTGTCGTATCCCAAAAGAAAATCCTGTCGTTTCCATAGAAACGTTACTCGATTTAGAAGGAAATGTCTTAGAACACATAGTATTTCATAGCGACGCAATTTCCGTGTGAATTCGTCAATGTGTGGGAGTGAGGGATGCAGTAGAGAAGGATTAGTTTAATCGGAAATGAGATTGTCGTATCCCAAATGAAAATCCTGTCGTTTCCATAGAAACGATACTCGATTTAGAAGGAAATGTCTTAGAACACATAGTATTTCATAGCGACGCAATTTCCGTGTGAATTCGTCAATGAGTGGGAGTGAGGGATGCAGTAAAGAAGGATTAGTGGATCGGAAATGTGATTGTCGTATCCCAAAAGAAAATCCTGTCGTTTCCATAGAAACGTTACTCGATTTAAAAGGAAATGTCTTAGAACACATAGTATTTCATAGCGACGCAATCTCCGTGTGAATTCGTCAATGAGTGGGAGTGAGGGATGCAGTAAAGAAGGATTAGTGGATCGGAATTGAGATTGTCGTATCCCAAAAGAAAATCCTGTCGTTTCCATAGAAACGTTACTCGATTTAGAAGGAGAAGTCATAGAACACATAGTATTTCATTGCGACGCAATTTCCGTGTGAATTCGTCAATGTGTGGGAGTGAGGGATGCAGTAAAGAAGCATTAGTGGATCGGAAATGTGATTGTCGTATCCCAAAAGAAAATCATTTCGTTTCCATAGAAGCGTTATTTGTTTTAGAAGGAAATGTCTTAGAACACATAGTATTTCATAGCGACACAATTTCCGTGTGAATTCGTCAATGAGTGTGAGTGAGGGATGCAGTAAAGAAGGATTAGTGGATCGGAAATGAGATTGTCGTATCCCAAAAGAAAATCCTGTCGTTTCCATAGAAACGTTACTCGATTTAGAAGGAAATGTCTTAGAACACATAGTATTTCATAGCGACGAAATTTCCGTGTGAATTCGTCAATGTGTGGGAGTGAGGGATGCAGTAGAGAAGGATTAGTTTAATCGGAAATGAGATTGTCGTATCCCAAATGAAAATCCTGTCGTTTCCATAGAAACGTTACTCGATTTAGAAGGAAATGTCTTAGAACACATAGTATTTCATAGCGACGCAATTTCCGTGTGAATTCGTCAATGAGTGGGAGTGAGGGATGCAGTAAAGAAGGATTAGTGGATCGGAAATGTGATTGTCGTATCCCAAAAGAAAATCCTGTCGTTTCCATAGAAACGTTACTCGATTTAAAAGGAAATGTCTTAGAACACATAGTATTCCATAGCGACGCAATTTCCGTGTGAATTCGGCAATGAGTGGGAGTGAGGGATGCAGTAAAGAAGGATTAGTGGATCGGAAATGAGATTGTCGTATCCCAAAAGAAAATCCTGTCGTTTCCATAGAAACGTTACTCGATTTAGAAGGAGAAGTTATAGAACACATCGTATTTCATAGCGACGCAATTTCCGTGTGAATTCGTCAGTGTGTGGGAGTGAGGGATGCAGTAAAGAAGGATTAGTGGATCGGAAATGAGATTGTCGTATCCCAAAAGAAAATCCTGTCGTATCCATAGAAACGTTACTCGATTTAGAAGGAAATGTCTTAGAACACATAGTATTTCATAGCGACGCAATCTCCGTGTGAATTCGTTAATGAGTGGTAGTGAGGGATGCAGTAAAGAAGGATTAGTGGATCGGAAATGAGATTGTCGTATCCCAAAAGTAATCCTGTCGTTTCCATAGAAACGTTACTCGATTTAGAAGGAAATGTTTTAGAACACATAGTATTTCATAGCGACGCAATTTCCGTGTGAATTCGTCAATGTGTGGGAGTGAGGGATGCAGTAAAGAAGGATTAGTGGATCGGAAATGTGATTGTCGTATCCCAAATGAAAATCCTGTCGTTTCCATAGAAACGTTACTCGATTTAGAAGTTGAAGTCATAGAACACATAGTATTTCATTGCGACGCAATTTCCGTGTGAATTCGTCAATGTGTGGGAGTGAGGGATTCAGTAAAGGATTAGTGGATCGGAAATGTGATTGTCGTATCCCAAAAGAAAATCATTTCGTTTCCATAGAAACGTTATTTGATTTAGAAGGAAATGTCTTAGAACACATAGTATTTCATAGCGACCCAATTTCCGTGTGAATTCGTCAATGAGTGTGAGTGAGGGATGCAGTAAAGAAGGATTAGTGGATCGGAAATGAGATTGTCGTATCCCAAAAGAAAATCCTATCGTCTCCATAGAAACGTTACTCGATCTAGAACGAAATGTCTTAGAACACATAGTATTTCATAGCGACGCAATTTCCGTGTGAATTCGTCTATGTGTGGGAGTGAGGGATGCAGTAAAGAAGGATTAGTGGATCGGAAATGAGATTGTCGTATCCCATAAAGAAAATCCTGTCGTTTCCATAGAAACGTTACTCGATTTAGAAGGAGATGTCTTAGAACACATAGTATTTCATTGCGACGCAATTTCCGTGTGAATTCGTCAATATGTGGGAGTGAGGGATTCAGTAAAGGATTAGTGGATCGGAAATGTGATTGTCGTATCCCAAAAGAAAATCATTTCGTTTCCATAGAAACGTTATTTGATTTAGAAGGAAATGTCTTAGAACACATAGTATTTCACCGCGACGCAATTTCCGTGTGAATTCGTCAATGAGTGTGAGTGAGGGATGCAGTAAAGAAGGATTAGTGGATCGGAAATGAGATTGTCGTATCCCAAAAGAAAATCCTGTCGTTTCCATAGAAACGTTACTCGATTTAGAAGGAAATGTCTTAGAACACATAGTATTTCATAGCGACGCAATTTCCGTGTGAATTCGTCTATGTGTGGGAGTGAGGGATGCAGTAAAGAAGGATTAGTGGATCGGAAATGAGATTGTCGTATCCCAAAAGAAAATCCTGTCGTTTCCATAGAAACTTTACTTGATTTAGGAGGAAATGTCTTAGAACACATAGTATTTCATAGCGACGCAATTTCCGTGTGAATTCGACAATGAGTGTGAGTGAGGGATGCAGTAAAGAAGGATTAGTGGATCGGAAATGAGATTGTCGTATCCCAAAAGAAAATCCTGTCGTTTCCATTGAAACGTTACTCGATGTAGAAGGAAACGTCTTAGAACACATAGTAATTCATATCGACGAAATTTCCGTGTGAATTCGTCAATGAGTGGGAGTGAGGGATGCAGTAAAGAAGGATTAGTGGATCGGAAATGAGATTGTCGTATCCCAAAAAAAATCCTGTCGTTTCCATAGAAACGTTACTCGATTTAGAAGGAAATGTCTTAGAACACATAGTATTTCATAGCGACTCAATTTCCGTGTGAATTCGTCAATGTGTGGGAGTGAGGGATGCAGTAAAGAAGGATTAGTGGATCGGAAATGTGATTGTCGTATCCCAAAAGAAAACCCTGTCGTTTCCATAGAAACGTTATACGATTTAGAAGGAAATGTCTTAGAACACACAGTATTTCATAGCGACGCAATTTCCGTGTGAATTCGTCAATGTGTGGGAGTGAGGGATGCAGTAAAGAAGGATTAGTGGATCGGAAATGTGAAGGTCGTATCCCAAAAGAAAATCCTGTCTTTTCCATAGAAACGTTACTCGTTTTAGTAGGAGAAGTCATAGAACCCATAGTATTTCATAGCGACGCAATTTACTTGTGAATTCGTCAATGTGTGGGAGTGAGGGATGCAGTAAAGAAGCATTAGTGGATCGGAAATATGATTGTCGTATCCCAAAAGAAAATCCTGTCGTTTCCATAGAAACGATACTCGATTTAGAAGGAAATGTCTTAGAACACATAGTATTTCATAGCGTCGCAATTTCCGTGTGATTTCGTCAATGTGTGGGAGTGGGGGATGCAGTAAAGAAGGATTAGTGAATCGGAAATAAGATTGTCGTATCCCAAAAGAAAATCCTGTCATTTCCGAAAAAACGTTACTCGATTTAGAAGGAAATGTCTTAGAACACACAGTATTTCATAGCGACGCAATTGCTGTGTTAATTCGTCAATGTGTGGGAGTGAGGGATGGAGTAAAGAAGGTATAGTGGATCGGAAATGAGATTGTCGTATCCGAAAAGAAAATCCTGTCGTTTCCATAGAGACGTTACTCGATTTAGAAGGAGAAGTCATAGAACCCAAGGTATTTCATAGCGACGCAATTTCCGTGTGAATTCGTCAATGAGTGGGAGTGAGGGATGCAGTAAAGAAGGATTAGTGGATCGGAAATGTGATTGTCGTTTCCCAAAAGAAAATCCTGTCGTTTCCATAGAAACGTTACTCGATTTAGAAAGAAATGTCTTAGAACACATAGTATTTCATAGCGACGCAATTTCCGTGTGAATTCGTCAATGTGTGGGAGTGAGGGATGCAGTAAAGAAGGATTAGTGGATCGGAAATGAGATTGTCGTATCCCAAAAGAAAATCGTGTCGTTTCCATAGAAACGTTACTCGATTTAGAAGAAAATGTCTTAGAACACATAGTATTTCATAGCGACGCAATTTCCGTGTGAATTCCTCAATGAGTGTGAGTGAGGGATGCAGTAAAGAAGGATTAGTGGATCGGAAATGAGATTGTCGTATCCCAAAAGAAAATCCTGTCTTTCCCATAGAAACGTTACTCGATTTAGAAGGAAATGTCTTATAACACATAGTATTTCATAGCGACGCAATTTCCGTGTGAATTCGTCAATGTGTGGGAGTGAGGGATGCAGTAAAGAAGGATTAGTGGATCGGAAATGTGATTGTCGTATCCCAAAAGAAAATCCTGTCGTTTCCATAGAAACGTTACACGATTTAGAAGGAGAAGTCATAGAACCCATAGTATTTCATAGCGACGCAATTTACTTGTGAATTCGTCAATGTGTGGGAGTGAGGGATGCAGTAAAGAAGGATTAGTGGATCGGAAATATGATTGTCGTATCCCAAAAGAAAATCCTGTCGTTTCCATAGAAACGTTACTCGATTTAGAAGGAAATGTCTTAGAACACATAGTATTTCATAGCGACGCAATTTCCGTGTGAATTCAACAATGTGTGGGAGTGAGGGTTGCAGTAAAGAAGGATTAGTGAATTGGAAATAAGATTGTCTTATCCCAAAAGAAAATCCTGTCATTTCCGAAAAAACGTTACTCGATTATGAAGGATATGTCTTAGAACACATAGTATTTCATAGCGACGCAATTTCCGTGTGAATTCGTCAATGTGTGGGAGTGGGGGATGCAGTAAAGAAGTATTAGTGGATCGGAAATGTGATTGACGTATCCCAAAAGAAAATCCTGTCGTTTCCATAGAGACGTTACTCGATTTAGAAGGAGAAGTCATAGAACCCATAGTATTTCATAGCGACGCAATTTCCGTGTGAATTCGTCAATGTGTGGGAGTGAGGGATGCAGTAAAGAAGGATTAGTGGATCGGAAATGAGATTGTCGTATCCCAAAAGAAAATCCTGTCGTTACCATAGAAACGTTACTCGATTTAGAAGGAAATGTCTTAGAACACATAGTATTTCATAGCGACGCAATTTCCGTGTGAATTCGTCAATGTGTGGGAGTGAGGGATGCAGTAAAGAAGGATTAGTGTATCGGAAATGTGATTGTCGTATCCCAAATGAAAATCCTGTCGTTTCCATAGAAACGTTACTCGATTTTGAAGGAGAAGTCATAGAACACATAATATTTCATTGCGACGCAATTTCCGTGTGAATTCGTCAATGTGTGGGAGTGAGGGATGCAGCAAAGAAGGATTAGTGGATCGGAAATGTGATTGTCGTATCCCAAAAGAAAATCATTTCGTCTCCATAGAAACGTTACTTGATTTAGGAGGAAATGTCTTAGAACACATAGTATTTCATAGCGACGCAATTTCCGTGTGAATTCGTCAATGAGTGTGAGTGAGGGATGCAGTAAAGAAGGATTAGTGGATCGGAAATGAGATTGTCGTATCCCAAAAGAAAATCCTGTCGTTTCCATAGAAACGTTACTCGATTTAGAAGGAAATGTCTTATAACACATAGTATTTCATAGCGACGCAATTTCCGTGTGAATTCGTCAATGTGTGGGAGTGAGGGATGCAGTAAAGAAGGATTAGTGGATCGGAAATGTGATTGTCGTATCCCAAAAGAAAATCCTGTCGTTTCCATAGAAACGTTACTCGATTTAGAAGGAAATGTCTTAGAACACATAGTATTTCATAGCGACGCAATTTCCGTGTGAATTCGTCAATGTGTGGGAGTGAGGGATGCAGTAAAGAAGGATTAGTGGATCGGAAATGAGATTGTCGTATCCCAAAAGAAAATCGTGTCGTTTCCATAGAAACGTTACTCGATTTAGAAGAAAATGTCTTAGAACTCATAGTATTTCATAGCGACGCAATTTCCGTGTGAATTCCTCAATGAGTGTGAGTGAGGGATGCAGTAAAGAAGGATTAGTGGATCGGAAATGAGATTGTCGTATCCCAAAAGAAAATCCTGTCGTTTCCATTGAAACGTTACTCGGTGTAGAAGGAAACGTCTTAGAACACATAGTATTTCATAGCGACGCAATTTCCGTGTGAATTCGTCAATGTGTGGGAGTGAGGGATGCAGTAAAGAAGGATTAGTGGATCGGAAATGAGATTGTCGTATCCCAAAAGAAAATCCTGTCTTTCCCATAGAAACGTTACTCGATTTAGAAGGAAATGTCTTATAACACATAGTATTTCATAGCGACGCAATTTCCGTGTGAATTCGTCAATGAGTGTGAGTGAGGGATGCAGTAAAGAAGGATTAGTGGATCGGAAATGAGATTGTCGTATCCCAAAAGAAAATCCTGTCGTTTCCATAGAAACGTTACTCGATTTAGAAGGAAATGTCTTAGAACACATAGTATTTCATAGCGACGCAATTTCCGTGTGAATTCGTCAGTGTGTGGGAGTGAGGGTAGCAGTAAAGAAGGATTAGTGGATCGGAAATGAGATTGTCGTATCCCACAAGAAAATCCTGTCGTTTCCATAGAAACGTTACTTGATTTAGGAGGAAATGTCTTAGAACACATAGTATTTCATAGCGACGCAATTTCGGTGTGAATTCGACAATGAGTGTGAGTGAGGGATGCAGTAAAGAAGGATTAGTGGATCGGAAATGAGATTGTCGTATCCCAAAAGAAAATCCTGTCGTTTCCATTGAAACGTTACTCGATGTAGAAGGAAACGTCTTAGAACACATAGTATTTCATAGCGACGAAATTTCCGTGTGAATTCGTCAATGAGTGGGAGTGAGGGATGCAGTAAAGAAGGATTAGTGGATCGGAAATGAGATTGTCGTATCCCAAAAGAAAATCCTGTCGTTTCCATAGAAACGTTACTCGATTTAGAAGGAAATGTCTTAGAACACATAGTATTTCATAGCGACTCAATTTCCGTGTGAATTCGTCAATGTGTGGGAGTGAGGGATGCAGTAAAGGAAATGTGATTCTCGTATCCCAAAAGAAAACCCTGTCGTTTCCATAGAAACGTTATACGATTTAGAAGGAAATGTCTTAGAACACACAGTATTTCATAGCGACGCAATTTCCGTGTGAATTCGTCAATGTGTGGGAGTGAGGGATGCAGTAAAGAAGGATTAGTGGATCGGAAATGTGAATGTCGTATCCCAAAAGAAAATCCTGTCTTTTCCATAGAAACGTTACTCGATTTAGAAGGAGAAGTCATAGAACCCATAGTATTTCATAGCGACGCAATTTACTTGTGAATTCGTCAATGTGTGGGAGTGAGGGATGCAGTAAAGAAGCATTAGTGGATCGGAAATATGATTGTCGTATCCCAAAAGAAAATCCTGTCATTTCCGAAAAAACGTTACTCGATTTAGAAGGAAATGTCTTAGAACACACAGTATTTCATAGCGACGCAATTGCTGTGTTAATTCGTCAATATGTGGGAGTGAGGGATGGAGTAAAGAAGGTATAGTGGATCGGAAATGAGATCGTCGTATCCCAAAAGAAAATCCTTTCGTTTCCATAGGGACGTTACTCGATTTAGAAGGAGAAGTCATAGAACCCAAGGTATATCATAGCGACGCAATTTCCGTGTGAATTCGTCAATGTGTGGGAGTGAGGGATGCAGTAAAGAAGGATTAGTGTATCGGAAATGTGATTGTCGTATCCCAAATGAAAATCCTGTCGTTTCCATAGAAACGTTACTCGATTTTGAAGGAGAAGTCATAGAACACATAATACTTCATTGCGACGCAATTTCCGTGTGAATTCGTCAATGTGTGGGAGTGAGGGATGCAGCAAAGAAGTATTAGTGGATCGGAAATGTGATTGTCGTTTCCCAAAAGAAAATCATTTCGTCTCCATAGAAACGTTACTTGATTTAGGAGGAAATGTCTTAGAACACATAGTATTTCATAGCGACGCAATTTCCGTGTGAATTCGTCAATGAGTGTGAGTGAGGGATGCAGTAAAGAAGGATTAGTGGATCGGAAATGAGATTGTCGTATCCCAAAAGAAAATCCTGTCGTTTCCATAGAAACGTTACTCGATTTAGAAGGAAATGTCTTATAACACATAGTATTTCATAGCGACGCAATTTCCGTGTGAATTCGTCAATGTGTGGGAGTGAGGGATGCAGTAAAGAAGGATTAGTGGATCGGAAATGTGATTGTCGTATCCCAAAAGAAAATCCTGTCGTTTCCATAGAAACGTTACTCGATTTAGAAGGAAATGTCTTAGAACACATAGTATTTCATAGCGACGCAATTTCCGTGTGAATTCGTCAATGTGTGGGAGTGAGGGATGCAGTAAAGAAGGATTAGTGGATCGGAAATGAGATTGTCGTATCCCAAAAGAAAATCGTGTCGTTTCCATAGAAACGTTACTCGATTTAGAAGAAAATGTCTTAGAACACATAGCATTTCATAGCGACGCAATTTCCGTGTGAATTCCTCAATGAGTGTGAGTGAGGGATGCAGTAAAGAAGGATTAGTGGATCGGAAATGAGATTGTCGTATCCCAAAAGAAAATCCTGTCGTTTCCATTGAAACGTTACTCGGTGTAGAAGGAAACGTCTTAGAACACATAGTATTTCATAGCGACGCAATTTCCGTGTGAATTCGTCAATGTGTGGGAGTGAGGGATGCAGTAAAGAAGGATTAGTGGATCGGAAATGAGATTGTCGTATCCCAAAAGAAAATCCTGTCTTTCCCATAGAAACGTTACTCGATTTAGAAGGAAATGTCTTATAACACATAGTATTTCATAGCGACGCAATTTCCGTGTGAATTCGTCAATGAGTGTGAGTGAGGGATGCAGTAAAGAAGGATTAGTGGATCGGAAATGAGATTGTCGTATCCCAAAAGAAAATCCTGTCGTTTCCATAGAAACGTTACTCGATTTAGAAGGAAATGTCTTAGAACACATAGTATTTCATAGCGACGCAATTTCCGTGTGAATTCGTCTATGTGTGGGAGTGAGGGATGCAGTAAAGAAGGATTAGTGGATCGGAAATGAGATTGTCGTATCCCACAAGAAAATCCTGTCGTTTCCATAGAAACGTTACTTGATTTAGGAGGAAATGTCTTAGAACACATAGTATTTCATAGCGACGCAATTTCCGTGTGAATTCGACAATGAGTGCGAGTGAGGGATGCAGTAAAGAAGGATTAGTGGATCGGAAATGAGATTGTCGTATCCCAAAAGAAAATCCTGTCGTTTCCATTGAAACGTTACTCGATGTAGAAGGAAACGTCTTAGAACACATAGTATTTCATAGCGACGAAATTTCCGTGTGAATTCGTCAATGAGTGGGAGTGAGGGATGCAGTAAAGAAGGATTAGTGGATCGGAAATGAGATTGTCGTATCCCAAAAGAAAATCCTGTCGTTTCCATAGAAACGTTACGCGATTTAGAAGGAAATGTCTTAGAACACATAGTATTTCATAGCGACTCAATTTCCGTGTGAATTCGTCAATGTGTGGGAGTGAGGGATGCAGTAAAGAAGGATTAGTGGATCGGAAATGTGATTGCCGTATCCCAAAAGAAAACCCTGTCGTTTCCATAGAAACGTTATACGATTTAGAAGGAAATGTCTTAGAACACACAGTATTTCATAGCGACGCAATTTCCGTGTGAATTCGTCAATGTGTGGGAGTGAGGGATGCAGTAAAGAAGGATTAGTGGATCGGAAATGTGAATGTCGTATCCCAAAAGAAAATCCTGTCTTTTCCATAGAAACGTTACTCGATTTAGAAGGAGAAGTCATAGAACCCATAGTATTTCATAGCGACGCAATTTACTTGTGAATTCGTCAATGTGTGGGAGTGAGGGATGCAGTAAAGAAGCATTAGTGGATCGGAAATATGATTGTCGTATCCCAAAAGAAAATCCTGTCGTTTCCATAGAAACGTTACTCGATTTAGAAGGAAATGTCTTAGAACACATAGTATTTCATAGCGTCGCAATTTCCGTGTGATTTCGTCAATGTGTGGGAGTGGGGGATGCAGTAAAGAAGGATTAGTGAATCGGAAATAAGATTGTCGTATCCCAAAAGAAAATCCTGTCATTTCCGAAAAAACGTTACTCGATTTAGAAGGAAATGCCTTAGAACACACAGTATTTCATAGCGACGCAATTGCTGTGTTAATTCGTCAATGTGTGGGAGTGAGGGATGGAGTAAAGAAGGTATAGTGGATCGGAAATGAGATCGTCGTATCCCAAAAGAAAATCCTTTCGTTTCCATAGGGACGTTACTCGATTTAGAAGGAGAAGTCATAGAACCCAAGGAATTTCATAGCGACGCAATTTCCGTGTGAATTCGTCAATGTGTGGGAGTGAGGGATGCAGTAAAGAAGGATTAGTGTATCGGAAATGTGATTGTCGTATCCCAAAAGAAAATGCTGTCGTTTCCATAGAAACGTTACTCGATTTAGAAGGAAATGTCTTAGAACACATCGTATTTCATAGCGACGCAATTTCCGTGTGAATTCGTCAATGTGTGGGAGTGAGGGATGCAGTAAAGAAGGATTAGTGGATCGGAAATGAGATTGTCGTATCCCAAAAGAAAATCGTGTCGTTTCCATAGAAACGTTACTCGATTTAGAAGAAAATGTCTTAGAACACATAGTATTTCATAGCGACGCAATTTCCGTGTGAATTCCTCAATGAGTGTGAGTGAGGGATGCAGTAAAGAATGATTAGTGGATCGGAAATGAGATTGTCGTATCCCAAAAGAAAATCCTGTCGTTTCCATTGAAACGTTACTCGGTGTAGAAGGAAACGTCTTAGAACACATAGTATTTCATAGCGACGCAATTTCCGTGTGAATTCGTTAATGTGTGGGAGTGAGGGATGCAGTAAAGAAGGATTAGTGGATCGGAAATGAGATTGTCGTATCCCAAAAGAAAATCCTGTCTTTCCCATAGAAACGTTACTCGATTTAGAAGGAAATGTCTTATAACACATAGTATTTCATAGCGACGCAATTTCCGTGTGAATTCGTCAATGAGTGGGAGTGAGGGATGCAGTAAAGAAGGATTAGTGGATCGGAAATGAGATTGTCGTATCCCAAAAGAAAATCCTGTCGTTTCCATAGAAACGTTACTCGATTTAGAAGGAAATGTCTTAGAACACATAGTATTTCATAGCGACGCAATTTCCGTGTGAATTCGTCAATGTGTGGGAGTGAGGGATGCAGTAAAGAAGGATTAGTGGATCGGAAATATGATTGTCGTATCCCAAAAGAAAATCCTGTCGTTTCCATAGAAACGTTACACGATTTAGAAGGAGAAGTCATAGAACCCATAGTATTTCATAGCGACGCAATTTACTTGTGAATTCGTCAATGTGTGGGAGTGAGGGATGCAGTAAAGAAGGATTAGTGGATCGGAAATATGATTGTCGTATCCCAAAAGAAAATTCTGCGTTTCCATAGAAACGTTACTCGATTTAGAAGGAAATGTCTTAGAACACATAGTATTTCATAGCGACGCAATTTCCGTGTGAATTCGTCAATGTGTGGGAGTGAGGGATGCAGTAAAGAAGGATTAGTGAATTGGAAATAAGATTGTCGTATCCCAAAAGAAAATCCTGTCATTTCCGAAAAAACGTTACTCGATTATGAAGGATATGTCTTAGAACACATAGTATTTCATAGCGACGCAATTTCCGTGTGAATTCGTCAATGTGTGGGAGTGGGGGATGCAGTAAAGAAGTATTAGTGGATCGGAAATGTGATTGTCGTATCCCAAAAGAAAATCCTGGCGTTTCCATATAGACGTTACTCGATTTAGAAGGAGAAGTCATAGAACCCATAGTATTTCATAGCGACGCAATTTTCGTGTGAATTCCTCAATGAGTGTGAGTGAGGGATGCAGTAAAGAATGATTAGTGGATCGGAAATGAGATTGTCGTATCCCAAAAGAAAATCCTGTCGTTTCCATTGAAACGTTACTCGGTGTAGAAGGAAACGTCTTAGAACACATAGTATTTCATAGCGACGCAATTTCCGTGTGAATTCGTCAATGTGTGGGAGTGAGGGATGCAGTAAAGAAGGATTAGTGGATCGGAAATGAGATTGTCGTATCCCAAAAGAAAATCCTGTCTTTCCCATAGAAACGTTACTCGATTTAGAAGGAAATGTCTTATAACACATAGTATTTCATAGCGACGCAATTTCCGTGTGAATTCGTCAATGAGTGGGAGTGAGGGATGCAGTAAAGAAGGATTAGTGGATCGGAAATGAGATTGTCGTATCCCAAAAGAAAATCCTGTCGTTTCCATAGAAACGTTACTCGATTTAGAAGGAAATGTCTTAGAACACATAGTATTTCATAACGACGCAATTTCCGTGTGAATTCGTCAATGTGTGGGAGTGAGGGATGCAGTAAAGAAGGATTAGTGGATCGGAAATATGATTGTCGTATCCCAAAAGAAAATCCTGTCGTTTCCATAGAAACGTTACACGATTTAGAAGGAGAAGTCATAGAACCCATAGTATTTCATAGCGACGCAATTTACTTGTGAATACGTCAATGTGTGGGAGTGAGGGATGCAGTAAAGAAGGATTAGTGGATCGGAAATATGATTGTCGTATCCCAAAAGAAAATTCTGTCGTTTCCATAGAAACGTTACTCGATTTAGAAGGAAATGTCTTAGAACACATAGTATTTCATAGCGACGCAATTTCCGTGTGAATTCGTCAATGTGTGGGAGTGAGGGATGCAGTAAAGAAGGATTAGTGAATTGGAAATAAGATTGTCGTATCCCAAAAGAAAATCCTGTCATTTCCGAAAAAACGTTACTCGATTATGAAGGATATGTCTTAGAACACATAGTATTTCATAGCGACGCAATTTCCGTGTGAATTCGTCAATGTGTGGGAGTGGGGGATGCAGTAAAGAAGTATTAGTGGATCGGAAATGTGATTGTCGTATCCCAAAAGAAAATCCTGTCGTTTCCATATAGACGTTACTCGATTTAGAAGGAGAAGTCATAGAACCCATAGTATTTCATAGCGACGCAATTTCCGTGTGAATTCGTCAATGTGTGGGAGTGAGGGATGCAGTAAAGAAGGATTAGTGGATCGGAAATGAGATTGTCGTATCCCAAAAGAAAATCCTGTCGTTACCATAGAAACGTTACTCGATTTAGAAGGAAATGTCTTAGAACACATAGTATTTCATAGCGACGCAATTTCCGTGTGAATTCGTCAATGAGTGGGAATGAGGGATGCAGTAAAGAAGGATTAGTGGATCGGAAATGAGATTGTCGTATTCCAAAAGAAAATCCTGTCATTTCCATAGAAACGTTACTCGATTTAGAAGGAAATGTCTTAGAACACATAATATTTCATAGCGACGCAATCCCCGTGTGAATTCGTCAATGAGTGGGGGTGAGGGATGCAGTAAAGAAGGATTAGTGGATCGGAAATGAGATTGTCGTATCCCAAAAGAAAATCCTGTCGTTTCCATAGAAACGTTACTCGATTTACAAGGAAATGTCTTAGAACACATAGTATTTCATAGCGACGCAATTTCCATGTGAATTCGTAAACGTGTGGGAGTGAGGGATGCAGTAAAGAAGAATTAGTGTATCGGAAATGTGATTGTCGTATCCCAAATGAAAATCCTGTCGTTTCCATAGAAACGTTACTCGATTTTGAAGGAGAAGTCATAGAACACATAATATTTCACTGCGACGCAATTTCCGTGTGAATTCGTCAATGTGTGGGAGTGAGGGATGCAGCAAAGAAGGATTAGTGGATCGGAAATGTGATTGTCGTATCCCAAAAGAAAATCATTTCGTCTCCATAGAAACGTTACTTGATTTAGGAGGAAATGTCTTAGAACACATAGTATTTCATAGCGACGCAATTTCCGTGTGAATTCGTCAATGAGTGTGAGTGAGGGTTGCAGTAAAGAAGGATTAGTGGATCGGAAATGAGATTGTCGTATCCCAAAAGAAAATCCTGTCGTTTCCATAGAAACGTTACTCGATTTAGAAGGAAATGTCTTATAACACATAGTATTTCATAGCGACGCAATTTCCGTGTGAATT
This sequence comes from Schistocerca cancellata, assembly GCF_023864275.1. Lineage (NCBI taxonomy): Eukaryota > Metazoa > Arthropoda > Insecta > Orthoptera > Acrididae > Schistocerca > Schistocerca cancellata. Next base: position 732,689,165 of record NC_064631.1, read on the forward strand.
CGTCAATGTGTGGGAGTGAGGGATGCAGTAAAGAAGGATTAGTGGATCGGAAATGTGATTGTCGTATCCCAAAAGAAAATCCTGTCGTTTCCATAGAAACGTTACTCGATTTAGAAGGAAATGTCTTAGAACACATAGTATTTCATAGCGACGCAATTTCCGTGAGAATTCGTCAATGTGTGGGAGTGAGGGATGCAGTAAAGAAGGATTAGTGGATCGGAAATGAGATTGTCGTATCCCAAAAGAAAATCGTGTCGTTTCCATAGAAACGTTACTCGATTTAGAAGAAAATGTCTTAGAACACATAGTATTTCATAGCGACGCAATTTCCGTGTGAATTCCTCAATGAGTGTGAGTGAGGGATGCAGTAAAGAAGGATTAGTGGATCGGAAATGAGATTGTCGTATCCCAAAAGAAAATCCTGTCGTTTCCATTGAAACGTTACTCGGTGTAGAAGGAAACGTCTTAGAACACATAGTATTTCATAGCGACGCAATTTCCGTGTGAATTCGTCAATGTGTGGGAGTGAGGGATGCAGTAAAGAAGGATTAGTGGATCGGAAATGAGATTGTCGTATCCCAAAAGAAAATCCTGTCTTTCCCATAGAAACGTTACTCGATTTAGAAGGAAATGGCTTATAACACATAGTATTTCATAGCGACGCAATTTCCGTGTGAATTCGTCAATGATAGGGAGTGAGGGATGCAGTAAAGAAGGATTAGTGGATCGAAAATGAGATTGTCGTATCCCAAAAGAAAATCCTGTCGTTTCCATAGAAACGTTCTCGATTTAGAAGGAAATGTCTTAGAACACATAGTATTTCATAGCGATGCAATTTCCGTGTGAATTCGTCAATGTGTGGGAGTGAGGGATGCAGTAAAGAAGGATTGGTGGATCGGAAATGTGATTGTCGTATCCCAAAAGAAAATCCTGTCGTTTCCATAGAAACGTTACACGATTTAGAAGGAGAAGTCATAGAACCCATAGTATTTCTTAGCGACGCAATTTACTTGTGAATTCGTCAATGTGTGGGAGTGAGGGATGCAGTAAAGAAGGATTAGTGGATCGGAAATACGATTGTTGTATCCCAAAAGAAAATCCTGTCGTTTCCATAGAAACGTTACTCGATTTAGAAGGAAATGTCTTAGAACACATAGTATTTCATAGCGACGCAATTTCCGTGTGAATTCGTCAATGTGTGGGAGTGAGGGATGCAGTAAAGGAGGATTAGTGAATCGGAAATAAGATTGTCGTATCCCAAAAGAAAATCCTGTCATTTCCGAAAAAAAGTTACTCGATTATGAAGGATATGTCTTAGAACACATAGTATTTCATAGCGACGCAATTTCCGTGTGAATTCGTCAATGTGTGGGAGTGGGGGATGCAGTAAAGAAGTATTAGTGGATCGGAAATGTGATTGTCGTATCCCAAAAGAAAATCCTTTCGTTTCCATAGAGACGTTACTCGATTTAGAAGGAGAAGTCATAGAACCCATAGCATTTCATAGCGACGCAATTTCCGTGTGAATTCGTCAATGAGTGGGAATGAGGGATGCAGTAAAGAAGGATTAGTGGATCGGAAATGTGATTGTCGTATTCCAAAAGAAAATCCTGTCGTTTCCACAGAAACGTTACTCGGTGTAGAAGGAAATGTCTTAGAACACATAGTATTTCATAGCGACGCAATTTCCGTGTGAATTCGTCAATGAGTGGGAATGAGGGATGCAGTAAAGAAGGATTAGTGGATCGGAAATGAGATTGTCGTATTCCAAAAGAAAATCCTGTCGTTTCCATAGAAACGTTACTCGATTTAGAAGGAAATGTCTTAGAACACATAGTATTTCATAGCGACGCAATTTCCGTGTGAATTCCTCAATGAGTGTGAGTGAGGGATGCAGTAAAGAAGGATTAGTGGATCGGAAATGAGATTGTCGTATCCCAAAAGAAAATCCTGTCGTTTCCATTGAAACGTTACTCGGTGTAGAAGGAAATGTCTTAGAACACATAGTATTTCATTCCGACGCAATTTCCGTGTGAATTCGTCAATATGTGGGAGTGAGGGACTCAGTAAAAGATTAGTGGATCGGAAATGTGATTGTCGTATCCCAAAAGAAAATCATTTCGTTTCCATAGAAACGTTATTTGATTTAGAAGGAAATGTCTTAGAACACATAGTATTTCATAGCGACGCAATTTCCGTGTGAATTCGTCAATGAGTGTGAGTGAGGGATGCAGTAAAGAAGGATTAGTGGATCGGAAATGAGATTGTCGTATCCCAAAAGAAAATTCTGTCGTTTCCATAGAAACGTTACTCGATTTAGAAGGAAATGTCTTAGAACACATAGTATTTCATAGCGACGCAATTTCCGTGTGAATTCGTCTATGTGTGGGAGTGAGGGATGCAGTAAAGAAGGATTAGTGGATCGGAAATGAGATTGTCGTATCCCAAAAGAAAATCCTGTCGTTTCCATAGAAACGTTACTTGGTTTAGGAGGAAATGTCTTAGAACACATAGTATTTCATAGCGACGCAATTTCCGTGTGAATTCGACAATGAGTGTGAGTGAGGGATGCAGTAAAGAAGGATTAGTGGATCGGAAATGAGATTGTCGTATCCCAAAAGAAAATCCTGTCGTTTCCATTGAAACGTTACTCGATGTAGAAGGAAACGTCTTAGAACACATAGTATTTCATAGCGACGAAATTTCCGTGTGAATTCGTCAATGAGTGGGAGTGAGGGATGCAGTAAAGAAGGATTAGTGGATCGGAAATGAGATTGTCGTATCCCAAAAGAAAATCCTGTCGTTTCCATTGAAACGTTACTCGATTTAGAAGGAAATGTCTTGGAACACATAGTATTTCATAGCGACTCAATTTCCTTGTGAATTCGTCAATGTGTGGGAGTGAGGGATGCAGTAAAGAAGGATTAGTGGATCGGAAATGTGATTGTCGTATCCCAAAAGAAAACCCTGTCGTTTCCATAGAAACGTTATACGATTTAGAAGGAAATGTCTTAGAACACACAGTATTTCATAGCGACGCAATTTCCGTGTGAATTCGTCAATGTGTGGGAGTGAGGGATGCAGTAAAGAAGGATTAGTGGATCGGAAATGTGAATGTCGTATCCCAAATGAAAATCCTGTCTTTTCCATAGAAACGTTACTCGATTTAGAAGGAGAAGTCATAGAACCCATAGTAATTCATAGCGACGCAATTTACTTGTGAATTCGTCAATGTGTGGGAGTGAGAGATGCAGTAAAGAAGCATTAGTGGATCGGAAATATGATTGTCGTATCCCAAAAGAAAATCCTGTCGTTTCCATAGAAACGTTACTCGATTTAGAAGGAAATGTCTTAGAACACATAGTATTTCATAGCGTCGCAATTTCCGTGTGATTTCGTCAATGTGTGGGAGTGGGGGATGCAGTAAAGAAGGATTAGTGAATCGGAAATAAGATTGTCGTATCCCAAAAGAAAATCCTGTCATTTCCGAAAAAACGTTACTCGATTTAGAAGGAAATGTCTTAGAACACACAGTATTTCATAGCGACGCAATTGCTGTGTTAATTCGTCAATGTGTGGGAGTGAGGGATGGAGTAAAGAAGGTATAGTGGATCGGAAATGAGATTGTCGTAACCCAAAAGAAAATCCTGTCGTTTCCATAGAGACGTTACTCGATTTAGAAGGAGAAGTCATAGAACCCAAGGTATTTCATAGAGACGCAATTTCCGTGTGAATTCGTCAATGTGTGGGAGTGAGGGATGCAGTAAAGAAGGATTAGTGGATCGGAAATGAGATTGTCGTATCCCAAAAGAAAATCCTGTCGTTTCCATAGAAACGTTACTCGATTTAGAAGGAAATGTCTTAGAACACATAGTATTTCATAGCGACGCAATTTCCGTGTGAATTCGTCAATGTGTGGGAGTGAGGGATGCAGTAAAGAAGGATTAGTGGATCGGAAATGAGATTGTCGTATCCCAAAAGAAAATCCTGTCTTTCCCATAGAAACGTTACTCGATTTAGAAGGAAATGTCTTATAACACATAGTGTTTCATAGCGACGCAATTTCCGTGTGAATTCGTCAATGATAGGGAGTGAGGGATGCAGTAAAGAAGGATTAGTGGATCGAAAATGAGATTGTCGTATCCCAAAAGAAAATCCTGTCGTTTCCATAGAAACGTTACTCGATTTAGAAGGAAATGTCTTAGAACACATAGTATTTCATAGCGATGCAATTTCCGTGTGAATTCGTCAATGTGTGGGAGTGAGGGATGCAGTAAAGAAGGATTGGTGGATCGGAAATGTGATTGTCGTATCCCAAAAGAAAATCCTGTCGTTTCCATAGAAACGTTACACGATTTAGAAGGCGAAGTCATAGAACCCATAGTATTTCTTAGCGACGCAATTTACTTGTGAATTCGTCAATGTGTGGGAGTGAGGGATGCAGTAAAGAAGGATTAGTGGATCGGAAATACGATTGTTGTATCCCAAAAGAAAATCCTGTCGTTTCCATAGAAACGTTACTCGATTTAGAAGGAAATGTCTTAGAACACATAGTATTTCATAGCGACGCAATTTCCGTGTGAATTCGTCAATGTGTGGGAGTGAGGGATGCAGTAAAGAAGGATTAGTGAATCGGAAATAAGATTGCCGTATCCCAAAAGAAAATCCTGTCAATTCCGAAAAAAAGTTACTCGATTATGAAGGATATGTCTTAGAACACATAGTATTTCATAGCGACGCAATTTCCGTGTGAATTCGTCAATGTGTGGGAGTGGGGGATGCAGTAAAGAAGTATTAGTGGATCGGAAATGTGATTGTCGTATCCCAAAAGAAAATCCTTTCGTTTCCATAGAGACGTTACTCGATTTAGAAGGAGAAGTCATAGAACCCATAGCATTTCATAGCGACGCAATTTCCGTGTGAATTCGTCAATGAGTGGGAATGAGGGATGCAGTAAAGAAGGATTAGTGGATCGGAAATGAGATTGTCGTATTCCAAAAGAAAATCCTGTCGTTTCCATAGAAACGTTACTCGGTGTAGAAGGAAATGTCTTTGAACACATAGTATTTCATAGCGACGCAATTTCCGTGTGAATTCGTCAATGAGTGGGAATGAGGGATGCAGTAAAGAAGGATTAGTGGATCGGAAATGAGATTGTCGTATTCCAAAAGAAAATCCTGTCGTTTCCATAGAAACGTTACTCGATTTAGAAGGAAATGTCTTAGAACACATAGTATTTCATAGCGACGCAATTTCCGTGTGAATTCCTCAATGAGTGTGAGTGAGGGATGCAGTAAAGAAGGATTAGTGGATCGGAAATGAGATTGTCGTATCCCAAAAGAAAATCCTCTCGTTTCCATTGAAACGTTACTCGGTGTAGAACGAAATGTCTTAGAACACATAGTATTTCATTCCGACGCAATTTCCGTGTGAATTCGTCAATATGTGGGAGTGAGGGATTCAGTAAAAGATTAGTGGATCGGACATGTGATTGTCGTATCCCAAAAGAAAATCATTTCGTTTCCATAGAAACGTTATTTGATTTAGAAGGAAATGTCTTAGAACACATAGTATTTCATAGCGACGCAATTTCCGTGTGAATTCGTCAATGAGTGTAAGTGAGGGATGCAGTAAAGAAGGATTAGTGGATCGGAAATGAGATTGTCGTATCCCAAAAGAAAATTCTGTCGTTTCCATAGAAACGTTACTCGATTTAGAAGGAAATGTCTTAGAACACATGGTATTTCATAGCGACGCAATTTCCGTGTGAATTCGTCTATGTGTGGGAGTGAGGGATGCAGTAAAGAAGGATTAGTGGATCGGAAATGAGATTGTCGTATCCCAAAAGAAAATCCTGTCGTTTCCATAGAAACGTTACTTGGTTTAGGAGGAGATGTCTTAGAACACATAGTATTTCATAGCGACGCAATTTCCGTGTGAATTCGACAATGAGTGTGAGTGAGGGATGCAGTAAAGAAGGATTAGTGGATCGGAAATGAGATTGTCGTATCCCAAAAGAAAATCCTGTCGTTTCCATTGAAACGTTACTCGATGTAGAAGGAAACGTCTTAGAACACATAGTATTTCATAGCGACGAAATTTCCGTGTGAATTCGTCAATGAGTGGGAGTGAGGGATGCAGTAAAGAAGGATTAGTGGATCGGAAATGAGATTGTCGTATCCCAAAAGAAAATCCTGTCGTTTCCATTGAAACGTTACTCGATTTAGAAGGAAATGTCTTGGAACACATAGTATTTCATAGCGACTCAATTTCCGTGTGAATTCGTCAATGTGTGGGAGTGAGGGATGCAGTAAAGAAGGATTAGTGGATCGGAAATGTGATTGTCGTATCCCAAAAGAAAACCCTGTCGTTTCCATAGAAACGTTATACGATTTAGAAGGAAATGTCTTAGAACACACAGTATTTCATAGCGACGCAATTTCCGTGTGAATTCGTCAATGTGTGGGAGTGAGGGATGCAGTAAAGAAGGATTAGTGGATCGGAAATGTGAATGTCGTATCCCAAAAGAAAATCCTGTCTTTTCCATAGAAACGTTACTCGATATAGAAGGAGAAGTCATAGAACCCATAGTAATTCATAGCGACGCAATTTACTTGTGAATTCGTCAATGTGTGGGAGTGAGGGATGCAGTAAAGAAGCATTAGCGGATCGGAAATATGATTGTCGTATCCCAAAAGAAAATCCTGTCGTTTCCATAGAAACGTTACTCGATTTAGAAGGAAATGTCTTAGAACACATAGTATTTCATAGCGTTGCAATTTCCGTGTGATTTCGTCAATGTGTGGGAGTGGGGGATGCAGTAAAGAAGGATTAGTGAATCGGAAATAAGATTGTCGTATCCCAAAAGAAAATCCTGTCATTTCCGAAAAAACGTTACTCGATTTAGAAGGAAATGTCTTAGAACACACAGTATTTCATAGCGACGCAATTGCTGTGTTAATTCGTCAATGTGTGGGAGTGAGGGATGGAGTAAAGAAGGTATAGTGGATCGGAAATGAGATTGTCGTAACCCAAAAGAAAATCCTGTCGTTTCCATAGAGACGTTACTCGATTTAGAAGGAGAAGTCATAGAACCCAAGGTATTTCATAGAGACGCAATTTCCGTGTGAATTCGTCAATGTGTGGGAGTGAGTGATGCAGTAAAGAAGGATTAGTGGATCGGAAATGTGATTGTCGTATCCCAAAAGAAAATCCTGTCGTTTCCATAGAAACGTTACTCGATTTAGAAGGAAATGTCTTAAAACACATAGTATTTCATAGCGACGCAATTTCCGTGTGAATTCGTCAATGTGTGGGAGTGAGGGATGCAGTAAAGAAGGATTAGTGGATCGGAAATGAGATTGTCGTATCCCAAAAGAAAATCGTGTCGTTTCCATAGAAACGTTACTCGATTTAGAAGAAAATGTCTTAGAACACATAGTATTTCATTGCGACGCAATTTCCGTGTGAATTCCTCAATGAGTGTGAGTGAGGGATGCAGTAAAGAAGGATTAGTGGATCGGAAATGAGATTGTCGTATCCCAAAAGAAAATCCTGTCGTTTCCATTGAAACGTTACTCGGTGTAGAAGGAAACGTCTTAGAACACATAGTATTTCATAGCGACGCAATTTCCGTGTGAATTCGTCAATGTGTGGGAGTGAGGGATGCAGTAAAGAAGGATTAGTGGATCGGAAATGAGATTGTCGTATCCCAAAAGAAAATCCTGTCTTTCCCATAGAAACGTTACTCGATTTAGAAGGAAATGTCTTATAACACATAGTATTTCATAGCGACGCAATTTCCGTGTGAATTCGTCAATGAGTGGGAGTGAGGGATGCAGTAAAGAAGGATTAGTGGATCGGAAATGAGATTGTCGTATCCCAAAAGAAAATCCTGTCGTTTCCATTGAAACGTTACTCGATGTAGAAGGAAACGTCTTAGAACACATAGTATTTCATAGCGACGAAATTTCCGTGTGAATTCGTCAATGAGTGGGAGTGAGGGATGCAGTAAAGAAGGATTAGTGGATCGGAAATGAGATTGTCGTATCCCAAAAGAAAATCCTGTCGTTTCCATTGAAACGTTACTCGATTTAGAAGGAAATGTCTTGGAACACATAGTATTTCATAGCGACTCAATTTCCGTGTGAATTCGTCAATGTGTGGGAGTGAGGGATGCAGTAAAGAAGGATTAGTGGATCGGAAATGTGATTGTCGTATCCCAAAAGAAAACCCTGTCGTTTCCATAGAAACGTTATACGATTTAGAAGGAAATGTCTTAGAACACACAGTATTTCATAGCGACGCAATTTCCGTGTGAATTCGTCAATGTGTGGGAGTGAGGGATGCAGTAAAGAAGGATTAGTGGATCGGAAATGTGAATGTCGCATCCCAAAAGAAAATCCTGTCTTTTCCATAGAAACGTTACTCGATTTAGAAGGAGAAGTCATAGAACCCATAGTATTTCATAGCGACGCAATTTACTTGTGAATTCGTCAATGTGTGGGAGTGAGGGATGCAGTAAGGAAGCATTAGTGGATCGGAAATATGATTGTCGTATCCCAATAGAAAATCCTGTCGTTTCCATAGAAACGTTACTCGATTTAGAAGGAAATGTCTTAGAACACATAGTATTTCATAGCGTCGCAATTTCCGTGTGATTTCGTCAATGTGTGGGAGTGGGGGATGCAGTAAAGAAGGATTAGTGAATCGGAAATAAGATTGTCGTATCCCAAAAGAAAATCCTGTCATTTCCGAAAAAACGTTACTCGATTTAGAAGGAAATGTCTTAGAACACACAGTATTTCATAGCGACGCAATTGCTGTGTTAATTCGTCAATGTGTGGGAGTGAGGGATGGAGTAAAGAAGGTATAGTGGATCGGAAATGAGATTGTCGTAACCCAAAAGAAAATCCTGTCGTTTCCATAGAGACGTTACTCGATTTAGAAGGAGAAGTCATAGAACCCAAGGTATTTCATAGAGACGCAATTTCCGTGTGAATTCGTCAATGTGTGGGAGTGAGGGATGCAGTAAAGAAGGATTAGTGGATCGGAAATGTGATTGTCGTATCCCAAAAGAAAACCTGTCGTTTCCATAGAAACGTTACTCGATTTAGAAGGAAATGTCTTAGAACACATAGTATTTCATAGCGACGCAATTTCCGTGTGAATTCGTCAATGTGTGGGAGTGAGGGATGCAGTAAAGAAGGATTAGTGGATCGGAAATGAGATTGTCGTATCCCAAAAGAAAATCGTGTCGTTTCCATAGAAACGTTACTCGATTTAGAAGAAAATGTCTTAGAACACATAGTATTTCATAGCGACGCAATTTCCGTGTGAATTCCTCAATGAGTGTGAGTGAGGGATGCAGTAAAGAAGGATTAGTGGATCGGAAATGAGATTGTCGTATCCCAAAAGAAAATCCTGTCGTTTCCATTGAAACGTTACTCGGTGTAGAAGGAAACGTCTTAGAACACATAGTATTTCATAGCGACGCAATTTCCGTGTGAATTCGTCAATGTGTGGGAGTGAGGGATGCAGTAAAGAAGGATTAGTGGATCGGAAATGAGATTGTCGTATCCCAAAAGAAAATCCTGTCTTTCCCATAGAAACGTTACTCGATTTAGAAGGAAATGTCTTATAACACATAGTATTTCATAGCGACGCAATTTCCGTGTGAATTCGTCAATGAGTGGGAGTGAGGGATGCAGTAAAGAAGGATTAGTGGATCGGAAATGAGATTGTCGTATCCCAAAGGAAAATCCTGTCGTTTCCATAGAAACGTTACTCGATTTAGAAGGAAATGTCTTAGAACACATAGTATTTCATAGCGACGCAATTTCCGTGTGAATTCGTCAATGTGTGGGAGTGAGGGATGCAGTAAAGAAGGATTAGTGGATCGGAAATGTGATTGTCGTATCCCAAAAGAAAATCCTGTCGTTTCCATAGAAACGTTACACGATTTAGAAGGAGAAGTCATAGAACCCATAGTATTTCATAGCGACGCAATTTACTTGTGAATTCGTCAATGTGTGGGAGTGAGGGATGCAGTAAAGAAGGATTAGTGGATCGGAAATATGATTGTCGTATCCCAAAAGAAAATCCTGTCGTTTCCATAGAAACGTTACTCGATTTAGAAGGAAATGTCTTAGAACACATAGTATTTCATAGCGACGCAATTTCCGTGTGAATTCGTCAATGTGTGGGAGTGAGGGATGCAGTAAAGAAGGATTAGTGAATTGGAAATAAGATTGTCGTATCCCAAAAGAAAATCCTGTCATTTCCGAAAAAACGTTACTCGATTATGAAGGATATGTCTTAGAACACATAGTATTTCATAGCGACGCAATTTCCGTGTGAATTCGTCAATGTGTGGGAGTGAGGGATGCAGTAAAGAAGGATTAGTGGATCGGAAATGAGATTGTCGTATCCCAAAAGAAAATCCTGTCGTTACCATAGAAACGTTACTCGATTTAGAAGGAAATGTCTTAGAACACATAGTATTTCATAGCGACGCAATTTCCGTGTGAATTCGTCAATGAGTGGGAATGAGGGATGCAGTAAAGAAGGGTTAGTGGATCGGAAATGAGATTGTCGTATTCCAAAAGAAAATCCTGTCGTTTCCATAGAAACGTTACTCGATTTAGAAGGAAATGTCTTAGAACACATAATATTTCATAGCGACGCAATCCCCGTGTGAATTCGTCAATGAGTGGGGGTGAGGGATGCAGTAAAGAAGGATTAGTGGATCGGAAATGAGATTGTCGTATCCCAAAAGAAAATCCTGTCGTTTCCATAGAAACGTTACTCGATTTAGAAGGAAATGTCTTAGAACACATAGTATTTCATAGCGACGCAATTTCCGTGTGATTCGTCAATGTGTGGGAGTGAGGGATGCAGTAAAGAAGGATTAGTGGATCGGAAATGTGATTGTCGTATCCCAAATGAAAATCCTGTCGTTTCCATAGAAACGTTACTCGATTTTGAAGGAGAAGTCATAGAACACATAATATTTCATTGCGACGCAATTTCCGTGTGATTTCGTCAATGTGTGGGAGTGAGCGATGCAGCAAAGAAGGATTAGTGGATCGGAAATGTGATTGTCGTATCCCAAAAGAAAATCATTTCGTCTCCATAGAAACGTTACTTGATTTAGGAGGAAATGTCTTAGAACACATAGTATTTCATAGCGACGCAATTTCCGTGTGAATTCGTCAATGAGTGTGAGTGAGGGATGCAGTAAACAAGGATTAGTGGATCGGAAATGAGATTGTCGTATCCCAAAAGAAAATCCTGTCGTTTCCATAGAAACGTTACTCGATTTAGAAGGAAATGTCTTAGAACACATAGTATTTCATAGCGACGCAATTTCCGTGTGAATTCGTCAATGTGTGGGAGTGAGGGATGCAGTAAAGAAGGATTAGTGGATCGGAAATGAGATTGTCGTATCCCAAAAGAAAATCGTGTCGTTTCCATAGAAACGTTACTCGATTTAGAAGAAAATGTCTTAGAACACATAGTATTTCATAGCGACGCAATTTCCGTGTGAATTCCTCAATGAGTGTGAGTGAGGGATGCAGTAAAGAAGGATTAGTGGATCGGAAATGAGATTGTCGTATCCCAAAAGAAAATCCTGTCGTTTCCATTGAAACGTTACTCGGTGTAGAAGGAAACGTCTTAGAACACATAGTATTTCATAGAGACGCAATTTCCGTGTGAATTCGTCAATGTGTGGGAGTGAGGGATGCAGTAAAGAAGGATTAGTGGATCGGAAATGAGATTGTCGTATCCCAAAAGAAAATCCTGTCTTTCCCATAGAAACGTTACTCGATTTAGAAGGAAATGTCTTATAACACATAGTATTTCATAGCGACGCAATTTCCGTGTGAATTCGTCAATGAGTGGGAGTGAGGGATGCAGTAAAGAAGGATTAGTGGATCGGAAAAGAGATTGTCGTATCCCAAAAGAAAATCCTGTCGTTTCCATAGAAACGTTTCTCGATATAGAAGGAAATGTCTTAGAACACATAGTATTTCATAGCGACGCAATTTCCGTGTGAATTCGTCAATGTGTGGGAGTGAGGGATGCAGTAAAGGAGGATTAGTGGATCGGAAATGTGATTGTCGTATCCCAAAAGAAAATCCTGTCGTTTCCATAGAAACGTTACACGATTTAGAAGGAGAAGTCATAGAACCCATAGTATTTCTTAGCGACGCAATTTACTTGTGAATTCGTCAATGTGTGGGAGTGAGGGATGCAGTAAAGAAGGATTAGTGGATCGGAAATATGATTGTCGTATCCCAAAAGAAAATCCTGTCGTTTCCATAGAAACGTTACTCGATTTAGAAGGAAATGTCTTAGAACACATAGAATTTCATAGCGACGCAATTTCCGTGTGAATTCGTCAATGTGTGGGAGTGAGGGATGCAGTAATGAAGGATTAGTGAATCGGAAATAAGATTGTCGTATCCCAAAAGAAAATCCTGTCATTTCTGAAAAAACGTTACTCGATTATGAAGGATATGTCTTAGAACACATAGTATTTCATAGCGACGCAATTTCCGTGTGAATTCGTCAATGTGTGGGAGTGGGGGATGCAGTAAAGAAGTATTAGTGGATCGGAAATGTGATTGTCGTATCCCAAAAGAAAATCCTGTCGTTTCCATAGAGACGTTACTCGATTTAGAAGGAGAAGTCATAGAAACCATAGTATTTCATAGCGACGCAATTTCCGTGTGAATTCGTCAATGTGTGGGAGTGAGGGATGCAGTAAAGAAGGATTAGTGGATCGGAAATGAGATTGTCGTATCCCAAAAGAAAATCCTGTCGTTTCCATAGAAACGTTACTCGATTTAGAAGGAAATGTCTTAGAACACATAGTATTTCATAGCGACGCAATTTCCGTGTGAATTCGTCAATGAGTGGGAATGAGGGATGCAGTAAAGAAGGATTAGTGGATCGGAAATGAGATTGTCGTATTCCAAAAGAAAATCCTGTCGTTTCCATAGAAACGTTACTCGATTTAGAAGGAAATGTCTTAGAACACATAATATTTCATAGCGACGCAATCCCCGTGTGAATTCGTCAATGAGTGGGGGTGAGGGATGCAGTAAAGAAGGATTAGTGGATCGGAAATGAGATTCTCGTATCCCAAAAGAAAATCCTGTCGTTTCCATAGAAACGTTACTTGATTTACAAGGAAATGTCTTAGAACACATAGTATTTCATAGCGACGAAATTTCCGTGTGAATTCGTCAATGTGTGGGAGTGAGGGATGCAGTAAAGTAGGATTAGTGTATCGGAAATGTGATTGTCGTATCCCAAATGAAAATCCTGTCGTTTCCATAGAAACGTTACTCGATTTTGAAGGAGAAGTCATAGAACACATAATATTTCATTGCGACGCAATTTCCGTGTGAATTCGTCAATGTGTGGGAGTGAGGGATGCAGCAAAGAAGGATTAGTGGATCGGAAATGTGATTGTCGTATCCCAAAAGAAAATCATTTCGTCTCCATAGAAACGTTACTTGATTTAGGAGGAAATGTCTTAGAGCACATAGTATTTCATAGCGACGCAATTTCCGTGTGAATTCGTCAATGAGTGTGAGTGAGGGATGCAGTAAAGAAGGATTAGTGGATCGGAAATGAGATTGTCGTATCCCAAAAGAAAATCCTGTCGTTTCCATAGAAACGTTATACGATTTAGAAGGAAATGTCTTAGAACACATAGTATTTCATAGCGACGCAATTTCCGTGTGAATTCGTCAATGTGTGGGAGTGAGGGATGCAGTAAAGAAGGATTAGTGGATCGGAAATGTGAATGTCGTATCCCAAAAGAAAATCCTGTCTTTTCCATAGAAACGTTACTCGATTTAGAAGGAGAAGTCATAGAACCCATAGTATTTCATGGCGACGCAATTTACTTGTGAATTCGTCAATGTGTGGGATTGAGGGATGCAGTAAAGAAGCATTAGTGGATCGGAAATATGATTGTCGTATCCCAAAAGAAAATCCTGTCGTTACCATAGAAACGTTACTCGATTTAGAAGGAAATGTCTTAGAACACATGGAATTTCATAGCGACGCAATTTCCGTGTGAATTCGTCAATGAGTGGGAATGAGGGATGCAGTAAAGAAGGGTTAGTGGATCGGAAATGAAATTGTCGTATTCCAAAAGAAAATCCTGTCGTTTCCATAGAAACGTTACTCGATTTAGAAGGAAATGTCTTAGAACACATAATATTTCATAGCGACGCAATCCCCGTGTGAATTCGTCAATGAGTGGGGGTGAGGGATGCAGTAAAGAAGGATTAGTGGATCGGAAATGAGATTGTCGTATCCCAAAAGAAAATCCTGTCGTTTCCATAGAAACGTTACTCGATTTACAAGGAAATGTCTTAGAACACATAGTATTTCATAGCGACGCAATTTCCGTGTGATTTCGTCAATGTGTGGGAGTGAGGGATGCAGTAAAGAAGGATTAGTGTATCGGAAATGTGATTGTCGTATCCCAAATGAAAATCCTGTCGTTTCCATAGAAACGTTACTCGATTTAGAAGGAGAAGTCATAGAACACATAATATTTCATTGCGACGCAATTTCCGTGTGAATTCGTCAATGTGTGGGAGTGAGGGATGCAGCAAAGAAGGATTAGTGGATCGGAAATGTGATTGTCGTATCCCAAAAGAAAATCATTTCGTCTCCATAGAAACGTTACTTGATTTAGGAGGAAATGTCTTAGAACACATAGTATTTCATAGCGACGCAATTTCCGTGTGAATTCGTCAATGAGTGTGAGTGAGGGATGCAGTAAAGAAGGATTAGTGGATCGGAAATGAGATTGTCGTATCCCAAAAGAAAATCCTGTCGTTTTTATAGAAACGTTACTCGATTTAGAAGGAAATGTCTTATAACACATAGTATTTCATAGCGACGCAATTTCCGTGTGAATTCGTCAATGAGTGTGAGTGAGGGATGCACTAAAGAAGGATTAGTGGATCGGAAATGAGATTGTCGTATCCCAAAAGAAAATCCTGTCGTTTCCATAGAAACGTTATACGATTTAGAAGGAAATGTCTTAGAACACATAGTATTTCATAGCGACGCAATTTCCGTGTGAATTCGTCAATGTGTGGGAGTGAGGGATGCAGTAAAGAAGGATTAGTGGATCGGAAATGTGAATGTCGTATCCCAAAAGAAAATCCTGTCTTTTCCATAGAAACGTTACTCGATTTAGAAGGAGAAGTCATAGAACCCATAGTATTTCATAGCGACGCAATTTACTTGTGAATTCGTCAATGTGTGGGAGTGAGGGATGCAGTAAAGAAGCATTAGTGGATCGGAAATATGATTGTCGTATCCCAAAAGAAAATCCTGTCGTTACCATAGAAACGTTACTCGATTTAGAAGGAAATGTCTTAGAACACATGGTATTTCATAGCGACGCAATTTCCGTGTGAATTCGTCAATGAGTGGGAATGAGGGATGCAGTAAAGAAGGATTAGTGGATCGGAAATGAGATTGTCGTATTCCAAAAGAAAATCCTGTCGTTTCCATAGAAACGTTACTCGATTTAGAAGGAAATGTCTTAGAACACATAATATTTCATAGCGACGCAATCCCTGTGTGAATTCGTCAATGAGTGGGGGTGAGGGATGCAGTAAAGAAGGATTAGTGGATCGGAAATGAGATTGTCGTATCCCAAAAGAAAATCCTGTCGTTTCCATAGAAACGTTACTCGATTTACAAGGAAATGTCTTAGAACACATAGTATTTCATAGCGACGCAATTTCCGTGTGAATTCGTCAATGTGTGGGAGTGAGGGATGCAGTAAA
This sequence comes from Schistocerca cancellata, assembly GCF_023864275.1. Lineage (NCBI taxonomy): Eukaryota > Metazoa > Arthropoda > Insecta > Orthoptera > Acrididae > Schistocerca > Schistocerca cancellata. Next base: position 732,704,998 of record NC_064631.1, read on the forward strand.
GAAGGATTAGTGTATCGGAAATGTGATTGCCGTATCCCAAATGAAAATCCTGTCGTTTCCATAGAAACGTTACTCGATTTTGAAGGAGAAGTCATAGAACACATAATATTTCATTGCGACGCAATTTCCGTGTGAATTCGTCAATGTGTGGGAGTGAGGGATGCAGCAAAGAAGGATTAGTGGATCGGAAATGTGATTGTCGTATCCCAAAAGAAAATCATTTCGTCTCCATAGAAACGTTACTTGATTTAGGAGGAAATGTCTTAGAACACATAGTATTTCATAGCGACGCAATTTCCGTGTGAATTCGTCAATGAGTGTGAGTGAGAGATGCAGTAAAGAAGGATTAGTGGATCGGAAATGAGATTGTCGTATCCCAAAAGAAAATCCTGTCTTTTCCATAGAAACGTTACTCGATTTAGAAGGAAATGTCTTATATCACATAGTATTTCATAGCGACGCAAATTCCGTGTGAATTCGTCAATGTGTGGGAGTGAGGGATGCAGTAAAGAAGGATTAGTGGATCGGAAATGTGATTGTCGTATCCCAAAAGAAAATCCTGTCGTTTCCATAGAAACGTTACTCGATTTAGAAGGAAATGTCTTAGAACACATAGTATTTCATAGCGACGCAATTTCCGTGTGAATTCGTCAATGTGTGGGAATGAGGGATGCAGTAAAGAAGGATTAGTGGATCGGAAATGAGATTGTCGTATCCCAAAAGAAAATCGTGTCGTTTCCATAGAAACGTTACCCGATGTAGAAGAAAATGTCTTAGAACACATAGTATTTCATAGCGACGCAATTTCCGTGTGAATTCCTCAATGAGTGTGAGGGAGGGATGCAGTAAAGAAGGATTAGTGGATCGGAAATGAGATTGTCGTATCCCAAAAGAAAATCCTGTCGTTTCCATTGAAACGTTACTCGGTGTAGAAGGAAACGTCTTAGAACACAGTATTTCATAGCGACGCAATTTCCGTGTGAATTCGTCAATGTGTGGGAGTGAGGGATGCAGTAAAGAAGGATTAGTGGATCGGAAATGAGATTGTCGTATCCCAAAAGAAAATCCTGTCTTTCCCATAGAAACGTTACTCGATTTAGATGGAAATGTCTTATAACACATAGTATTTCATAGCGACACAATTTCCGTGTGAATTCGTCAATGAGTGGGAGTGAGGGATGCAGTAAAGAAGGATTAGTGGATCGGAAATGAGATTGTCGTATCCCAAAAGAAAATCCTGTCGTTTCCATAGAAACGTTACTCTATTTAGAAGGAAATGTCTTAGAACACATAGTATTTCATAGCGACGCAATTTCCGTGTGAATTCGTCAATGTGTGGGAGTGAGGGATGCAGTAAAGAAGGATTAGTGGATCGGAAATGTGATTGTCGTATCCCAAAAGAAAATCCTGTCGTTTCCATAGAAACGTTACACGATTTAGAAGGAGAAGTCATAGAACCCATAGTATTTCTTAGCGACGCAATTTACTTGTGAATTCGTCAATGTGTGGGAGTGAGGGATGCAGTAAAGAAGGATTAGTGGATCGGAAATATGATTGTCGTATCCCAAAAGAAAATCCTGTCGTTTCCATAGAAACGTTACTCGATTTAGAAGGAAATATCTTAGAACACATAGTATTTCATAGCGACGCAATTTCCGTGTGAATTCGCCAATGTGTGGGAGTGAGGGATGCAGTAAAGAAGGATTAGTGAATCGGAAATAAGATTGTCGTATCCCAAAAGAAAATCCTGTCATTTCCGAAAAAACGTTACTCGATTATGAAGGATATGTCTTAGAACACATAGTATTTCATAGCGACGCAATTTCCGTGTGAATTCGTCGATGTGTGGGAGTGAGGGATGCAGTAAAGAAGGATTAGTGGATCGGAAATGAGATTGTCGTATCCCAAAAGAAAATCCTGTCGTTTCCATAGAAACGTTACTCTATTTAGAAGGAAATGTCTTAGAACACATAGTATTTCATAGCGACGCAATTTCCGTGTGAATTCGTCAATGTGTGGGAGTGAGGGATGCAGTAAAGAAGGATTAGTGGATCGGAAATGTGATTGTCGTATCCCAAAAGAAAATCCTGTCGTTTCCATAGAAACGTTACACGATATAGAAGGAGAAGTCATAGAACCCATAGTATTTCTTAGCGACGCAATTTACTTGTGAATTCGTCAATGTGTGGGAGTGAGGGATGCAGTAAAGAAGGATTAGTGGATCGGAAATATGATTGTCGTATCCCAAAAGAAAATCCTGTCGTTTCCATAGAAACGTTACTCGATTTAGAAGGAAATATCTTAGAACACATAGTATTTCATAGCGACGCAATTTCCGTGTGAATTCGCCAATGTGTGGGAGTGAGGGATGCAGTAAAGAAGGATTAGTGAATCGGAAATAAGATTGTCGTATCCCAAAAGAAAATCCTGTCATTTCCGAAAAAACGTTACTCGATTATGAAGGATATGTCTTAGAACACATAGTATTTCATAGCGACGCAATTTCCGTGTGAATTCGTCGATGTGTGGGAGTGAGGGATGCAGTAAAGAAGGATTAGCGGATCGGAAATGTGATTGTCGTATCCCAAAAGAAAATCCTGTCGTTTCCATAGAAACGTTACTCGATTTAGAAGGAAATGTCTTAGAACACATAGTATTTCATAGCGACGCAAATTCCGTGTGAATTCGTCAATGTGTGGGAGTGAGGGATGCAGTAAAGAAGGATTAGTGGATCGGAAATGTGATTGTCGTATCCCAAAAGAAAATCCTGTCGTTTCCATAGAAACGTTACTCGATTTAGAAGGAAATGTCTTAGAACACATAGTATTTCATAGCGACGCAATATCCGTGTGAATTCGTCAATGAGTGGGAATGAGGGATGCAGTAAAGAAGGATTAGTGGATCGGAAATGAGATTGTCGAATTCCAAAAGAAAATCCTGTCGTTTCCATAGAAACGTTACTCGATTTAGAAGGAAATGTCTTAGAACACATAATATTTCATAGCGACGCAATCCCCGTGTGAATTCGTCAATGAGTGGGGGTGAGGGATGCAGTAAAGAAGGAATAGTGGATCGGAAATGAGATTGTCGTATCCCAAAAGAAAATCCTGTCGTTTCCATAGAAACGTTACTCGATTTACAAGGAAATGTCTTAGAACACATAGAATTTCATAGCGACGCAATTTCCGTGTGAATTCGTCAATGTGTGGGAGTGAGGGATGCAGTAAAGAAGGATTAGTGTATCGGAAATGTGATTGTCGTATCCCAAATGAAAATCCTGTCGTTTCCATAGAAACGTTACTCGATTTTGAAGGAGAAGTCATAGAACACATAATATTTCATTGCGACGCAATTTCCGTGTGAATTCGTCAATGTGTGGGAGTGAGGGATGCAGCAAAGAAGGATTAGTGGATCGGAAATGTGATTGTCGTATCCCAAAAGAAAATCATTTCATCTCCATAGAAACGTTACTCGATTTAGAAGGAAAAGTCTTATAACACATAGTATTTCTTAGCGACGCAATTTCCGTGTGAATTCGTCAATGTGTGGGAGTGAGGGATGCAGTAAAGAAGGATTAGTGGATCAGAAATGTGATTGTCGTATCCCAAAAGAAAATCCTGTCGTTTCCATAGAAACGTTATACGATTTAGAAGGAAATATCTTAGAAGACATAGTATTTCATAGCGACGCAATTTCCGTGTGAATTCGTCAATGTGTGGGAGTGAGGGATGCAGTAAAGAAGGATTAGTGGATCGGAAATGTGAATGTCGTATCCCAAAAGAAAATCCTGTCTTTTCCATAGAAACGTTACTCGATTTAGAAGGAGAAGTCATAGAACCCATAGTATTTCATAGCGACGCAATTTACTTGTGAATTCGTCAATGTGTGGGAGTGAGAGATGCAGTAAAGAAGCATTAGTGGATCGGAAATATGATTGTCGTATCCCAAAAGAAAATCCTGTCGTTTCCATAGAAACGTTACTCGATTTAGAAGGAAATGTCTTAGAACACATAGTATTTCATAGCGACGCAATTTCCGTGTGATTTCGTCAATGTGTGGGAGTGGGGGATGCAGTAAAGAAGGATTAGTGAATCGGAAATAAGATTGTCGAATCCCAAAAGGAAATCCTGTCATTTCCGAAAAAACGTTACTCGATTTAGAAGGAAATGTCTTAGAACACACAGTATTTCATAGCGACGCAATTGCTGTGTTAATTCGTCAATGTGTGGGAGTGAGGGATGGAGTAAAGAAGGTATAGTGGATCGGAAATGAGATTGTCGTATCCCAAAAGAAAATTCTGTCGTTTCCATAGAGACGTTACTCGATTTAGAAGGAGAAGTCATAGAACCCAAGGTATTTCATAGCGACGCAATTTCCGTGTGAATTCGTCAATGTGTGGGAGTGAGGGATGCAGTAAAGAAGGATTAGCGGATCGGAAATGTGATTGTCGTATCCCAAAAGAAAATCCTGTCGGATCCATAGAAACGTTACTCGATTTAGAAGGAAATGTCTTAGAACACATAGTATTTCATAGCGACGCAATTTCCGTGTGAATTCGTCAATGTGTGGGAGTGAGGGATGCAGTAAAGAAGGATTAGTGGATCGGAAATGAATTGTCGTATCCCAAAAGAAAATCCTGTCGTTTCCATAGAAACGTTACTCGATTTAGAAAGAAATGTCATAGAACCCATAGTATTTCATTGCGACGCAATTGCTGTGTTAATTCGCCAATGTGTGGGAGTGAGGGATGCAGTAAAGAAGGATTAGTGGATCGGAAATGAGATTGTCTCATTCCAAAAGAAAATCCTGTCGTTTCCATAGAAACGTTACTCGATTTAGAAGGAGAAGTCATAGAACCTATAGTATTTCATAGCGACGCAATATCCGTGTGAATTCGTCAATGAGTGGGAATGAGGGATGCAGTAAAGGATTAGTGGATCGGAAATGAGATTGTCGTATTCCAAAAGAAAATCCTGTCGTTTCCATAGAAACGTTACTCGATTTAGAAGGAAATGTCTTAGAACACATAATATTTCATAGCGACGCAATCTCCGTGTGAATTCGTCAATGAGTGGGGGTGAGGGTTGCAGTAAAGAAGGAATAGTGGATCGGAAATGAGATTGTCGTATCCCAAAAGAAAATCCTGTCGTTTCCATAGAAACGTTACTCGATTTACAAGGAAATGTCTTAGAACACATAGTATTTCATAGCGACGCAATTTCCGTGTGAATTCGTCAATGTGTGGGAGTGAGGGATGCAGTAAAGAAGGATTAGTGGATCGGAAATGTGAATGTCGTATCCCAAAAGAAAATCCTGTCTTTTCCATAGAAACGTTACTCGATTTAGAAGGAGAAGTCATAGAACCCATAGTATTTCATAGCGACGCAATTTACTTGTGAATTCGTCAATGTGTGGGAGTGAGAGATGCAGTAAAGAAGCATTAGTGGATCGGAAATATGATTGTCGTATCCCAAAAGAAAATCCTGTCGTTTCCATAGAAACGTTACTCGATTTAGAAGGAAATGTCTTAGGACACATAGTATTTCATAGCGACGCAATTTCCGTGTGATTTCGTCAATGTGTGGGAGTGGGGGATGCAGTAAAGAAGGATTAGTGAATCGGAAATAAGATTGTCGTATCCCAAAAGAAAATCCTGTCATTTCCGAAAAAACGTTACTCGATTTAGAAGGAAATGTCTTAGAACACACAGTATTTCATAGCGACGCAATTGCTGTGTTAATTCGTCAATGTGTGGGAGTGAGGGATGGAGTAAAGAAGGTATAGTGGATCGGAAATGAGATTGTCGTATCCCAAAAGAAAATTCTGTCGTTTCCATAGAGACGTTACTCGATTTAGAAGGAGAAGTCATAGAACCCAAGGTATTTCATAGCGACGCAATTTCCGTGTGAATTCGTCAATGTGTGGGAGTGAGGGATGCAGTAAAGAAGGATTAGCGGATCGGAAATGTGATTGTCGTATCCCAAAAGAAAATCCTGTCGTATCCATAGAAACGTTACGCGATTTAGAAGGAAATGTCTTAGAACACATAGTATTTCATAGCGATGCAATTTCCGTGTGAATTCGTCAATGTGTGGGAGTGAGGGATGCAGTAAAGAAGGATTAGTGGATCGGAAATGAATTGTCGTATCCCAAAAGAAAATCCTGTCGTTTCCATAGAAACGTTACTCGATTTAGAAAGAAATGTCATAGAACCCATAGTATTTCATTGCGACGCAATTGCTGTGTTAATTCGCCAATGTGTGGGAGTGAGGGATGCAGTAAAGAAGGATTAGTGGATCGGAAATGAGATTGTCTCATTCCAAAAGAAAATCCTGTCGTTTCCATAGAAACGTTACTCGATTTAGAAGGAGAAGTCATAGAACCTATAGTATTTCATAGCGACGCAATATCCGTGTGAATTCGTCAATGAGTGGGAATGAGGGATGCAGTAAAGGATTAGTGGATCGGAAATGAGATTGTCGTATTCCAAAAGAAAATCCTGTCGTTTCCATAGAAACGTTACTCGATTTAGAAGGAAATGTCTTAGAACACATAATATTTCATAGCGACGCAATCTCCGTGTGAATTCGTCAATGAGTGGGGGTGAGGGTTGCAGTAAAGAAGGAATAGTGGATCGGAAATGAGATTGTCGTATCCCAAAAGAAAATCCTGTCGTTTCCATAGAAACGTTACTCGATTTACAAGGAAATGTCTTAGAACACATAGTATTTCATAGCGACGCAATTTCCGTGTGAATTCGTCAATGTGTGGGAGTGAGGGATGCAGTAAAGAAGGATTAGTGTATCGGAAATGTGATTGTCGTATCCCAAATGAAAATCCTGTCGTTTCCATAGAAACGTTACTCGATTTTGAAGGAGAAGTCATAGAACACATAATATTTCATTGCGACGCAATTTCCGTGTGAATTCGTCAATGTGTGGGAGTGAGGGATGCAGCAAAGAAGGATTAGTGGATCGGAAATGTGATTGTCGTATCCCAAAAGAAAATCATTTCGTCTCCATAGAACTGTTACTTGATTTAGGAGGAAATGTCTTAGAACACATAGTATTTCATAGCGACGCAATTTCCGTGTGAATTCGTCAATGAGTGTGAGTGAGGGATGCAGTAAAGAAGGATTAGTGGATCGGAAATGAGATTGTCGTATCCCAAAAGAAAATCCTGTCGTTTCCATAGAAACGTTACTCGATTTAGAAGGAAATGTCTTAGAACACATAGTATTTCATAGCGAAGCAATTTCCGTGTGAATTCGTCAATGTGTGGTAGTGAGGGATGCAGTAAAGAAGGATTAGTGGATCAGAAATGTGATTGTCGTATCCCAAAAGAAAATCCTGTCGTTTCCATAGAAACGTTATACGATTTAGAAGGAAATGTCTTAGAACACATAGTATTTCATAGCGACGCAATTTCCGTGTGAATTCGTCAATGTGTGGGAGTGAGGGATGCAGTAAAGAAGGATTAGTGGATCGGAAATGTGAATGTCGTATTCCAAAAGAAAATCCTGTCTTTTCCATAGAAACGTTACTCGATTTAAAAGGAGAAGTCATAGAACCCATAGTATTTCATAGCGACGCAATTTACTTGTGAATTCGTCAATGTGTGGGAGTGAGGGATGCAGTAAAGAAGCATTAGTGGATCGGAAATATGATTGTCGTATCCCAAAAGAAAATCTTGTCGTTTCCATAGAAACGTTACTCGATTTAGAAGGAAATGTCTTAGAACACATAGTATTTCATAGCGACGCAATTTCCGTGTGATTTCGTCAATGTGTGGGAGTGGGGGATGCAGTAAAGAAGGATTAGTGAATCGGAAATAAGATTGTCGTATCCCAAAAGAAAATCCTGTCATTTCCGAAAAAACGTTACTCGATTTAGAAGGATATGTCTTAGAACACACAGTATTTCATAGCGACGCAATTGCTGTGTTAATTCGTCAATGTGTGGGAGTGAGGGATGGAGTAAAGAAGGTATAGTGGATCGGAAATGAGATTGTCGTATCCCAAAAGAAAATTCTGTCGTTTCCATAGAAACGTTACTCGATTTTGAAGGAGAAGTCATAGAACACATAATATTTCATTGCGACGCAATTTCCGTGTGAATTCGTCAATGTGTGGGAGTGAGGGATGCAGCAAAGAAGGATTAGTGGATCGGAAATGTGATTGTCGTATCCCAAAAGAAAATCATTTCATCTCCATAGAAACGTTACTCGATTTAGAAGGAAAAGTCTTATAACACATAGTATTTATTAGCGACGCAATTTCCGTGTGAATTCGTCAATGTGTGGGAGTGAGGGATGCAGTAAAGAAGGATTAGTGGATCAGAAATGTGATTGACGTATCCCAAAAGAAAATCCTGTCGTTTCCATAGAAACGTTATACGATTTAGAAGGAAATATCTTAGAAGACATAGTATTTCATAGCGACGCAATTTCCGTGTGAATTCGT